>NC_090443.1:753924651-754227682 GCF_031143425.1 Pleurodeles waltl | reverse complement strand
AAAAGGGTGTGTATGAGTGAGTCAGTGTATGAGTGGTGTATGGGTGATTGAGTGCATGAGTGCATGTATGAGTGAATGAATGGGTGTATGAGTGGTGTGTGAGTGACTGAGTGAGTGTATGAGTGGTTGTATTGGTGACTGAGTGTATGTGTGGATACGTGATTGAGTGTATGAGTGTATGTATGGGTAAGTGAGTGAGTGCATTAATGCATATATGGTGAGTGAGTAAGTGTATGAGTGATGTATGGGTGATAGACTGAGTGCATGAATGCATGGACGGGTGAGTGAGTGAGTGTATGCGTGCATGTATGTGTGAAAAACTGAGTGTGTGTGCATGTATGGGTGAGTAAGTGGGCCTAGAAGTGGCTGAATAGCTGAGTGAGTCGGTGTATGAGTAGCTATATGAGTAAGTGAGTGAGAGTGTGAATGGTACATGGGTGACTGAAAGAGTGTATGAGTGTGTGTATGGGTGAGTTAGTGCATGAGTGTATGCATGGGGGAGTGAATGAGTGAGTGCATGTATGAGTGCACAAATGAGTGTATGAGTGATTAAGTGAGCGTATGAGTGGTTATATGGTTGACTGAGAGTATGAGTGCATGTATGGATAAGTGATTGTGTGTATGAGTGCATGTATGAGCAAGTGAGTGAGTACATGAGCGGTATATCGGTGATCAACTGAGTGTATAAGTGCATTCATGAGTGGGTGAGTGAGTGCATGAGTGGTGTATGGTTGATAGACTTAGGGGGGTCATTATGACCCCAGCAGTCGGCGTTAATTACCACCACATTATGACATTGGTAGGCTGAAGCCAACCGGCCAATGTACCACTCCGACCACCATGGTGGTAGCAGCCGCCGAGCTGGAGATAACCATCACCAGCCCAGCGGCCACCATTGTGCCGCCTGCAGTATTATGTCCCTGCTTACTGCCATGGTTTTCATGGCTTTATTAACACCACGTAAACCATGGTGGTATGCCCTATCAGTGACAGGGAATTCCTTCCCTGTCTCTGATAGGAGGCCCCAACCCCCTCATACCTCTCCAAACACTCCCGATCCCTCCCTTCATCCACACCCCCATTCACACACACACACATGCAGACACACACACATTCACACATACACACATGCATACATTCATCCATTCACACACATATCATAACATACACGCAGACATGCATTCCAACTTCCTCACATACACACACTTCCACACATACACACACTCACACTTCCATAAGTACACGCACTCATACACATTCATACACTCATGCAATCAACATTAAACACACACTTGCATTCACACACACACACTCACACATACATGCACACCCCCCCCACACACACAACACCCCATACCCCCGTTCCCCA
Organism: Pleurodeles waltl; assembly: GCF_031143425.1. NCBI lineage: Eukaryota > Metazoa > Chordata > Amphibia > Caudata > Salamandridae > Pleurodeles > Pleurodeles waltl. The sequence continues at coordinate 754,226,313 of NC_090443.1, read as the reverse complement.
TCAGAGACCCGACTTACCTGGATCCAGGGGATCCTCCGGCAGGAGACGGGACGGGCACTGCTACCGCCAGCAGTGCCCGCCAGCAGCGCCCGCCAGCAGAACACTGCCAGGATGTATTATTTTTCATAATACGGCTGCCAGTGGTCTACTGGCATGGCGCTGCTGGTGGTAGCAGTGCCATCTTACCGCCATCCACAAGTATGGCCACCGCCGGAATTCCACTCTTCTTGTGGTGGAAATCCAGCTGTGGTCATAATATGGCGGACGGATGATAGCCACGGCAACGGTCTTTTGGCGGCTGTTGCCGCGGTGGTAGGTGGTTTTTACCACCAATGTCATTATGAGGCCCTTAGTGTATAAATGCATGTATCTGTGAATAAGTGAGTGTATGTGTCCATGTATGGGTGATGAATTGATCCATAAATTGCTGAATGGCTGATTGAGTTGGATCATGAGTGGCTGTATGAGTGAGTGGGTGGTTGAGAGTGTGAGTGGTGCCTGGGTAACTGAAAGATTGTATGAGTGTGTATGGGTGAGTAAGTGCATGACTGAATTTATGGGTGAGTGACTGAGTGCATGTGTAGGTGAGTGAGTGAATGCAACAGTGTGTGTATGTGTGAGTGAGTGTATGAGTGGTGTGTGGGTGAGTGAGTGCATGACTACAAGTATGGCCACCGCCGGAATTCCACCCTTCTTGTGGTGGAAATCCAGCTGTGGTCATAATATGGCGGACGGATGATAACCACAGCAACAGTCTTTTGGCGGCTGTTGCCGCGGTGATAGGTGGTTTTTACCACCAATGTCATTATGAGGGCCTTAGTGTATAAATGCATGTATCTGTGAATAACTGAGTGTATGTGTCCATGTATGGGTGATGAATTGATCCATAAATTGCTGAATGACTGATTGAGTTGGTCCATGACTGGCTGTATGAGTGAGTGGGTCGGTGAGAGTGTGAGTGGTGCCTGGGTAACTGAAAGATTGTATGAGTGTGTATGGGTGAGTGAGTGCATGACTGAATGTATGGGTGAGTGACTGAGTGCATGTGTAGGTGAGTGAGTGAATGCAACAGTGTGTGTATGTGTGAGTGAGTGTATGAGTGGTGTGTGGGTGAGTGAGTGCATGACTGATCTATGGGTAAGTGATTGAGGTGGTCATTATGAGTCTGGTAGTCCGTGGACCACCACGGTGGAGGTGGCAGTTGCACTGCCATGGCCACAGCGGAGCACAGGGATAGAACCAACAGAACACAGCCAAGTCACCGCCTTAACCGCCACTGTGGAGGGACTGCTTTAGCCGGTGGCAGGCATACCCAGGAAGGTGGTGAGACTGTTTGCCACGACCATATTATGAGACTGCGCACTGCCAGGATTTCTGGGGCAGTTGCACAGCCACGAAAAACCTGTCAGAAATGAATCACTTCGAAGGGAACATTCACCTTCAGGAACACAGGCACATCTGCAGGCTCCATGGCACGTGAATTGCAAGTCTTCCCAATGCTCATCAGGCTATTGAACTCCAGGACTAGCGACGACTCCTGCTGGCCCACATCCCTCAGCGCCCTCCTGCACTGACACAGCATGCCTGCAACTTAGGAATCATCCTCAACTCCTCCAAACCCATGACCCACCAGGTAAACTCTGTTGCCTCCTCCTGCTGGAACAACCTCCGCAAACTTCGGAAGATCTTTAGGTAGATCCTAGCAGACTGTCACAGGACAGTCACCCACTCCTTAGTCACTAGCAAGCTCGACTACTGCAGTGCCCTCTTTGCCGGCACCTTAACTAGGAATATCAAAAAACTTCAACTCATCCAGAACGCTGCCGCCAGACTCCTTCTGGACACCCCTCACTGAGAACACATCTCTCAACACCTGAGGACCCTTCACTGGCTACCGGTCAAGAAGCAAATCACCTTCAACCTTCTCACCCACACGTATACACAATGTATGACCAGCCTACCTGAACCACTGTGTCTCCTTCCACACCCCCAGCAGATCCCTCTACTCCACCCAGATTGCCCTGGCCACCATCCCTCGCATCCACAAAACCACCGCCGGAGGATGATCTTTCACCTACACTGCAGCAAAGAGCTGGAGCAACCTCCCTCTGCACCTCAGACAAAGCCCATCGCTCACCATCTTCAGGAAGAACCCCAAGACGTGGCTCTTCGAATGAGGACCCTCCTCTCCCCCCCAGCGCCTTGAGACTCTCATGGGTAAGTAGCCGCACTTTACAAATATTGATTGATTAATTGACTGATTGAGCGACGGCGATGAAGACACCAACCAAAAGTACACCCGCCTAGCACACACTGGAGGAAAGGACTTTAGTACACACACACAACACGCACACATGGCACGGCAAACCACGCCCACACACACATGCAAACAAATACCCGTACCAACAAACACACACATATACACACTCACACACACCAAATCCCATATTTACGACACATACATTTTGAAGGAAAGCCAGGAAAAGGTTGTTACCATCTACATCAATGGTGCAGTGTGTAGATATATTAAACATTGAAAAACATTATAAATAACTATGTACAAAGGGGCCCAAGGCCCAATCCATAATGTCCATAGTGCCCCTTACACACTGGGCACAAGATGAGGGCCCTGACTGCAAACTGCTGCCCTCCACTGGGCAGGAGCTTCAATGGGGCATGCAGGTACCTCGGGGGTGAGGGGGGTGCCGGGGGTGGGGGTTTGCAGGGGTCCTTAGGTATGGTTTTTGGGGGAGTGGTCCTTAGGCTTGGATGGGGGTAAGTTTGGGTTTAGAATTTGAGGGAGTGGGCTTGGGTTTGGGCTTGGGAGGGGTGACTGTGTACTTGGTGGAGGTAGAAGACTTCGGAGGGAGGAGGGGAATGGTGATGGTTAGGGGAGGACTGGGAGGTTGAAGTGAGGGGTGTGGGGAGGGTAAAAGGGCACTTGGAGGCAGGGACAAGTTCACTGGTGGGGAACAAGGAGAATGCACAAAGGAATCGGTTCTTGGAGACACGTGTATGGTCATGGCAGAAAAGTATGGGAGAGTTGTTGAGAGGTGAGTATATGAAGGTGATTTGGATGCAGGTGTGTGCTTGGTTGCCATGTGTGTGCTGCGTGACTTTTGGGTGGGTGACGGTGGGCGTTCAGATGTAGTGGGAGGAGATGCAGGGAGATGGCAGGGGGGATATGTGAGTGAATGTTGTTGTAGTGTCTGCAGGTAAGGAGGGTGTGCTACATGTGGGTTGTTGACAGTCATGCTGAGTGCACATGTGGTGTATGGGGTGCATGTATTCGGGTCGGATGTTGTGGTGACGGTGGCAATGAGTGTACTTGTGGCAGGGTCTGGGACTGATGAGGTGGTGACTACAAGTATGAGTGGTGTAGTGGCTGTGAGGGGGTGGTGGTGGGAGAGTTGGTGTAGGGAGTGGATGTTGTCAGGTCTGCATCTGAATGTTGTGTGTGTGCATGTCGGTGGTGGCTTTTGTGGTGCTTATGTTTGTCCTTGCCTACCATGTCTGTTGAAGTGGATGATTGTGGGTCAGAAAATGTGCCTTGGATAGGTGAGGGGAGAGGAATGTGGGATTGGGAACAGGTAGCTGGGTGGGGGTTAGAAGAAGAAGGGACACTGGCTGCCGTCAATGAGGAGGCTAGAGCCTGAAACGATCTCTGCAGGCCAGCCAGGGCACTGTGAGTGCCTTCCAGGAATGCATTGGTCTGCTGCATCTGTTACCAGTCCCTGGATGACATTTACGATGGTTGACTATCCCACAGAGATGGCCCTCAGGAGGTCAATAGCCTCCTCTTTGAGGGCAGCAGGGCTGGGGTGAGGGCAGAAGTGCCTGCGACGAAGAAGATGCCCACTCTTCTGGGTGAGCAGGCACGGACAACTGGGTGTGAAGCTACAGGGAAGGCGGTGCAGAAAAAGGGGGGTGGCAGACAAGGATGTAACTGGAGTGTTCCCAGATGGGTCCGCCACCACCAGGGAGCCGACATTGGAGGAGGAATCTAAAGATGGTGTTGTCAATCTTGTCTCCCCCTTTGCACTACCCTCGCCTTTCGTCCACTGGTCCCCTTGGCTCTGCTGGATTCAGCCTCCTGTGTCCTGTGGGCTGCAGCTTCCCCATTTGCTGGTGCCCCTTCTCCTTTGCCAGATGATGCTGATGCACTCAAAGACAAAGGAGGAGAGGGAGGGACGGAGGGAGGGACAGAGACAGGGTGCAATTGCTTAATGCCAGTACAACAGTCACACAGAGTAACAACATCATCATCTGCTGCCATGCCATGCCATGCCCTCACCTATACATGCTACAACAGTGGGTCACCATGGGGTAAACAACAGCTATGCTAATGTGTACTGCTGATGGTGGTAAAACTGTACCCATGTACTTGATGTGAGTCACACTAGTCACACTTGCCCAGAACCTGGCAACTCCACATGGCCCTTTAGGGAAACAATTCCTGTACTCCTCTATCAACTGAATCCTGCATGGGTAGGTAGCATGCCTAATAAGAATTAGAACACTGACATCTTGCCCCACTCTGTCTCACTACACATACAGTACATGGCAGCAGAATGAGGACCCACTTAACTCCCCTAGCACAGTGATCCGAGAAATCAGATGACAATGCCCTGACACCTCAGGTGTACTGATGACTTTGGCGGGAGCTGGGTTCTGAAACATGGGTGAGATTGACCACACAAATTACACATTGGAAGTACTTGGCCTCATAAGTCACTGTCTGCATGGAATGGGAACACATCTGTGATACCAGTCCTGGCAGGGTGACTGATACCCACAGTGGACCGGCATCTACCTAGTACCTATGCTACAGCTTCCCACTAGTCCTCAATTCAAACCCATCTAAGCAACATATTAATTAGGTGAGAGTATGTACTTATGGCTGCTGAGCTGCCCTCAAGCACCCATCCACCCCAGGGTAGGCCACCACCAAAATGTGAGCCATTAGGGGAGTCAGGGTCAAATGGTCACCGCTTCCTCATTGGGAGAATGTCCCCGGCTGGGCCTCTGCAGTCTTCTGGGCCCAGCGTCTCAAGTCCTCCCACCTCTTTCTGCAGTGGGTGCTCCAGTGGGCATGGACCCCAGGGTCTGCACTTGCTCGGCGATGGCCCACCAAATCTCCTTCTTCTGATGGTTGCTGACTTGCATGGGTGACACAGACAGCAGGAGAAAGTCATGTAGAGTGGCATCTCAGGGACAACATTGGACGGAACATATCTCACTCATCTCATGCCCACACTCACATGTCTTCATGTCACTAACCCTTAGAATCCTCAACTATCTCCATGCATCCACTCTGTTACATCCCAATGCCTTACATTCACATACACATGTCTGTCAGACAGGATGGTGACATTAGACTCACCTGCTGCTCTGGTGCCCCATGCAGCTATCCATACAGGGGCAGGATCAGTCCACAAGCTTCTTGTGTTCCTTTACTGTGTCCAGACAGTCAATGCAGCTTATCCTGACTTCTCCCTCTCCGATTCCCAGCTACGGTGCAATGTTGAGGATGAGACATGCCCCTGTGTACCACTCCTAGTCGACTCTGACACCCTGGAAAAGCGACACATTATTGAGACGTATCACCTGAAACGTCAGACCATGGCAGCTGGACCTGTGGATGAAAAGGGAGTGAGTTCCATTTTGGAGATGTCTTTGCTGGCCACATCGTGTGATGAATGGTGTAGCCTGACTTGCTTCCCAGTGATGACAATGACAGCTGCAGTAATGCAGGCATTGTTTGGGGGATGTGCATTGTGCTATTGTTTCCATGAGGATAGTGGATAACATTGCTCTCATTGCCATGTGTTGGAACGCAGTTGAGGCTGCCAGTTGGTGTGGCATGTGGCATGGTTTTCCATGCAGGTGTTCCACTGTAAAGAGGGACTGTGATCCTCTGATGTGTAGGGAGTGTTGAATTGTGGGAGTTGTGGTTCTTGGCAATGTGGTTCGTATCCATGCATTAGGGGGTGACAGTGTGGGGATGGTGGCAGTGGGGTGGTGTGGTAGGCAGAGGAGAAGTGTGGTGTGCCTGGGGAGGGGCAGAAGTGTGAGATGGGGTGGATTGGGGAGTGATGGGTGGTGGGGACGCATGCTGGGCAGGAATGGTTGGTGCCTGGGGGGTGTTGTTGACTTACCAGAGTAGAGCCCTCTGATGATTCCAGTCAGGCCTTCGAGATGCATGAGGACCAAGACCTTCTCCTCGCAGGATGTTAACTCAAGGGTTGGAGGTGGGGGCCCACCACCAGTCTTGTTCGGGGTGATCTGGTGCCTAGATGCCATGGAACGCACCTTCTCCCATAGGTCGTTCCACCTCTTCCTGATCTCCTCCCTTATGAATTGATGTGTGACCACTGAGTTGAAACTGTCAATGATCCTCTGACATAACTCCATTTTCCTTGCCAATTATGTTTGCTGGACCTGGGTTCTGGAAAGGTGTGGCTCTACCCTGACGATTTCATCTACCATGACCCTCAGCTCATTGTCAGGGAAACGTAGCTGCTTTTGGCATGCAATGTTGTGTGTGGGGGGTGTAGGGTGCAATGTAGGGTTGGGTGGAGGTGTTTGGATGTGGGTGCAGGTGGGTTGTGGTGTGAGGGTGTGAGTGTGTGATGTGTGCCTAATGTAAAAAGTGAAGTTGTGTGGTGTGTGCTGAGTGTGCAATGGGAAAGTGCCTGTGGTGCATGGGATCTGTGTGAATGGGTCGTCGCTATGTAGGCTGTTCATAGGGTTCGCAAGAGATTGTTGGTGTGTGTGGGGGTGTTTTATAGTGCTGTAAGCAGGTGTGTGTGGTTTGTGTATGTGTCTCAGGTGTGGAGTATTCAAACTGTCCAATGTGGTGTTGCCTACTATTGGTGGTACCTTATGAAACCACAATGGTGCGCACTGCCAATCATGTTCTACCGTGCATGGATAGCTGGGCAGGAAACGGACACATGATAGGGTAGATGGAATGGTGTCGGCAATTGCAGGGCTGGTGGTTGGACAGTCATTCATTTGCAGTCAGTTGGCCTGGTGGTGTTATTTTTATTGCTGTATTTGGGCGGTTTACACTTTGCGACTCATGATATGGCGGTCACTGTCGTGCCAACACTGATGGTATGGTGCCAGTATTCAGCACGACCTGGAAACTGCCAAAGTCGTAATGAGGGTGTGAGTGTATGAGTGATGTCTGAGTGAATTACTGATTGTATGTCTGCATGTATGAGTGAGTGAGTGCATGTGTGGTGTATGTGTGATTGAGTGAGTGAAGGAGTGGATGTATAGGTGAGTGAGCGCATGACTGGTGTATAGGTGATTCTGTCAGTGTATGAGTGTGTGTATGGCTGACTGAGTGAGTGCAAGAGAGCATGTATGAATAAGTGATTGAGTGCATGAGAGTATATATGGGAAGTGTGTATAAGTGAATTACTAAATACATGAGTTTCTTTTGGGTGAGAGTGCATGAGTGGTATATGGGGAAGGGAGTGAGTCTATGAGTGTATCTATGGGTGAGTGACTAAGTGCAAGTATGGGCGAGTGACTGAGTGCGTTAGACTATGTATGGGAATTGAGTGAGTGCATGAGTGGATGCATGGGTGATTGACTGAGTGCATGAATTAATCTACGGCTGTGTGAGTGCATGAGTCTATTGTAAGGGTAAATGAGTGAGTGCATACCTGTATGAGTGGGTACATGTATAAATTAATGACCAGTGTATGAGTGCATGTGTGGGTGAGTGAGTTAGTGCATAAGTGTATGTCTGGGCAAGTGAGTGAGTGAATGACTGCATGTATGGGTGACTAAGTGAGTGCATGAGTGCATGTATGATTGAGTGATTGAGTGCCTGAGTGCATGTATGGGAAGTGTGTGAGTGCATGAGTTATGTATGAGTGACTGACTGAATGCATGAGTGTATATATGGGTGATTGACAGTGCATGAGTGGTGTATGAGCAAGTTAGTTAGTATATGTATGGGCGAGTGACTGAGTGCATGAGTGCTTTATTGGTGAGTGAACAAGTGCATTAGACCATGTATGGAAATTGAGTGAATGCATGAGTGTTGTATGAGTAGTTAACTGCACGCATGAGTGTGTGCATGGATGAATGATTAAGTGTACAAGTGCATGCATGGGTGGTTGACTGGGTGCATGAATGCATCTATGAGTGAGTGAGTGCATGAGGGCATGTATAAGTGAGTGAGTGCATGTATGTGTGGGTGACTGAGTACATGTATGGGTGAATGACTGAGTGCATGAGTGCATGTGTGGGTGAGTAAATTAGTGAATGAGTGCATTTATAGGTGAGTGAGTGCACAAGTGCATGTATGGGTGAGTGAGTGAGTTCATGAGTACATACATGCTGAGTGAGTGAGTGCAGGGGTATGTGTAGGTGTGAGTGATTGTATGAGTGGTGTGTGAGTGACTGAGCGAGTGTATGATTGCTTGTATTGGTAATTGACTGAGTGTATGGGTCCATGCATGTGTAACCAAGTGAGTGTATGGGTGATGGAGTGAGTGTATGAGTGCATGCATATTGAGTAAGTGAGTGCATAAGTGCAGTATGAGTGAGTAAGTGGGTGCTTGAATGGCTAATGAGTTGAGTGAGTGTATCTAAGGGTGAGTCAATGAATGGATCTGTAAGTGGCTGTATGGGTGTGTGAATAGTTGTGTGAGTGTCTGTATGAGCAACTGCTTGAATGAATAATTAACTTATTTTAAGAGTCCCTGGAAATTGATTGTATTACACTGAAAGTTGATTAGAAAATAAGCAAAAAATCTAAGGGAAAGTATAGCAAGAGCAGTTTATATTTAATAACACGCTCCATGGAATCTCTGGAGAATATGTCTGTTCTTCAAGACCAGTTTTGAGACATTTAGGCCCTCATTATGACATTGTCGGTGACTGTTAAAAAGGCGTTAATACCACCAGCAGCCTGGAAGTAATTACTGTCAAATTATGACCGTGGGGGTGATACCTCCCATAGACAGGCAATGTACCACTCCAACCACCAGGGTCTGAATACCACTAACCATGGTGGTAGCCATCAACAGCCAGGCACCATATTATGACATAGGAAACCACCAGGATTTCCAGGGCGGTATCAACGTCATCAAAAGCCTGGCGGAAACACTGCACACAAAAGGAAAGACTCACCTTCAGGGACACAGAGGAGACCGCCGCTGCCATGGAACCAGAACTTCAATTCTTCCTGATGCTCTTCTACGCCATGGCCCTCCTAGAACACCAATGCCGACAAAGACAACGACAATGAGTACAACTGCCTAGCACAAAAGGGAGGGAGGGAGGAAAAGGAGAGTGGCACACACGCGCACAGCACACATCATTCACACACACACCATACACAGAACCAGCTGCAGAGTAAAATCAACGTCACAGGATGCACGTCTAATTAAAACAAAGACCACATTGAGATTTGACAAACACTGTAATTTAATGCCAACAGCAACCATATTGTCCATTCGAAACCAAAAGTATGCATCAATGTCCAGAAAGGGCCTATGGCCAGTCCAAAGTACAAAAGGCCCACATGGCCACAGAGCACAGAGCAAGGTCCAACTTGACTCCTGACACAATCCGGAATCCACTGTGCAGGGGCATCCTGTTGGAAATGGGCAGGCACCTCAGGGGGAAGGGGTGGGGTGGGGGCACTTCAGCTGAAGTGGGGAACATGCCAACTTGTTCTGAAGGGGGCTCCTTGCCCAATTGTCTCTGGAAGGGAGTCTAAGGCCATAGGCCCTCATTACAACCCTGGCAGTCGGTGTTAAAGCGGCGGTAATACTGCCAACAGGCCGGTGGTTAAAAAAAATGGGATCACGACCACAGCGAAAACCGCCAACACAGCCAGCCACTTTAACACAACGACCACCACGGCGGTAGCAACAAACACCACTGCGGTAACTGCCAACAGACAGGTGCAAGTCAATGTACCACCCACCCAATCACAACCCGCCCAACTGCCAGCTTTTCCGGGGCAGTACCAATGCCATCAAAAGCACAGCGGAAACAGTACTTGGAAGGGAAATCACTCACCTCTCGACACCAATGAAGAACCAGGACGCCATGGAGCATGAGCTGCAGGTCCTGCCCATGCTGGTCTACCTCCTCATCTACCAGGAGTACGAACGGCGGCGGCGACAACCATGGAGAGTACTGCACCTAGTACACAGGGGAGGAAAAAGAGAGTGACATACACACACGCAACACACAACACCCTCACCCCCACCCTCACCCACAACACCATACACACAAACACATGCATCAACATTACATTTACACCCCGTAACCCCCTGGAAGAACGCAAAGACAAAAGGAATTGAGTCAAATCAGTGATATTGTAGAAATAGTCAGAAATATGCAATAAATTGAAAAACAGTATTTACAAAAATATACAGTATGTACATAACGTGGTACATTGTCCATTCAAAATGTCCGCGGGCCACTGGGCCAAAACGCATGGGCCAAGCCCACACTTGACTCCTGCCTCAATATGGAGAGAACACTGCAGGGGCATCAGGTCGAAAACACACAGGCACCTTAGGGGGACGGGGAAGGGGGGGCACCTCAGCCGGAAGATGGAATAACGCCACTGCTCCGGGAGGGGGCTCAATGCAGACAGCGATGTCCTGGGGAGTGCAGGCCACAGTCTCTCAAGTCTCTCAAGTGGGTGGTTTGCCCACTGCTTGCTCCTGGGGAGTGCAAAGCCACAGTCTCTCAAGTGGGTGGTTTTCCCACTGCTTGGTCCTGGGGAGTGCAAAGCCACAGTCTCTCAAGTCTCTCAAGTGGGTGGTTTGCCCACTGCTTGCTCCTGGGGAGTGCAAAGCTACAGTCTCCCAAGTGGGTGGTTTGCCCACTGCTTGGTACTGGGGAGTGTAAAGCCACAGTCTCTCAAGTGGGTGGTCTACCCACTTGTTCTGGAGGGGGCCTGGTGCCCACTGTGCTTCATCCTGCCAAGGATAGGGTGAGTTGATGCCTTTCTCCACTGGTTCTGGAGGGGGCCTTGTGCCCAGTGTGCTTCATCCTGCCAAGGATAGGTTGAGTGGATGCATTTCTCCACTGGTTCTGAAGGGGGCTTGGTGCCCAGTGTGCTTCATTCTGCCAAGGATAGGGTGAGTGGATGCCTTTCTCCACTGGTTCTGGAGGGGGCCTTGTGCCCAGTGTGCTTCATCCTGCCAAGGATAGGGTGAGTGGATGCATATCTCCAATGGTTCTGGAGGAGGCCTTGTGCCCAGTGATGCAACACTTGATTGTGGCAGTTCACAGTTCCTCACCTGGGTGTCTGAGGCACGAGATTTGCAGGGACCAGGTTGCATGATAGTCCATGGAGGCAGGGCTAGACTCCATCCTGCGGCAGGTAAGGCTGCAAACTGGTGGTAGTGCCGGTGCTGGTAAGGGGGCTGCCAGTGGTGGTGGGACGCTCCAGCCCTTCTCCTGCAGCCTCAGACAGCTGTCCACTGGGGCTGCTGCTGCTGGTAGTGTTGCTACTGTCAGCGGTGCAGGTGGTGGTGCTTGCGGCGATGCCTGCAGCGGTGCTAGTGGCAGTGCAGGTGGCGGTGGTGGCCGTGGTGCAGGTGTCGGTGCTGCCAGTGGTGATGGGAGGCCCCAGCACTTCACCTGCAGCCTCAGACGGCTGCCCACTGGGGCTTCTGCTGCTGACAGTAGTGGTGCTTGCGGCAGTGCAGGTGGCTGTGCTTGCAGCGGTGCAAGCGGCGGTGCAAGCGGCGGGGCTGCTGGCGGTGCTGGCCACGGTGCAGGTGGTGGTTCTGGCAGTTGTGCTGGTAGCCACCAGGCCTTCACCTGCAGCCTCGGACGGCTGAAGTGCCTTGCCTGGTGTTTTCCTCACCTTGGCAGATGGTGGTGTGACCTTGGGTCTGGCAGCTGGAGTCTTTGAGGTGGCCTTTCATGGGTGGTTGTGCCTCCTTCCCCTTGCTGGATGCTGTCCCCCTCTTCATCTTGGCAGGTGGCTGTATGGTTGTGTCCTTGGCAGGGGTTGGTGGCACACTGGTGCCCCCTCTGAGCCTCTGATAGGTGCAGGAACCAGAGCAGTCGTCGACTTGGTGGCTGAGGTGCAGGCCTGGGTTCTGGCCACACTGGCCCGAGGGGAAGGATGGGAGGGAGGGGGTAGGGAAGAGGTCAATGTTTGCCAGGAAAAGCTTCTTAGAGACACTAGGGTGGAAAGAGGGAGAGGGTTTGGGAGTGGAGGAAGAGGGAGTGGTTGTAGGAGGTGTCTGTCTGCTGAGTTTGGGTGCAGGTGCATGGGCTGGATGCTGTTGTGAGGTGGATGGCTGTTGGGTGGGTGTGTGCCTGCTTTTGTGTACTTTGGGAGGAGGGGTCCCAGACACAGTGGGAGAGGACACAGGGGACATATGCATGGATGTGGGGGTGATGACTTCCAGTGAGGGGTGTGTTGTGATGGGCGTGCTGGTGATGGAGGTAGTAGATGAGTATGTAGTGCATGCAGGTGTGAGTGGGGACTCTACTGGGAGGGAGGCGGATGAGGAGGAGGAGGGGGACACAGAGGAGGCAGTGGATGTTGGTGTGTCTGCATGGGGATGGTGCTTGTGTGAGTGCCTGTTAGATTAAGTGTGGTGCTTGTGTTTGCCTGAGCCACTTTTGTTTGTTGATTTGGGGGAATGCTGGTCTGAAGGTGTGCTTGGGATAGGATAGGTTTGAGGGGATTGGGACTGGGTAGAGGAAGTTGGAGGGGGAGTCTAGAGACAGGGACAAGGGCTGCCATCAGTGCAGAGGTCAGAGCCTGAGATGCTCTGTTGGGCTGCCATGCCAGAGTGAATGCCCTCCAGGTATGCATTTTTTTGTTGCAAATGCCTCTCAACACCCTGGATGGCATTCAGAATGGTTGACTGCCCAATGGTGAGGGATCTCAGGAGGTCAATAGCCTCCTCACTGAGGGCAGCAGGGCTGACTGGGGCAGGGCCTGAGGTGCCTGGGGCAAAGGAGATGCCCACCCTCCTGAGTTAGCGGGCACGGGAAACACGCTGAGGGGCTGCTGGGAGGGTGGTGCTGGTAGGGGGTGGCACCTGTACCTGTTGTTGAGCTGGGCACAGAGGTGTCTGCCACCGCCAGGGAGCTTCCAACAGAGGAGGAGTTGCTGTCACTGGTATTCCCTCCTGTCCCCGTTGTGGAGATCCCCTCGTCCTACGTCCCACTGGTGCCTTCACCCTCCGTGGATTCACCCTCCATGGCCATGTGGGATGCAGCTCCCGCCATCGCCGGTACCTCTGCTCGTCCGCCAGATGTTGCTAATGCACACAAGGACAGGGTGACAAAACAAGAAGGGGGGAAAAACAGAAAACACACATGGTCAATGCCAGCAACACCACTACCGTTGGTGGACACAACACACAGGTAGCAGCCCTATGCACTAGGCCATGCACTAGCAGTTAGTAGGAAATTCACCAGGCCATGGAGTACAATGCCGAACACCATTTGCTGCACACCTGGAACCCACAGGAGCCTGCCCAGTTGTAGATGCCCACAAAAAATATTGGGGTTGGAGTGCCTCAAAGCCTGCCCAACAAGGGACCTACCCTACCAAGTTCGCCCTGGCCCAGGGGAACCCATAGCCCACATCCCCCACCCAGACACTTCGTAAAGCACGCAGAGTCAGCTTAATGACACCGTACTCACCCCCTTGTCGCTGCTGTGATGGCCTCAAGTGCCCATCTAACTCTGGATATGCCACCGCCAGGATCCTGAACATCAGGGGGGTCATGTTGCGACAGGCACCCCTTCCACGTTGGGAGGCCAGCCCCAGCTGGGCCTCCGCCGTCTTCTTGCTCCAGCACGCAGGTCCTCCCATCTCTTGCAGCAGTGGGTGCTCCGTCTATGATAGACCCCCCACCCTTCTTCTGGTGGGCGCTGACCTAGAGGAAAGGTACAGGAGGAAAGGAAATTACTCACCCACCCGGACCGTCATACTCATTGCCCACCAGTTCCCACCCATGCCCTGACGCACATACACTTACCATCCTCACATGCAGGCCTCAGCCCCCCCCACATGTATCTTCCAGCCACACCACTCAAAACAGGCATTGCCCATGCATCATGCTCACAGTTTACTCACCTGTTTGTCTGAAGGACCGTAGAGTAGCGTCTACGGGGGGAGGGCCCCATCCACCAGTTTGTCTAACTCCTCCGCGGTGAAGGCAGGAGCCCTTTCCCCAGACACTCGAGCCATTGTCGCTTCTAGACTCAGGTCACAGCAGCACTTGCAGTGTAGGTGCTCTCCTGTTGAAGGTCAGGTATCAAGTGAGTGTACATATAGAAAATAGCGGTCACGTCTGTGGCGGCGTGTACCGTCACTGCCGGCGAACATCGTCATTGGCTCCTTGAACCCTTAGGGCCCAATGATAACCAATGCTGAATTGCACGGGGGTCTTCGTCCGCCGACCGCGACGCTGCACAACGCCAGCGCAGTTACCTCATTTCCCCTTGTCCTTCCTAACAAGTCAGGCAGCTGCCATTTCAGGGGGGCACATGGCATGGCACCTAACTGCGTCACAGCACAATTTGGCAGATATACAAACAAACTACGCCACACACAGATTTACTCACATTACTGCAAACACAGTTGTGCAACCTATGTGGTACATGACCCTCTGCTTACCATTCTCCTCCATAGGGCACATCCGCTGGGGAAGATGATGAGATAGCGTCATCCTCCGGTGTACAGACCCCTGGTGGATCTGTCGACAATGGAAGGCAGATACATCATTATCACCTACATACTTGATCGTGCCACAATCCAAGACCTGTGTGCCCAATTGGAGCCAGACCTGATGTCAGCTATCTGCCATCCCACAGGAATCCCCCCTATAATGCAGGTCCTGTCAGTGCTCCATTTCCTGGCAAGTGGCTCCTTTCAAACTACAGTGGCTATGGCATCTGGGATGTCTCAGCCAATGTTTTCTAACGTGTTGACCAGAGTGCTGTCTGCCCTTCTGAAACACGTGCGCAGCTACATCTTGTTTCCCCAGGTGGAGGATTTGCCCACAGTGAAAGTTGACTTTTTTAAGCCCTGGGACTTATCCACAACATCATTGGTGCCATTGATGGTACGTATGTGGCATTTGTCCCCCCGCTGAAATGAACAAGTGTACAGAAATCAAAAAAACTAACATTCAATGAATGTGCAGATGGTGTGTTCGGCGGACCAGTACATCTTTCATTTGAATGCCAAGTATCCTTGCTCTGTGCATGACACCTACATTTTGAGGAATAGCAGTATCCCTTATGTGATGGGCCAACTCCAGAGGCACCGTGTGTGGCTAATAGGTGAGCCCAAGGTCCCCACACAGTATGAGTACGTGTCTGGGTATGGGGTGGTCCCTAAGGGTTAGTGTGTTTCTAACAGTTATCCCTCAACATTTGCAGGTGACTCTGGTTACCCCAGCCTCTCATGGCTACTGACACCAGTGAGGAATGCCAGGACAAGGGCAGAGGACCACTACAATGAGGCACATGGGCGAACTAGGCGTATTATTGAGAGGACGTTCGGCCTCCTGAAGGCCAGATTCCGGTGCCTCCATCTAACAGGTGGCTCCCTATACTACTCACCGAAGAAGGTGTGCCAGATAATCGTGGCATGCTGCATATTGCTCAACCTGGCATTGCGACGCCAGGTGACTTTTCTGCAGGAGGATGAGCCTGGTGGTGGTCTTGTCGCAACGGTGGAGCCTGTAGACAGTGAGGAAGAGGAGGCAGAAGAAGAAGATATTGACAACCGAACAAACATCATCATGCTGTGGTACTGAAAATTCTGGACCCGTGTTATAAACATCGTCGTATCACAACGATTTTGGTATCAGCAGACCGAGAATGATTAGAATAGTATGCACAAGCATTGTAGTCATATTCGGGTAACGAAATCACCCGAATATCAGAGTTTCCGTCCTGAACCCTCGTGTTCCATTTAAACGACAGCCATTTTGTGATCGCTCTCACATAGGCCAATGTCTAATGCTGAAAAGGAGTCTGAAGGACACGTACACCTTTGCTGACTCCTGTGTGACCTGGGCAAGCTGACTCCACTGCCTGATGCCAAACCTGTTCGGCCAGTTTCTTTCCCAGTGGCCGAATGAGATTAGTATCAAGGCACAACACATCATAAACCTTTCATCACACACAAACCTTGCCTAATCTTACACACACATGTCTCTGTTTCTTCTTTATGACTTGCTTTACAAGGAGGAGGTGCCCGTTTATATTGGGGGTCCGTCGATATCTGATGAAAGTACTAAGCCTTGCCGGGTAATTGATTGAGGGCTGGACAAACTGAAATATGGGCTTGTCATCATAAACCTGCTATTTCTTTGTAGTGAAAACATGTGAATGGTCAACTATAAAATAAGGAATGTTTGCCTAAAGCATAATATTTTGTATAAAAGAGAAGGTTAGCTTTGCAAAGGGGGCAGTCTCCTGAGAATATACACCGTGTTATACTTCTAGGATACCTGTTACTGGCTGCAGCCAATAAACAAGATCTTTGACTTCACCAAGAAGACTCTGTGTTTCTGTAGTCTGAAACGGGAAGGACTCGAAGTCTTAGGGTGTGTTCCCTGGCACCGCTGGGTTCTGAAAAACCCAGTACTTCCATGCAGTACTTCCAGTGACACACAGGTAAGAGACTGTAACTCCTCCTCACATTTCTGAATACTGAAGGACATTGTATAAGTCAGCCTCTTTTGAAATAAAGCTCCATAAGTGGACCGACTTGATGTTGTGAGTCAAGCCAGCATTCGTCGACTATGACCTGGCCTGACTTGCAGGTCTGTCCCTCTGAAAAGCTCCAAAGCCCCTTACTTCCAGGATCTCACTCGGGACTTGTTGAAAGGAAATCTGACAATGTTGACTTGAAATAGGCTTGCTGTGGAGGGTCGTCCGACGTCGGAGAGAAAAAGTTTCAAAAAGGTTTCTAAGTCAGAACGTAAAATGTTGACGGAGGCTTCCTGTGCAGCATATCTGAAGAGGATTCCATGGAATTCGGCTTCAATTTCAAGTTTGTCCCAGACAAAGATTTCCATCACAAAAAATCAACAAAGTCTGAACCTAGAATTCTTCACCGACATCTCCTGCAAAGCATATCCAAAGAGGGCTCTAGGGAGGTCAGATCCAACTTGTGACTTCGTCCAAAGGTAAAACTTTGACTCGGCCTCCCACTCACTGTAGCCGAGCAGGGCTCTATCGCTATCAGCCTCACATTTTGACTTTGCCCCAGAGAGTTTCTATGCACTTAAAAACATTTAGGGCCTCATTATGAGTTTGGTGGTCCAAGAAACACCCTATTGCTGGTAGCGCTCAGAACGCCAACAGGCTGGAGGAGAAGATCACCAAACTATGACATTTTAGGTGATGCAAATGGAATACAGCCAAAGCACCACCCGGTCCGCCAGTGCGGTCAGACCGCCACGCTCGAATGGCGCCACCAACAGTATGGCAGAGACCATGTTTCCATCTGACTCATTATGAGGATGCACACCGCCAATATTTCCGCTGCGGTCAGACCACCACAGAACACCAGGCAGAAACGAACTGTATAACCTCCAGGAAGTCATACTTGTCTACATGTCATCCCACTCCTCCTGCTTGCAGAATGAAAATGGAATCATCGCCTCCGACGATGACAACAACTGTAGGTACACACACTCACCTGTTACATTTGTCAAATGTAAACTTTTCTACAGTTACAAAACATACCATAGAGAAGGAGTTGCAAGGGCTACATTCACACGTAACAGTACAGTGACATGCACACCCACACATACATTCCACGCACACTACAGCCAGCACACACACACACACAAAACACATCTATTACATACAGTTATGCACCACAAGGCAGCACAGGCCCAGACTCACACATTCTCATACAACATACTAACACGTCACAACAATACCACAACCACACAGATGCAAACAAGTCACACACTCACAACCAATACTGGGCAGAGAATCGACACACTTACAACACAGTGTACAGCCATCTGTGAAGAAACACACAAAATTACACCATCATACAACTTAGTAATCAACACACATATTATACACACACAGTACATCTAACCTGATATACCATGCAGAATACACGCAGACTCAAACAGTCTTGGCATGGGGATTTTTTCCTTCGTTTGGGAGGAGGTTTGAACTTCTTGGGAGAGGTCGACTTCTTTTTGGGTGGGGGAGGGGCATGGGTACTGGCTGGCAGGGTAGGCAAGACTTTGAGGTGGAAGGGAGAACTTTGGGGAGGGAAACGGATCTCCATGGGGTGTCACTGGGAGAGTAGTGAAAAGGTCAAACTCAGAGAGGAATGTTCCTTTGGACACACAGGGATGGTCATAACAAAAGGATTTGGCTGTGGAGGGAGAGGGAGTGTCTGAGATGTTGCAGTGGATGTCTGGGTGTGAGTTTGTGGAAGGTATGCTTGTGGGTGGTGGGTGTTTGTTGGGTGGGTAAGAGGTGAGTGACATTTATGTGTCTTAGGCTGAGGGGAGGTGGAGGTGCTGGGGGATGCAGTGGTGGGTGGGTAGCTGTCTGTTTGGGTAGTGAGTGCATGTATGGTGGATGTGCTGCATGTAGGCATTTCTGTGGTTATTGTGTCTGCTGGTGTGGTGATTGGGATGGATGTCTGAGGGTCTGCTGGGGTGCTGTCTGTGGGTAGGATAGGTGTGGTAGCTAGATCTGTGAATGTTGTTTTGGTGTCTGCAGATGTGTCAGGTGTTGTATCTGTGATGCTGTGGGTGGTGGGGGTGTCAGGGCACATCATGACTATTACTATGTCTGCAGGTGGATGTTGCTTGTGTGCATGCCAGTGGTGTGTCTTGTGGTGCTTCTGCTTGTCTGTGCTACCATTGGATATTGAGGTGGATGCATGCCTGTTTGTTTGTGTGCTTTGGCTGAGTTGGGGAAGAGGGGATTGGGATTGGGAAGAGGAAGGTAGAGGGGGGACGGTAGACAAAGGGTGACTGGCTGCCATTAGTGTGGAGGCCTCCAGCCCTCCAGGATCACATTACTCTGTTGGATTTGGGTTGCCAGTTCCTGGATGGCATTCACAATGGCTGACTGACCAACAGAGATTGACCTCAGGAGGTCAATAGCCTCCTTGCTGAGGGCAGGAGGGATAACAGAGGTGTCTCTGGCAAAGGAGGTGCCCACTCTCTTGGATGGGTGGGCACAACCAGCTGGGTGGGGAGCTACA
The DNA here is from genome assembly GCF_031143425.1 of Pleurodeles waltl. NCBI lineage: Eukaryota > Metazoa > Chordata > Amphibia > Caudata > Salamandridae > Pleurodeles > Pleurodeles waltl. The sequence continues at coordinate 754,207,079 of NC_090443.1, read as the reverse complement.
GGGAGGGTGGAGATAGAAAGGGGGATGGCGGACAGAGACAGTGCTGGGCTAGTCCCAGATGGGTCTGCCACCACTAGAGAGTGGCCACTGGAGGACAATTCTGATGATGATGTTCAAGATCTGGTCTCCCCCCCTGGCAATCCCCTCATCCTCCGGCCCACTGGGTCCCTCGATGTCAGTGGTGTCATGACTGGAGGTCCAGGGGCCAGAAGCTTCACCACTTGGCTGTGCCCCATCTCCTTCGCCTGCCAGTGCTGATGCTGAAAAAAGGAAAGTGAGGTATGGTCATCACATTCATTTGATAACACTTCCATCATACTCTACACATAAGTATAATTACATCCAATTCACCAACACCCCCAGGTAGTACCAGTTAAGTCCCAACATCATGTCACAACAACAAACAATGTACCCCTTTCTTTACATACCAGCAGAGCTACCTAAATCTCACCTACAATGTCATGCTATCAGTAAACCTATCACACTGGCCCATCCATGACAAGGTGACTTTGCTACAAGATACAGGGGGTCATTATGATCCCAGCGGATGGTGCTAATGTGGTGGTAGTACTGCCAACAGGCTGGCGGTACATACTGCTACATTATGACATTGGTGGGTTGGCTGAAGCCAACCCACCAATGTACCACTCCAGTAGCAGCCGCCGGGCTGGAGATGAGAATCTCCATTCTGGCAGCCGCCAGTGTGCTGCCGGCTGTATTATGACCCTGCCTATCGCCATGGTCTTCGTGGTGTTCGTAACGCCACGAAAACCATGGCGGTAGTCCCTATCAGTGACAGGGAATTCCTTCCCTGCCATTAATAGGAGGCTCCCACAGACCCCAAAAACTCCCCAGATGCCCCTCACCCCCCACATTAATGCCCCCCAAAACACACACACGCACGCAGACACACACTCATCCACATACACATACACGCATGCCTACATTCATTAATGCACACATCCGCACACACATCATAACATACACGCCGACACGCATACACATTACCGTACATACATGCACTCACACACATTCATTCACGCACTCACACACATTCATCCACACACTCACACACATTCATCCACGCAAGCAAACAACACCACATACACACTCGCATTCATGCACATACTCACACATACATGCACACACCACCACACACACAGCACCCCCTACCTCCCTCCCCTGTCAGAGACCCGACTTACCTGGATCCAGGAGATCTTCCAGCGGGGAAGGGACGGGGCGCAGTTACTGCCAGCAGAGTCCACCAGCCGAACACCGCCAGGCCAAATTATTTGTCATAATACGGCTGGAGGGGGTCTACTGGCATAACAGCACCACCTTACCACCATCCACCAGTATGGCCACAGCTGGATTTCTGCCCTTCTTGTGGCAGAAATCCGGCTGTGGTCATATTATGGCAGATGGATGGTAACCATGGCGACTGCCTTTTGGCGGAAGGAGGGCCATAGTTTCCCTATCCACAACAATAGAGTCTAGAACTAAACAAGCTGTAGTTCAGAAATGTGATATTGATTTCCACTAATCAAATACACAAACTCAACACATACAAACTATTAACGCTGATGTCATGCATTAGGCAATGAAACATATTCTGTAGTAAACTCGAGACAACCTGGTGTAGACAAACCATACTCACATCATTTTACATAGTTAACCACCTGCACAATGGACATATGCAATTATGCATTTCCATATAATTGGCGTGCTTGAAAGTTTTGGAGGTGAGTGAATCAGAACACATGTAATACACACGTACCACTAGTGACGTAGAAAGTATTGTAAATACGTTGTGGACCAAGGCATCTAGCTCATTGTCATCCAGAAAACATCAGTCATGTAATGGTCAAATAAGCTCAGAGCAGTGTCTCACACACAATAACAAGCAGTCAATCAATTGTTTGTACTCAATGGACCACTGTTATGTTCAGGAAGGTGACAATCAGCCTTAACTAGTCATACAATTATTCCATCAATAGCCCACTGACTGGGTGGCAACATCACTATTCACACATCAGACATGACTAGCCTTCCATATTTCTGTGAATACATCTTAAAGACAAAGCACATGTTATGCCACCATGACCGGGGCACCCACCATGATGCTAGTCAAATGCCTGACTACACATACTATACTACTCACATGTGTATGTGCACTACCACACCAGCACCACATAGGTGTCATTGCAAACAATAGGTTCACAAACTGCCAGGATGCAGGACCTTTCAATTTAAACATGATGTTGGCGAATAACTGATAAACTTTTAACTGTGAATAAACTACCTTTGCCTAAGTAGCATGCCTACAACAGCATGCCCAAGGACAATGCTGTGTAGTCACTTTCCACCTACACCACATTAACATGTTACTAACATTCATCGTCCTGACACCAATATATGTGAACCAATAAGAATGTTGCAAAAACTCAATGGTTTCCATCATGTATGTTGTCTACTCAGATGAAACATTAAAAATGTCTTTTTACAACCCTCACTTACCAAGGGGGCCCATTGTGACAGTTGCAAAGAAGTTAAGCTTATATGCATTGTGAAATGTTATATGGACATCAAAGCCCCGCATGATGCTGTCACTCATCAGAGATCTTCTGAATACAAGGAATTACTTGATGATTTCTGACTCAATGTTGCACATAGACATCAATCATGGGACATTGCAATGGACAGAGATCAAGGACCTAGACACCATAGCATCATGATATTGAGAGCATTGAACTGTAGGTGAAAATTACCAACCACCAGGGTATGAAAAGCTGTATATTGCTACATGCGGCATAGTCATATGTGCACCATTGTATGTTTTTCTACTGAGGAGGAAACAGAGAAGAGTAACATGTCTCTAGACACATTTGCATGTGCACACCTGTGTGCTATTAATGGCTACTGTCCATCAATGTGTTCACAGGAGATCTGTGACACTATGCACTTACCATATTGTCAGAGCTAAGGATCTGTCACATCAGACACTAACCTGGTAAAGGAGTGAACTTATTTAGGTCTGTACTTACACCCTTGTGGCTGCTGTGCTGCCCTCAAATGCCCATCTGACTCAGGGAAGGCCACTGCTAAAATGGTGGGCCATTAGGAGGGTCAAGGTCTGAGGGGCACCTTGTTCTTGTTGGGAGGACATCCCCAGCTGGACCTCTGTGGTCTTACGGCCCCAAGGTCTCAGGTCCTCCCACCTCTTCTTACAGTGGATGCTCCACTGCCTGTGGACCCCCAGAGCCCACACTTTCTGGTGATGGCACACCAAATCCCCTACTTCTGATGGGTGCTGACCTGCATGGTTGACACAGACAAAAAGAGAATGTCATGTCCACATGTGCCATACTGAAACAAGCAGGGTGAATACCAAGTTACTTCAACAAGCCAAAACACACTGTTTTCCACATCCCCTCTAATCATAGATGACCATGTGTAGTCAGGCCATGTGTAAGGTTAAAATAGCCAAACAACCAGCTGTCAGTTTCTTACATATAACCCAATAGCAAATATATCTGTAAACATGGTATTCTAGGTGAAGTTTGGTATACCACCTTCACTAATCATGCACTCCAGTCAGAAGCTGGGTCAGGGAACATACATCACACACTCTCCACTATGTCTCAGGACTCAAAATCTATCACCACACATATGTAAATGCCCATCTACCCACACATAGTACCACCACATTTGACCTTCCAGATATTCAGAACACAATCTGAAACATTTCACATCAGCCTTTGCTGAGTATGACAAAGGATAGTTGAGCTAATAAAACGTATGTCCACATAGTGCACTTGCCTGTTCCTCTGTTGCACCATAGAGCTGTTCATACAGGGGTAGGACCTCTTCCACCACCTTCTCCAGTTCCTCTGTAGGAAGGCAGGGGCCCTATCATCTAGAGGACATGGCATAATTGCTCCCAAAGGCAGTAAACACACAGCTCAGGTCGTGGAGCTCTTGCTGGCAGCAATGTCAGGAATCAAGTGAGAGATCAAGTTTGAGATGTGAGCCACGTCCACAATATAAAAGACCATCACCGCCAGCGGACATCACCATTGGCCCAAGGCCACCAAAGGCAGCAATGCATTCCAGTGGCAAAATCCACTGCAAAAGAATCTGCCTACTGCCAATACGACGTCTGCCAGCGGTCGTAGGTTATTTCCCATTGTCTAGCATAGTAGGTCAGGGAGCTGACATTTCAAGGTCCTTAAATAGTTGGAACAGGAAATGTATAGCTGTGTCACAAGGTCATAATTACAACAGACCCATAATATTAATTGCTGGCTTACAGCAACTATGTATCAATATGTAGTATAAACAGGCATGTTGTGATCTTGATGAGATGAGAGCAATTTTTATTATTGGCATAGTCTGCAGCCTCATGGCAAATGGGTAGATAGCAATAGTGACTTTGTAATGTGAAAAAGTGGTGAGAATGTCATTATTACAGAGACTAATTGTAACATGCTTATCTGGTATCAAAACCATAACTTGGGAAAGGAGATGACATAGCAGTAGTAAGCCATTAGTACACTGTGTATGTGCTGTGTACCATGTTTTCAATATTTGTTAAGAAATGTCTGAGCATTCTGTGTCACATTTGTATTTACACGCTTGCAATGGACACAATGAGTGATAGACATATATTCTTGTTTTCTCTCACATAGTTACCCTGGCATGAAAAGAGTCAGCGAACCTCCAGTGAACTGTCTACTAGCATGCCTGCAGACCATGGAGAATGGACATGCCATCCAGATCTACCGCCTGGATAGGCAGACAATCATGGACCTCTGTCATTAGTTGGAGCCAGATCTGATGCCTGCCATTCGTCATCCCAATAGCATACCACTGTTAGACCTGACAGTCTTAGGGTGGTCACCTTCAACATTTTGCCTGCCTCCCTCTACTTTTTGACACTGTTTTAACTGGTTTTAGGACTCTGCACTCTTTACCACTGCTAACCACTGCTAAAGTGCATATGCTGTCTCCCTTAAAACATGGTGACATTGGCCCATACCCAATTGGCTTATTTAATTTACATGTAAGTCCCTAGTAAAGTGCACTACATGTGCCCAGGGCCTGTAGAATAAATGCTACTAGTAGCCCTGCAGCACTGATTGTGCCACCCACATAAGTAGACCCCTAACCATGTCTCAGGCCTGCCACTGCATGGCCTGTGTGTGCAGTTCACTGCCACTTCAACTTGGCATTTAAAAGTAATTGCCAAAACTTAAACTCTCCTTTTCTACATATAAGTCACCCATAAGGTAGGCCCTAGGTAGCTCATAGGGCAGGATGCAATTTAGGTAAAAGGCAGGACATGAACATGTGTGTTCTATATGTCCTGGTAGTGTAAAACTCCTAAGTTTGTTTTTACACTACTGTGAGGCATGCTCCTTTCATAGGATAGCATTAGGCCTACCCTCATATACTGTTTGAGTGGTGGACTCTGATCTAAAAGGAGTAACAAGGTCATATTTAGTATGGCTAGAATGGTAATACAAAATCCTGCTGAATGGTGAAGTTGGATTTAATATTACTATTTTAGAAATGCCACTTTTAGAAATTGAGCATTTTGCTGCACTTAAATCCTTTTATGCCTTACAATCCACATCTGTCTAGGTTTAGTTGACAGCTACCTTGTGCATTCACTCAGACAAACCCAACCAGAGGATGCTCAGTCACGCTTGCACACATCTTCATATTGAATGGGTCTTCCAGGGCTGGGAGGGTGGAGGGCCTGACACTTACATGTCAAAGGACAGTTGTCTGTCCTCACACAAAGGACTGCCACACCCCCTACTGGGACCCTGGCAGACAGGATGGAACTGAAAGGGGACCGTGTGCACTTTTAAGGCACTCTTTGAAGTCTCCCCCACTTCAAAAACACAGTTGGGTATTTAAGCAGGGTTTCTGACCCTACCAACTGAGACACTTCTGGACAAGATACCGTGGAGAAGAATCGCTGAACCAGAATCTGCAACCTGCCAAGAAGAAGTGCCTGGCTGCCCAATGGACTCACCTGGACTGCTTTTCTGAGACGGACTGCTGCATTGCTGTTGCCCTGCTGCCTTGCTGCTTTCTGGCTGTTCTGAGAAGTGCTCCCCAAGGGCTTGGATAGAGCTCGACTCCTGTTCCTTAAAGTGGACCAAAATGACTTCATCTCTGCAAATAACTCCTTGTGTGGCCAAAATCTACGCACAGCCAGCCAGAAACAATGCACAGCCTGCATCGCTTGAGAAAATCACTGCACGCTGAACTGGATCGACACAGCCCAATTTCTCAAAAGGAGAACAACGCAGAGCCAGCATTGAAACCAGAAATTCGACACACGGCCCACTGGATCGATGCACAGCCGAGCCGGAACAATGCAGCCCAACTTCCTGAGAGGAATCAATGCAGCGCCTGCTGTGCGGTACATATTTCCACGCATCGTCCACCGGATCGACGCAGCCCCCGTGACTTCATCCTGCACTCTCAGGATTCCAACACATCGTCCCCAGGGCTTCCTAAAACCCCGCAACCCGAAGAGGATCCCAGTCTATGCACCGGAAATCGACGCAAAGCCTGCCCTGTGTGAAAACTCACAGACGCATCACCTGTGTGCTCTGGAAAAATCAACGCACACCTCCCCGTTTCCCACACATCTCCTCCTCTGCGGTCCCTTGCGGAGAATTTGAACGCAAACCAGGTACTTTGTGCTTGCAAGAGACATTTGTTGCTTTTTAAGAACTAAAGACTGTTTATATAATTTTCTAAGTGATATTTCCACGTGTACTTATTAAATCCTAATTGTTTTGACCTGAATTTAACCAGATAAATATGATATATTTTTCTAAACACTGTGTGGTGTATTTTTGAAGTGTTATATTGTGTTATTGCATGATTTATTGCACAAATACTTTACACACTGCCTTCTAAGTTAAGCCTGACTGCTCAGTGCCAAGCTACCAGAGGGTGGGCATAGGACAGTTTGGATTGTGTGTGGCTAACCAGACCAGAGTGAGGGTTCCTGGTTCTTGCTTGGACAGGAGGGTAACCTGACTGCCAACCAAAGACCCAATTTCTAACAACAACTTATTCAGCTTAGCATCAGGTTTTATGAAAAATATTTATCAGGATGTAAAACTCTCATGTGGCATGCTTTAATCTTTGGTTGTCCTTTCCTCACCCTAGACCTGACTTGTCTAGGATGGGCTCCCACTCACTGGGAGTTCTTAGCGTGCAGTGAAACACCTAATCCAGGATCAATTTCTGTATTGAGGAAAACTGGCTTAAGGTAGACAAATTTTTCTTTCCTTGGTGCCTCCCTTTGGTAAAAACAAGATGGTTGGCTAGGGCCTTTCATGTCTGTAATTTCCATGTGAATCCTGCCCCTCTGTTGCCCAAAAGAGGCAGGAGAATTTCTTCAGGATGGTGTCCCTACCAATCTACTTCCCCGCTGGTTACCTACTCCTTTGGATGTATAAGTATACATAGAATATTGTGATACAAACTATTATACTTAGCAGCCTCGTTTTATTGTCTTCCCATTATGGCCCTCATTACCGCTCTGGCAGTTGGTGATAAAATTGTGGTAATGCCGCCAACAGGCCGGCGGTAAAAAAAATGGAATTTTGACCATCGCGGAAGCCGGCAACACAGACAGCCACTTTAACACTCCGACTGCCAAGGCGGTAGCATCAAGCACCGCACTGGTCACCGCCAACAGCCAGACGGAAGACAATGTACTGCCCACTGTATTAGGAGAGGCCAGTCCGCCAGCTTTTCCGGGGTGGTACCAACACCATCAAAAGCACGTCGGAAACGGTACACAAAAGAGAAACGACTCACCTCTTGACATTCAAGGAAGAACCACGACGCCATTGAGTCCGAGTTGCACATTTTTCCAATGCTGGTCTACCTCCTCCTACACCAGGAACATGAATGGCGGCGAAGACGACCACAGTGAGTACCGCACCAAGCACACAAGGGAGGGGGGAGGAAAAAGGAGAGTGACACACACACACAACACGCAACACCCCCACCCACATGCCCAACACCATACACACAAACAGATGCAACAACATGACATATCCACCACGTAACCCTCAGGAATAATGCAAGGACACAAAATTAGTGCTTACGTTTGTGTACTTTTGGAGGAGGGGGCACAGACACAGTGGGAGAGGACACAGGGGACGTGTGCATGGATGTGGGTGTTGTGACTGCCTTGAGGGGCGTGTTGTGATAGGTGTGCTGGGGATGGAGGTAGTGGATGAGGATGTAGTGCGTGCAGGTGTGAGTGGAGACGCAACTGGGAGGGAGGTGGAAGAGGAGGAGGAGGGGGACACAGTGGAGGCAGTGGATGTTGGTGTGTCTGCATCTGGATGGTGCTTGTGTGAGTGCCTGTGGGATGAAGTGTGGTGTTTGTGTTTGCTTGAGCCCCTTCTATGTGTTGGTTTGGGTGCATGCAGGTCTGAAGGTGCGCTTGAGATAGGCTGGGGTTGAGGGGAATGGGACTGGGTAGAGGAAGTTGGAGGGGGGAGGCGAGAGACAGGAACAATGGCTGCCATCAGTGAGTTGGCCAGAGCCTGGGATGATCTCTCTTGGGCCACCACGCCAGAGTGAATGCCCTCCGGGAATGTATTTGTTTGTTGCAAATGCCCTGCTAGACCATCGATGGCATTCAGTATGGTTGACTGCCCAACAGAGAGGGATCTCAGGAGGTTAATAGCCTCCTCACTGAGGGCAGCAGGGCTCAGTGGGGCAGGGCCTGAGGTTACTGGGGTTACCTCTCCTTCAGAGGCCCACCCTCCTGGGTGAGCGGGCATGGGAAACTCGCTGAGGGGCTGCTGGGAGGGCAGTGCTGGTACTGGGGGTGGTGGCTGTATCTGTAATTGGGGTGGGCACAGAGGTGTCCACCACCACCAGGGAGCTTCCATCGAGGGGGTGTCGCTGTCAGAACTGTTCCCTCCTGTTTCCGTCGTGGTGCTCCCCTCGCCCTCCATCCCACTGGTGCCCTCACCGTTGGTGGATTTAGCCTCCAGGCCCATGTGGGATGCAGCTCCCTCCGTTGCAGGTGCCTCTGCTCCTCCGCCTGATGATGCTAATGCACACAAGGACAGGGTGACAAAACAAAAAGGGGGGGAGAGACAGAGGATAAACTTGGTCAATGCCAGCAACATCACTACCGTTGGTGTACACAGCTCACAGGGAACAGCCCTATGCAATAGGCCATGCACTACCAGTTATAATGCTAGTCACCAGGCCATGGGGTAAAATGACTAACGCCATTAGCTGCACACCTGAAACACACAGGACCCTGCCCAGTAGTAGAGGCCCACTAGCATTATTAGGGATGGAATGTATCTGAGCTTGCCCATCATGGAACATACCCTGCCATGTTCGCCCTGGCCTAGGGGCACTCACAGACCCACATCCCCCACCCAGGTAACACCTTAAAACATGCAAATTAATGATTCAGAATCCGTGCTCACCCCCTTGTGGCTGCTGTGATGCCTTCAAATGCCCATCGAAGTTCAGATAGGCCACCACCAGGATGCAGAACATCAGGGGGGTCAGGGTACGATGGGCACCCCTTCCTTGTTGGGAGGCCAGCCCCAGCCTGGCCTCCAGCGTCTTCCTTTCCCAGCGGTGCAGGTCCTCCCACATTTTGCGACAGTGGGTGCTCCGCCTGTAAAAAACCCCAGGGTTCGTACCTGCTTGGCAATGACACGCCAAATACCCTTTTTCTGATGGGCGCTGACCTGCAGAAAAAGATACATAAGAAAAGGTATTAGTCATACCGTCCGGACTGTTGTACTCATGGCCCACCATATCCCTCCCATCCCCTTACGCACAGACATTGCCCACCAAACATGCAGCACTTTGCCCAGGACCCCTCAGCCCCCCCACACTAGGCTTCCACACACAGCACTCCATACATTCATGCACCATGCATTGTGCTCACAGTGTACTCATCTGTTTGTCAGGAGGACCATAAAGTAAACGATCCTGGGGTAGGACCCCATCCACTAGTCTCTCCAACTCCTCGGAGTGAAGGCAGGGGGCCTTTCCCCAGACACTCGAGCCATTGTCGCTTCCAGACACAGATCACAGCAGCACTTGCAGTGTAGGTCCTCTCCTGTTGAAGGTCAGGTAGCAAGTGAGTGAACAGATAGAAAATGGCGGTCATGTCCGCTGCGGTGCGTACCGTCACTGCCGGCATACATCGCCATTGGCTCCTGGCACCCTTGGGCCCCAATGATAACCAACGATGTGTTGCACGGCTGTCATCGACCGCCTCCCGCAACGGCACACAATTTCAGCGGAATTACCTCATTTCCACTTGTCCCTCCTCACAGGTCAGGTGGCCGCCATTTCAGGGTGGCACAGGCCATGGCACCTAACTGCGTCACAGCAGACATGGGCACATCAACGTTATACACGTTCACATTGAGTTTCTGTAAAAAACATGCAAGGCATATAAATCTGAGAATATGTTTGAATATGACCTTTGCTCAAAGTTTTTCACCCTAGAGTTCAACCGGTGAGGATGAATAGGAGATGGAGACATACCCCCGTGTACAGACCCCTGGTGGACCTGGTGACAATGGAGGACAGGCACATTATCCTAACCTACAGACTTGATAGGACCACAATCCAAGAGCTGTGTGCCCAATTGGAACCAGAACCGGGTAGATGCACAGCTATTCAGATCACAGGTGCAGCAGATGTCCATTGCTAGGAAGATGGAGCTATGGTGAATAGTCGTGGACAGGGTCAACGACTATCCACCTCATCCTTGCACAATAGTGCAAGGGTGTCTGCGTTGAGTGGATAGATTGTTTATGTGCAGGAAGGTGTCGCTTCCTGCACATAAACAATCTATAATGGCAATTTGGCAAAATGCAGCGCACATGGAAAAAGCAAACAATGATGAGAAATAGAAAAATTCCAACTCGTTTTGCCATGCTAATGCCACCCCTGGGGTGGAATTAGTTTTTGGCGCTACCACAGATTTACGATTTCTCATAAATCTGTGGCAGCATCAAAAGCAATGGGTGTTGTGGTGGAACACCCACTGCAACACCCATTACACACTCCTCTGATGCAGAAAACTGCGTCCTAGGGGCCCATATTTACAAGGATGCAAAATGCCACAACAAGTGGCGTTACATCTCCTTGTCAATATGAAAGGTGACGCTCTGGTGGTGCTAGGGGCTCTTAAATCTGCCCCTTATACTGACAATCTGATGTCCATGAGGTATGCCTGACTCTAAATAGAGTGGGTGGATGAAAAGTTTGATGGCCAGAGTGCTCCTCCATTTTACCCTCTCTGCCAAATGCTAAATTACTCCGTTAGTTCATTTTTGTCTTCATGTATAACTATGATGAAGACTTGTGCCTAATAAATATGTAACCACTCAGAATTGTTATGAAAACCTTCACTAGCTAAGAGACCTGTGTTGTTTTGTGTTTGTTAAAAATATAATTAACCATAGATTAATTAGCTAGTTTTAATTTAAGGCGATTCTTTGGTTTACCTATAATTACATTCTTAGCTTCTGTGCGCGTCTGAGGAGGAATTAAAGGCAATCAAACAAAGTATTCAATTATATAAGCTTCATCTCTTTTTCGCTGTGATTCTTATATTGATGCAAACCTGAATACCTGTCCTAGATTATGTAGTTTTTTTAAAATTTCAGTTCGGATTTTTTAGAACACGGTTTCTGCTGTCATACAAAACAAATAAATTGCTGAGAATAAATTGTGTGGATTGGAGAAAAATGGACACAGCTTTGTGGGTTCGGGGGTGTCTAGGGTTATAATAGCATCAGACAGCACCATTCAATTAATTAATAATTGATTCTTGACTCTAAAAATATATGTACTCAAAGATGCCATTGAATAGAAAGAATAAACAATATAGTTTAAAAAAAGATAGTTACGGCATATAAATGACCATGTGTGACTATTTTTAGTTGAAGAGAAACTTGGTCAAATTCTTCAAAAATAGCAGGAGGTCATGGGCATAATATACACGTGGCATCTGCCTATTCCGAAAAGTCATTGTGGAGAGACTAGGTGAGCATATAGTTGTGAGTGAGAAGCAAACTAGTAAAGCTGGGTATGAAAATATCTCTCTATGTATCGTGATATATCATATTAATTACTCTGTAGGTAATTACCTTTAGGAAAGGTGATGTTTGAAATGCCATTGTTCTGCATTGATCTGAAATGTTTTCCACATCATGCTCATTACAATGGTCTAATATTTGAATTTCACGTGAGAGGGTTTCCTTTCTGTATTCCTTCCAGAGGCCCTTTCAAGGGCAGAAAACAGTATCAAACCCATGGGGGTTACATTTTATTTGCCACGTTTGTTGTTATCCGTCTTACTCAAAATGTTTATTTAAAATAAGAGGTAGCACCATGATAGAGTCTTTTAAAAATTACATTCATATTTACAAAAAAAGAGTTCTCTTTGAATGCATTGGAAGGATTTGAACAGAATGTTGACATTGACTCTAATAAACTATTAATAATGAGGTAAATGGGTGAATAAAAATAAGGAAATTAGGCTCCAACGTTTAGAGATTTGCCTGACATGACTCTTCCATCCAGTTGAACCATCTTCTAGTCACCTATATTCCCAGAATAGTAAACCTTTGCTGATATGTGCCTCAAAAGCAACTTATGGCAGAGTTGATAAAGTAACAAGGCTGCTCGTCTCATTATCTTTTACATGCATAGAGAGTATAATATTACATATCTATTTATTTAACATGGTTTCTGCCTGTGCTTCATTGAGTTAGACCAAACTTTAGATGTCATGTGCGACAGAGGGATGATTCACACTCGGTTCCTCCAAGTGAAGTTCCAAGTTCAGAATACATGAACATTTCATAAGCATTCTCTTAAGTTTTCAGGATACAGCTTCTGATTTTCCATATCTTCAGTTCTTAAACAGTTGAAGTAGAATTGGAAGCCCATGTATGTATCGTATTTATTTCTTTATTGAAATGACTAGGTAAGATTCTTTAAGCCCAGTCTGGACTGACAGATCATTGAGGATGTGATGGCCATCAAAGTCAAAAAGTAATCCACCTCAGTTTGTTCATAATTACTTGGAATACAAAGAACCTTTGGAGTTTGGAAATAATTACTCATTGCTCCGTGCTAACATAGTAGTTCTTCTAGTGCAACTAAAAGAATCGTTCAGGACTCCATCTTGCACAGATATTGAGTTAAATATATTGCTCTCCAGCACCTCAAAAAACCCTAAATTTGGAGTGTGAACAATTATTTTCCAAAACACTCGTGTTTGCCTTCAAAATCTTCGTCAGTCTTGGGAGATGCATGCTTCTATTGTTCCACATACATTCAAAGGGTCCAATGGATGCTTTTCACACTAGTACCTTTTCAGCAAATGTATACGATCAGTAACACCAAATCTGAAGATTCACATTTTCTGTGGTAAGGGGAGAAAATACATTTTCATCATTGGAGAAGCTTCGTTGTGATCCAAGGTGTTAAATTTTATGAGACTAGCCATGTTCTCATGGAAGGTTAGGTTTCCATGTGGGCATTTAACTATGTCTCTTCTCTTCCTTAACATCTAACTGCTAGAGGTCATAGCTTCCATAAATTAAAGGTATCATCACAAATTAAATTAACCCCTTGCGAATGCCACCTGTGTTTATAGTCTGTAACAGAATTACATAATTTGACAATAATTAGGGTACACTTTGGCTCTCATTACAACCATTGTGGTAAATGCTGCTTACTGCCCATGCAGGAGACCACCAACATACCTCTGCGGCCGCGGAATTCCGCTACAGGTATTATGACCCACAGCACGGAATCCGCCATAATACAGACACCCACACAAGTCCGCCAAACCAAAGGTCAGTGATAAACTGGCGATAACAAAACAGACACCGTCAGGCCAACAGGAATACGCACACACTATCACGACCCACGAATCAACGCAGTGGTCTTTCAACCGCGGTAATCCATTGGCGGTACACACCGCCGCGCTCAAAATACACACACATTTACAAAACACAACCACATTGGACAAATCGAAATACACACACCTGATACACATACACACACCACTCCCACACACCCAATCCAATATAAAGCACACACCCACATCATCCACAAACTCTTACTACCAAATTTTTGAAACCACGTCAGAGAGAGACACTACCTTAAACAACACCTGCATCCACAGACACACAACACCATCACTTACACAACATCCACGCACCTCAAACAACACACACCAACACATTCCCTCACACATCACAACACACACCACCTCGCACATCACCCACACCACATCATGGCACCTCAACGACACCCCAGGTTCTCTGAGGAGGAGCACAGGGTCATGGTGGAGGAAATCGTTTGGGTGGAGCCACAGCTATTCGGATCACAGGTGCAGCACACCTCCATTGCAAGGAAGATGGAGCTATGGCGCAGAATTGTCGAAAGGGTAAATGCAGTGGGACAGCATCCAAGAACACGGGATGACATCAGGAAGAGGTGGAATGACCTATGGGGGAAGGTGCGTTCCGTGGTCTCCAGACACCAGATTGCTGTACAGAGGACTGGCGGTGGACCCCCACCTCCTCCCCCACAACTAACAACATGGGAGGAGCAAGTCTTGGAAATACTGCATCCTGAGGGCCTCGCAGGAGTAGCAGGAGGACTTGACTCTGGTAAGTCATATCTTAATTACCACATCCCCCACCCCACCTGCATGCCATCACATACCCACACCCTCACCCCCATCACTCCAACACCTCACATATGCCCCACTATCACAACCCAGCGATCCCAATACCAAGACCTGCATGCAACACCAAAGCATGGACACACATCACCAAAGCATGTCCAGTACAGATACCTACACAGACCCCAAACCAGCTATCACACAAGGACCAAGCCAAGAATGCAAGCACTGGAGTACAGTCACTCACACACTGCACACAATGGCACACCCAGATGCAATAATCATGCCTTTACACCCCTGCAGGACCCCTACCCAATGTCACCGGACAGGAGGTTCCAGACATATCCAGTCCCCACACAGAAGAGACCCACAGTGATGACAGCAGCTCTGCACAACTGGAACAAGATGACGAGCCTGGCCCATCAGGGTCCTCGGGACAGTCGGTTCCCCTGTTACTGGCACAAGCCACCACAGAGCCTCCCCCTCAGGAAACACCACCACAGCACCCACCCAGCGGGCCCATCCCTCTGTCCCTAGGACACATGAAACAGCAGTGTGTCCACCATTACAGGGAACCCAGGAAACCCCACTAACACAGGACGATCTGGGACCTGGGGGCAGTGGCAGTGGGCACATGGTTCAGGGGACCGAAGCACAGGAAAACAGGGAAGCTGGGAGGACTGCTGTGCGACAGGGGGAGGACAGGCCCAGGGAACCCACTCTCCACGAGGCACTCTCCAACATCATGGGAGCTTACAATCATTCCCAGGAGACGATAGCAATGGTACTGGCCAAGTTTCAGGAGACCCAACGGCTGCAGGAGGAACACTATCTGGGGATCAGGGAGGACCTGAAGTCTAATAACAACACCCTGGTCACCATTACAGGTGTGCTGAAAGACCTTGTCAACACCAGGAGGGACACAGTGGCACAACAAAGGGCCCCTGACACTAGTCTGAACGATGTACAGCCCTCCACCTCCACCGGAGCTAGTGGACAGGAGGCCCTCCCACAGGACCAACAGGCCACTAGCACCCCACCCCCTGCAGAAGGAGAACCACCCCGCAAACGTTCCCTGTGATCCAGGCAGAAGACAAAGAACATTGCCAAGACCCCGCCAGGAAATAGGACCCTCCTGATTGTCACCCTTCTGTCCCACTCTGTTACCCTGTCCACCTTGAACTGCAATTGCTCCCCTTCCTATGCCCCCTTGGACAATGCACCTGTGATGTCATGGGACTGGACTCTACCATGGACCTTCCTCCACCATCACCCTAGCCCCTTGCACAGACCCCTATACTTATTAGCACCTAAATAAACACCCTTGAAACAAATACCAATCTGGAGTCAGTCTGATGATTAACAAATGTATTACTACAACATTAGCAAAGCATTGCAAGATATATGTTCATTTACTCAAACCAATGCATGACAGTTGTTGGGCAGCAGTACACATAGCAGAAGCCAGAATGGGGTACACAGATCTGAAAAAAGCAAATTCAAAGGGAACAGTCAGTGTCCATAGACAGAGGGTAAGAGGCTGCCATGTACAATGTCCTAAAGTATACTGAAATGTGAAGAGGAGTTACAGTCTCTTACCTGTGTGTCACTGGAAGTACTGCAGGATAATGTTTGTTCTGTTGTCAACATCTTCTTCTTCTGCCACCTCTTCCTCACTGTCCAGAGGCTCCACCACTGCCACACGACCATCACCAAGCTCATCCTTCAGCAGAAAAGGCACCTGGCGTCTCAATGCCAGGTTGTGCAACATACAGCATGCCACAATGATCTGGCACACCTTCTTGGGTGAGTAGTACAGGGAGCCACCTGTCAGATGGAGGCACCGGAATCTGGCTTTCAGGAGGCTGAATGTCCTCTCAATAATCCTCCTTGTTTGCCCATGTGCCTCATTGTAACGTTCCTCTCCCCTGGTCCTGGGATTCCTCACTGGGGTCAGTAGCCATGACAGGTTGGGGTAACCAGAGTCACCTGCAAATATCGAGGCACAATTGTGAGACACATACTAACCCTTAGGGGCAACCCCATACCCAGACACCTACTCATAATGTGTGGGGACCTTGGGCTCACCTATTAGCCACACCCAGTGCCTCTGAATTGGCCCATCACATATGGGACGCTGCTATTCCTCAAGATAAAGGCATCATGCACAGAGCAAGGATATTTGACATTCACATGGGAGATGAACTGGTCCGCCAAACACACCATTTGCACATTCATCGAATTATAGCTTTTTCTATTCCTGTAGACCTGTTCATTTCTGCGGGGGGGGCAAATGCCACATGTGTACCATCAATGCCACCAATGATGTTGGGGATATGTCCCAGGGCATAGATGTCAGCTTTCACTGTGGCCAAATCCTCCACCTGGGGGAACACAATGTACCTGCGCATATTTTTCTGCAGGGCAGACAACACCCTGCTCAACACGTTTGAGAACATTGGCTGAGACATCCCTAATGCCATGGCCACTAGTTTGGAAGGAGAAACTTGCCAGGAAACTGAGCACTAACAGGACCTGCACTAGAGGGGGGATACCTGTGGGCTGGTGGATAGCCGACATCAGGTCTGGCTCCAATTGGGCACACAGTTCTTGGATTGTGGCACGATCAAGTTTGTATGTGATTATAATGTGTCTGTCCTCCATTGTCGACAGGTCCACCAGGGTTCTGTACACTGAAGGATGCCGCCGTCTCATCATCTGCCTCAGCGGTTGTAGCCTATGGAGAACGGTGAGCAGAAGTTCATTTACCACATAGATAGCACAACTGTGCCTGAATTAATGTTACAGAAGCAGTGTGTGAAATCGAGAGTCAGTATATGTGCCAATATGTGCTGTGACCCAGTTAGGTGCCATGCTATGTGCCCCCCTGAAATGGCGGCTGCCTGACCTGTGAGGAGGGACAAGGGGAAATGAGGTAACTGTGCTGGTGTTGTGCAGCGTCGCGGCAGGCGGTCAAAGACCGCCACGCAACTCTGCATTGGTTATTATTGGGCCCTATGGGTTCCAGGAGCCAATTGCGATGTACGCCAGCAGTGACGGTATGCACCGCCACGGACGTCACCACCATTTTCTACCCATTCACTCACTTGATACCTGACCATCAACAGGAGAGGACCTAAAACTGCAAGTGCTGCTGTGACCTGAGTCTGGAAGCAACAATGGCTCATGTGTCTGGGGAAAGGGCCCCTGCCTTCACTGTGGAGGAGTTGGAGAAACTGGTGGATGGGGTCCTCCCCCAGTACACGCTACTGTACGGTCCTCCAGATAAACAGTGGAGTACACTGTGAGCATGATGCGTGGTCAATGCCTGTTTGGAGTGGTGTGGATGTAAGCCACATGTTAGGGGGTGCTAAGGCATCCTGGCCTGACTGTTGCATGAGAGGTGGTCACTGTATGTGCGTCAGGGCGTGGGTGGGAACTGGTGGACAATGAGGATGACGGTCCAGACGGGTGAGTAATTAAATTTTCTGCTGTCTTTACCCTCAAGGTCAGCGCCCACCAGAAAAAGGGGATTTGGAGTGCCATCTCCAAGGAGGTGCGGACCCTGGGGGTCTATCACAGTCAGAGCACCCACTGCCGCAAGAGAAGGGAGGACCTGCGCTGCTGGACCAAGAAGACGGCAGAGGCCCAACGTGGAAGGGGTGCCCATCGCACATGACCCCCCTGATGTTCCGCATCCTGCCAGTGGCCTATCCAGAGTTAGATGGGCACTTGAGGGCATCACAGCAGCCACAAAGGGGTGATTACAGTTTCAGAAAGCTGACTTTGCGCGCTTTACGAACTAGATGGCTGTGGGATGTGGGCTTTGGGTGCCCCTAGGCCAGGGCGATCATGCCAGGGTAGGTCCCTTGTTTGCAGGCTCTGAAGCACCCCTACCCCAATGGTACACGTGGCCAACTACTAGTGTGCAGGGTCCTGTGGGTGTCATGTGTGCAGATGCTGGTGTTAAGCATTGTACCCCATGGGCTGGAGACTACCTTAGTGAGTGGTTGGGCATGGCCTAGTGCATAGGGCAGCTCAGTGTGTGTTGTCTACGCCAACGGTAGTGGTGTTACTGGCATTGACCATGTGTGCCCTCTGTCTATCCCCCCCTTCTTGTTTTGTCACCCTGTCCTTGTGTGCATTAGCATCATCTGGCGGAGGAGCAGAGGCACCGGTTACGGAGGGAGCTGCATCCCACATGGCCCATGAGGGTGAATCCACGGAGGGTGAAGCCATCAGTGGGATGGAGGGTGAAGGGAGCTCCACGATGGGGACAGAAGTGGAGACCAGTGACTACTCCTCTGATGGAAGCTCCCTGGCGGTGGTGGACACCTCAGTGCCCACCTCAACAACAGGTACAGCCGCCACCCCCCCACCAGCACCGCCCTCCCAGCAGCCCCTCAGCGTGTTTCCCGTGCCCGCTAACCCAGGAGGGTGGGCATCTCCTTCGCTCCAGGCACCTCAGGCCATGCCTCAGTCAGCCCTGCTGCCCTGAGTGAGGAGGCTATTGACCTCCTGTGATCCCTCACTGTTGGGCAGTCAACCATTCTGAATGCCATCCAGGGTGATGAGAGGCATTTGCAACAAACAGATGCATACCTGGAGGGCATTCATTCTGGCGTGGCAGCCCAACAGAGAGCATTTCAGGCTCTGGCCTCAGCACTGATGGCAGCCATTGTTCCTGTGTCCAGTCTCCCCCCTCCAACTTCCACTACCCGACCCAATACTCTCTACCTCAGCCTATCCCAAGCACACCTTCAGACCAGCATGCACACACATCGACACACAAAAGTGGCTCAGGAAAACACAAGTACCACACATCATCACACAGGCACTCACACAAGCACCATCCCTATGCACACATACCAACATCTACCGCCTCCACTGTGTCCCCCTCCTCCTCTTCCTCCACCTCCCTCCCAGTATCGTCTCCACTCACACTTGCATGCCCTATATCATCAGCCACTGCCTCCATCACCAGCACGCCCATCACAACACACCCCTCATGAGCAATCACCACCCCCACAACCCTTCACACGTCTCCTGTGTCCTCTCCCAGTGTGTCTGTGAGCCTTCCTCCCAAAGTACACAAACGCAGGCACACACCCACTCAACAGCCACCCACCTCACAACAGCCTCCAGCCCATGCACCTTCACCCAAATTCAACAGACGTACACCTCCTACGACCACTACCTCTTCCTCCACTCACACACCCCTCCATCTTCCCGTCCCAGTGTGTCAAAAAAACTTTTCCTACCTAATGTTGACCTCTTACCTACACCTCCCCCGTCCTTCCCCTAGGGCCAGGCTTTCCAGGTCCCAGCCCAGCACCTCAGCCACCAAATCCCCAAGCACAGTGGTGCCAGCCACTGCGGTGTTATCGAGTGCGCCACCAATCAGGGCTGCCAGTGTGCCACGTAGCGAGGCCAAGGACATTCCGCCACCTGCCAAGGTGAAGAAGGTGCCCACATCCCAGAGGGAGAAGCCGCACCTACCAGCCACCAAGGGCTCCTCCAAAACAAAAGGGGACAGTGGCAAGACACCTGCGGCACCATCAAAGGTGGGGAAGGGACACAAGCCGAAGAGCATGTCAGGACAGGGCACGGTGGCTCCGACTGAGGGACTAGAGTCACCCCTTTTGTAAACCACTACACCAACCTGTACAGCGGCGAACACCTCCACCTGTCCCATCTCCACCACTGCCACCTGCACAGCCACTGCACCGTCACCTGCACGTCTGCAGCCTCAGTAAGAGTCCCCAGCATCTTCCCCAGTGGGCAGCCATCCGAGGCTGCAGGAGACGTCCTGCTGTTTCACTGAACAGGTGCTGACACATGCACCACCGCCAGCACCTCCGCCACAGACACCACCGCAAGCACCGCCACCAGCCCCGTGACGTTCTCGGACAGTGGCACCACAGCTGACATGGCTACCATCCCCGAGGCTGGAGGGGACTTCCTGGACCCTGCCCAGCTTCCATGAGGCATGACTCTCATCACTGTTTGCACCTGCAAGTGGAAGGCGAAGCCGCAGCAGGGTGGGGTATGTCTCTGCCTCCATGGCGTATCATGCTACCTATTCCTAGGCAATCTCGTGGCACACACACCCATGTGTTGTAATGGGACCAGCCACACTGCATGTTGAGCACTCTGGGCACCAAGCCCCCTCCAGAACCAGTGGAGAATCACATCCACTACCTCTGTCCTTGGCAGGATGAAGCACTGTGGGGACCAAGCGCCCTCCAGAACCAGTGGGGAATCACATCCACTACCTCTGTCCTTGGCAGGATGAAGCACTCTGGGCATAAAGCCCCCTCCAGAACCAGTGAAAAATCACATCCACTACCTCAGTCCTTGGCAGGATGAAGCACTCTGGGCACAAAGCCCCCTCCAGAACCAGTGGAGACTGTAATCCACTTGAGAGACTGTGGCTTTGCACTCCCCAGTATAAAGCAGTGGGCAAACCACCCACTGGAAAGACTTGAGAGACTGTGGCTTTGGACTCCCCAGGATACTGCTGTGGGCAAACCACCCACTGGAAAGACTTGAGAGACTGTGGCTTTGCACTCCCCAGGATACTGCAGTGGGCAAACCACCCACTGGAAAGACTTGAGAGACTGTGGCTTTGCACTCCCCAGGATAAAGCAGTGGGCAAACCACCCATTGGAAAGACGTGAGAGACTGTGGCTTTGCACTCCCCAGGAGAGAGCAGTGGGCAAACCACCCACTGGAAAGACTTGAGAGACTGTGGCTTTGCACTCCCCTGGATAAAGCAGTGGGCAAACCACCCACTGGAAAGACTTGAGAGACTGTGGCTTTGCACTCCCCAGGATCCTGCAGTGGGCAAACAACCCACTGGAAAGACTTGAGAGACTGTGGCTTTGCACTCCCCAGGATACAGCAATGGGCAAACCACCCACTGGAAAGACTTGAAAGACTGTGGCTTTGCACTCCCCAGGATAAAGCAGTGGGCAAACCACCCACTGGAAAGACTTGAGAGACTGCAGCTTTGCATTCCCCAGGATATTGAGGTGGGAAAACCACCCACTGGAAAGACTTGATAGACTGTGGTTTTGCACTCCCCAGGATAAAGCAGTGGGCAAACCACCCACTGGAAAGACTTGAGAGACTGTGGCTTTGAACTCCCCAGGATACTGCAGTGGGCAAACCACCCATTGGAAAGACGTGAGAGACTGTGGCTTTGCACTCCCCAGGAGAGAGCAGTGGGCAAACTACCCACTGGAAAGACTTGAGAGACTGTGGCTTTGCACTCCCCAGGATACTGCAGTGGGCAAACAACCCACTGGAAAGACTTGAGAGGCTGTGGCTTTGCACTCCCCAGGATAAAGCAGTGGGCAAACCACCCACTGGAAAGACTTGATAGACTGTGGTTTTGCACTCCCCAGGATAAAGCAGGGGGCAAACCACCCACTGGAAAGACTTGAGAGACTGTGGCTTTGAACTCCCCAGGATACTGCAGTGGGCAAACCACCCACTGGAAAGACTTGAGATACTGTGGCTTTGCACTCCCCAGGATAAAGCAGTGGGCAAACCACCCATTGGAAAGATGTGAGAGACTGTGGCTTTGCACTCCCCAGGAGAGAACAGTGGGCAAACCACCCACTGGAAAGACTTGAGAGACTGTGGCTTTGCACTCCCCAGGATACTGCAGTGGGCAAACAACCCATTGGAAAGACTTGAGAGACTGGGGCTTTGCACTCCCCAGGATACAGCAATGGGCATACCACCCACTGGAAAGACTTGAAAGACTGTGGCTTTGCACTCCCCAGGATAAAGCAGTGGGCAAACCACCCACTGGAAAGACTTGAGAGACTGCGGCTTTGCATTCCCCAGGATACTGAGGAGGGCAAACCACCCACTGGAAAGACTTGATAGACTTGTGGTTATGCACTCCCCAGGATAAAGCAGTGGGCAAACCACCCACTGGAAAGACTTGAGAGACTGTGGCTTTGAACTCCCCAGGATACTGCAGTGGGCAAACCACCCACTGGAAAGACTTGAGAGACTGTGGCTTTGAACTCCCCAGGATACTGCAGTGGGCAAACCACCCACTGGAAAGACTTGAGAGACAGTGGCTTTGCACTCCCCAGGATACAGCAATGGGCATGGAGCCCCCTCGTGCAGCAGTGGCATTGTGCGTTCATCCGGCTGAGGTGCCCCCCCTTCCCCATGAGGTGCCTGTTTATTTTCGATCTGATGTCCCAGCAGTGTTCTCTCTGTTTCGAGTCAGGTATCTTGTGTGGGCTTTGCCCATGCATTTTGAGACCACTGGTCCACGGACAATGATTGGTACACTATCCAGACTTGTGTAGTTGGTGTACACATTTGTATATACTGATTTTCGAACTTTCACTCTCTGATTTTTCATGATTACACTTGTTACAATCATTTAATTTTGTCCTTGTGTTCTTCCAGGGGGTGAGGGGGTATATATGTAATGTTTCTCCATGTATTTGTGTGTATGGTGTTGTGGGTGAGGGTCGGGTGGGGGTATTGCGTGTTGCGTGTGTGTGTCACTCTCTTTTTCCTCCCCCCCCTGCGTTGTAGGTGCAGTACTCACCGTGGTCGTCAACGGCATCTGTCCTGCTCCTGATACAGCAGAAGAAAGACCAGCATGGGCATGTCGTTTAACTCAGGCTCCATGGTGTCCTGGTTCCTTGTTGGTTGTCAAGAGGTGAGTGGTTTCCCTTCTGTGTACTGTCTCCGCCGTGCTTTTGATAGCATTGGTTCTGCCCCGGAAAAGGTGGCGGATAGGCGTGTCGGAATACAGTGGGCAGTACTTTGTCCTCCGCCTGTCTGTTGGCGGTGACCGCCGCCGTGTTTGTTTCTACCACTGTGGCAGTTGGAGTGTTAAAGTGGCTGTCTATGTTGACGGTTTCCGCCATGGTCGTGATTCCATTTTCTTTCCGCCAGCCTGTTGGCGGTATTACTGCTGCTTTAACACCGACCGCCAGGGTTGTAATGAGGGCCATAATCTTGTTTATAAATTGGTGTTGGATTTTTATTGTGTTTTTTGTTTTACTTATTTACTGTTTTGTGATTTTGAAATGCTTTACACACTTGCCTCCTAAGTTAAGCCTTGTCGCTCATTGCCAAGCTACAAAGAGTTGAGCTGGGTTTAATTTATTGAGGCCTAACTTGACCTAAGTGGGGGTTAGTGGCCTATTGCTAGGCGAGGGTACCTGCCCTTACCAATAAACCACTTTCAAACACTGGAGGACAGGAAACTGTTAATTGTCAGAAGCTTAGGGGCAGATAATAGGGAAGTGGTGCTGCACCCAGTAGAGTGCCACTATAGTTGCGCCCCTTAGCACCCCCTACTGCCACCATGTGTGCACCGTATCTAAGATACCGTGCACCATGGCGCAGGGTAGGGGCAATGACATCATAATATTTGACGCTATTGATGCACTGTTTAGGGTTAGTTGTAAGATTTTGGCCCAACCCTGAACAGTACGTAGGGGCCAATCATAAATAATGGTGTGTTTCTTTTTGACATCTGCTCTGAGCATGGGTCTAGTCCTACATTGCTGGCATTCTTTCTGCTGCTTACCCTTAGTACCCATTTTCAACAACAACAATATTCATTCATACATGTACAAGATGCTTATTCGGACCTGTGCACGTTGTTGATGGACACATGTTCTTCTACAGGCTAAGTGATAGTATCCCTCCCATTTCCATGCTTTACTAGATCACATGACTGCCACCCACACATCACAGTACACCAGCCACAGCACTTGAAGAGTGTCAGAGTGACCTCCACACGTTGGATCTCCAAGTGTCTAAGGGAGTCTGTCAGCTTTTCTTCCACATCATTTGGCGTACATGGGAATGCACTCATATCTGCATTCCACAACCTATGTAACTTTCACCATGAGTGAACTTCGTTAGTGTGTTGACTCATCTCAGATATGAGAAGAGGAAAGGCCACATGCAACCTCTCTGTAACATTCTTCAAGCAAACAAATTTGGAAGGGTCTCTGACATGTTTGGAAATTGCTATGCCTACATGCACATTCAAAACAGGATTGACTGTGGGAGACCTAGACCTTTATGTGTTTGGACCCTGTATGTCACTCTCTTGGTCAGATATGTGAGTGTCATTGAGAGGTATTTTTTCAGATGTCACGTGTGGTAGTGTAATACGGACTTTGCTTGTTTACCTCGCAGACACATTCCAGCCATTGTATGTAATTTCCTACCTAGGCCATACACCAGTACAGCAGTCTTCACATGTATTTCCAGACTTGCTGCCGGCATATGTAAAGCCATAACACTTGTGTGATATGTGTATGACAAAGTAAATTGTAAGTGCTTCATACTATGCCTACATTTCACCCACACATTCATGTGGCAGTGCACTCTCCCAATTTGTTGATTAATCAAGGCTATAGGGCATATATGAGAAAAGTGGAGCTGCACTCATTGCTGTCTCACTTGTATTGCGGCCCTTAGCGCACTCTACCATCACTATGTGTGTGTCTGAGAGACAGCACACCATGCTGCAAGTTTGGGGCTAATAGCGCTCAAGGTATTTCAAACGTTTTATATACTGTGCAGGGTTAGGGCCAAACTTTTGACCCTAACCCTGACCAGTACATAGTGGCCCGTTGATACTAAAGGTGTTCCCCCTTTTCACACCTGCTCAGTGCAGGCATTACAGGTACCCACAAGAGATCTTTAGTCCCTTAGTTTAAACTACCCCATTTTGTGCCCCCCCACCGTGTGTATACGTCCCCTTGCAAACATCTTACCTTGCACAGGCATGATGTGGCACAAGGGGTAGAAAGTGGCACGATGCGTGCATTGCGCCACTTTGTATTTCTGAAGTGTGGATCTAGGCTATGGAGGGCCACATGAGCTTGAGAAATGTGATGCTAATGTGCATGGAGGCGCTAGACCCTCTTAAATCTGGACCTATGTTCCAACAATCTTCACACCTGTTGTGGTGTTGTCATGCTCTCTGAGATATGGGCAACTTAAAAAGGGTATGTGATGGTGATAATGAGTACGCCATGGACATTCTGGTTTAAAGTGATTTAATAGTGATATTTACACAGTGACTCTTGGTATACAGTGTCTACGTGAACAAGTTCAGTATAATTTGTTTTCTCCTGTGTACTCCAGCAGCAGCATTTTGCAGTTCCCCCTCCTCCTCTAGGGCACCATTTGCATCATCATCCTGACTGGGGACATTTACCAGTTCATCCCAGGGGACATTGGTGCGTATTCAAAAGGAATGGAATATGGCGCCTTCAAGGATTATCTTGCAGACAAGGGGTGGTGCATATAACAGGCTTTCCCCTTTCAGAGTCAGGCACCTGAACCTTGAGTTTAGGAGCCCAAATGTCCGCTCTACCACATTCCTTGTCCTTCTGTGGCCTTAGTTGTATGCCCCCTCTGCCTCTGCAGTTGGGTTGCCAAAAGGGGTCATGGCTGGATGCTGTAACCTTGGTCCACTTGAAGGGTGTTATACCTAGAATCCTTTGCATTTCTCCCCTGTCTTTTTTTGCCTCTTCTTTCCATGTTTTGACTGTATGCTGGACTCGGTTTTGTTGTTTTTGTTACTCTAGGCACTTTACCACTGCTGACCAGGGCTAAAGTGAAAGTTTGTAATTGCCGTTTCCATGATTGGCATATTTGATTTACTACTAAGTCCCTAGTAAAGTTCATTGGAGGTGGCCAGGGCCTGTAAATCAAATGCTACTAGTGGGCCTGCAGCACTGATTTTGCCACCCACATGAGTAGTCCTGTAAACAAGGCTCAGACCTGTATGTGGAGTGTCTGTGTGTACAGTTTTAACCTGCCAGTTCAACCTGGCAAGTGTACCTGCTTGCCAGGCCCAAGCCTTCCCTTTTTATACATGCAAGGCACCCCTAAAGTAGGACCTAGGTAGCCCAGGGTGCAGTGTATTTTAAAAGTAGGACATGTACGGATGTGTTTTACATGTCCTGACAGTGAACTACTGCCAAATTCGGCTTTCACTGCTTCAAGGCCTATCTCTCTCATAGGTTAACATGGGGGCTGCCTTTAAATATCTTTAAAGTGCAGTTTCCCTTTGGGAGCAAATGGAGATGTGGAGTTTGGGGTCTCTGAACTGACAATTTAAAAATACATATTTTAGTAAAGTTGTTTTTTTAATTGTCAGTTTGAAAATGTACTTTTAGAAAGAGGGCCTTTTCTTGTTAAAACAATTCTGTGACTCTGCCTGCTTATGTATTCCCTGTCTGGGTCAGACTGACAGTTGGGCTGTTTATCAATACCCTCTAGACATTGACACAAAGGGAGCTGGGGTGTAGCCTGTATATCCTGATGAGCCATCTGAGCTAGCATGGAGGGAGGTGTGGTCACTTACACCTGAATCGGCTGTGCCTGCCCTCACACAATGCACTCTCCAAATCCCCTGGTGTGAGTCTGGAGCCAAGCCTGGGCAAAGCAGGATCTTTGGAACTACAGAGATTTTCCATTGAAGTTTGCCTACTTCAAAGGCAGAAAGGAGTATAACTAATGGACCCAAAACCCCAGATTTTCAGATTACTTCTGGAAGCAAGAGAAACCTCTGCCAAGGAGAAGAGCTGAAGAGCTGGGGGAGGAGTACTGCCCCTTTGCCTGTGACTGTGTTTTGCTGGGTTGGCCGGTAGTTGCTGCTTCTGTCTGAAAGAGGACAAAGACTGTACTTTGTAGTATATTCCTGCTTGTGAATAATCTCTAAGGGCTTGGACTGAGCTTGCCTCCAGTTTTGAACTCTCAGGGCCATCTAAGACTTCCTCTGCCAGCACCTGCACTCTCAGCTGAGACTCCTGCCCTGTCAAGTAGTGCCCCATCCATTCCCTGGGCCCTTTCAAGGTGAAATTGGCAGAACAGGGACTGAAATCCACATGCAGAATACCGTGTTGGGAAATTGTTGTGCCGTCTTGCGGCTGAAATCTTCGCACCACATGCATCGCAGCACGGAAATGGATGCATCATCTGCATCGCACCTGGAGAAATAACGCAACATCCACTTGCAGATGCTGAAAATGATGCAAACCCAACAAAGCACAGTTTTCCACCACTGTGCAGACGTATTTCTCATACATCATTGCTGGGTGTCAGAAAACACCATAAACCTGCACGGACCTGATGTGCTCTGTCCGGAAAACGATGCACGGCCTCACTTGCGAGTTAGCAAATGATGGATTGCTGACTTTTTTTACACAAGCTCGCCAGGGTGGCTTTATTTTTGATGCAAATCAGGTACTTTGTGTAACAGCAACATTTCCATTGTTTTATATGGAGTAAGAATATATCAGTTTAAAAAGTCATAACGTTCCTTGTGTATGTTTGATTTTTGGCTTTTTGGTCTTGTTTGATTTAGATAAATATTGGATATTTTTCTAAACTGGTGTGGTGTCCATTTTGTACTGTTTTCACTGTGTTACTGTGTGTATTGGTACGAAAACTGTACACATTGCCTTTGAGTTAAACCTGAGTGCTTGTGCCAAGCTACCAAGGGGGTTAGCAGGGGCTGTCTCAGGAGTCTTATCCTGCCTAGAGTAAGGGTCCCTACTTGGACAAAGTGCAAACTACTGACAACCAGAGACCCCGTATCTAATGAAGGGAATGTGACAACACGTGTCAGGCATGCATATTTGTTATTTCCTATGTGCCATGGCACATATTAGTTTTAAGTGGAGTGGTGAATCACACTTACATCTGGTATTGTGTGTGTTCCTGTTTAGACGAATAGTTGCATTGGTGTGTGGTGGTGCATGTTCCTATCATGGATTGTACCTCGGGAATATGGTGATTGTCAGTTAAAATCTGGACTGAGAGTTCCCCCATGCCAAATTTGTGTTGTGTTGTCCATATTTGGAGCTTTGTCCCAATGTTAGTGGGACCTAGCACCACCTTGCACCACCATATGGTCATTCAGATTGATACTACAGTAGCCCTACAAGGCCAAACTCAGGGCGCCATGTTTCAATGTGGCACAACGCATGCAGTGCGACATTTAGTGGCCCTTTGTGGCAGATTATGCCTGTGACAGGCATCATGTATACAAGGAGGGCATTCCTCCATTAGGAGGACTGGAAAACATAGTGCAGAGGAATCTCAAAGGTTCCAATGCATAATTTTTAACAGATACTTTTCACACCTGAACAAAGCAGGTGTTAGAAGGGGGCACACCATTGAATTAAATGGGACCTTTTGTACTGTGCAGGATTTGGTCAGAAATGTAGATGCTGCACCATTTTCAGGACATGTGGTACTTAAGCCCCCAATATGATATCGGATATGATACTGCCGCCAACAAACCGCGACTGCGGCGGTATACTGCTACCCGTATTATCACCCACACATAGAAATCCGCAACTTACAGACACACACACAAGTCGGCCAGCCCAAAGGTCAGTGATAAACAGTTGGTACCAAAACCCACACCGTTACACCAACAGAACTACGCCCACAGCATTATGACCCACGAATCACTGCGGCGGACATTGAACCATGGTAAGCCATTGGCGGTACATACCGCCGCGCTCAAAATACACACACTCAAACAAAACAACACCACATTGGACAATTAAAACTACACACACCTGACACACATACACACACCACACCCACACCACTATAAACACACACCCACCCACAACCCTTTACGACTCCCAAAAAATGTACAACAGAGATAGAGAAACACCAAGAGCACCCACAGAACCAGAGCCACAGAACACCATCACCCATACACCATCCACACACCTCACAGCACAGATCCCAACACATCACCCCACTCACCCTCACACACACCACACACACTGCACCCATGGCACCACAAAGACACTCCAGATTCTCTGAGGAGGAGCTAAGGGTCATGGTGGAGGAAATCATCTGGGTACAGCCACAGCTATTTGGATCACAGGTGCAGCAGACATCCATTGCAAGGAAGATAGAGCTATGGTGGAGAATCGTGGACAGGGTCAATGCCGTGGGACAGCATCCAAGAACAAGGGAAGACATCAGGAAGAGGTAGAACAACCTACGGGGGAAGGTGCATTCTGTGGTTGCAAGACACCAGATAGTTGTACAGAGGACTGGCGGTGGAGCCCCACCTCCTCCCCCACAACTAACAACATTGGAGGATCAAGTCTTGGCAATCATGCATCCTGAGGGCCTGGCAGGAGCAGCAGGAGGACTGGACTCTGGTAAGTCAATTCTTTACTACTTTCACCCCCCTACCTGCATGCCATCACAAACTCCCACCCCTACCCTCACCCCCATCACTCCACCACCTCCCACATACCCCACCATCACAACCCACCCCTCCCTCAACCAAGCCCTGCATGCAACACCAATGCATGGACACCCATCACAGACCTGCATGGACAACCATCACCACTGCATACACACTAGAGACAATCACTTAGCCAACCAAATAACAGCTCAGACTAAGGCCAATCTGCCATGGCAATAACAACCATCGAGGGCAACATATCCATGAACAAGATGTCACACGCAGAAACAATAACACTACATTTACATCCCCTCAGGACCCCCACACTACGTGACCAGAGAGGAGGTGCCAGCAACATCCGGTCCCCCCACAGAAGAGGCTCACAGTGATGACAGCAGCTCTGCACGCCTGGATCTGGATGACCAACCTGGCCCATCAGGGATCTCTGGACAGGCGGTTACCCAGGCACAGTCCCATACCACCACATAGCCTCCCCCTCTGGAAACACCAGCAAAGCACCCACCCAGCTGGCCCATACCACTGTCCCCAGGACACATCAATCAGAAGTGTGTCTACCACTACAGGGACCCCAGGCAACCCCACAAACACAGGACAATCAGGGACCTGGGGTCAGTGGCAGTGGGCACAGAGTTCAGGGGACAGAGGCACAGGACAACAGGGAAGCTGGGAGGACTGCTGTGTGACGGGGGAGGACAGCCCCAGGGAACTAACTCTCCAGAAGGCACTCACCAACATCCTGGGAGCATACCACCATTCCGAGGAGACCATGGGCCAGATACTGTCCAAGTTTTAGGAGACCCAGGGGCTGCAGGAGAGACAGTACCTGGGGATCAGGGAAGACATGAGGGACATCAACACCACCCTGCTCACCATTGCAGGGGTGCTGAAAGACATGGCCAACACCATGAGGGAGGCAGTGGCAGACCAACGGGCCCCTGACAATAGCCACACTGATGAACAGCCCACCACCTCCTCTGACACTAGTGGACAGGAGGCCCTGCCACAGGAACAACAGGCCACCAGCACCCCGCCCCTGCAGAAGGAGTACCACCCCGCAAACAGTTCTTGCGATCCAGGCAGAAGCCAGAGAACATTGCCAAGACCCCCACCAGGAAATAGGACTCTCCTGATTGTCACTCTTGTGTCCCATTCTGTCACCTTGTCCACCTTGAACTGCAATTGCTCCACTTTCCATGCCCCATTAGACAATGCAACTGTGATGCCATTCGACTAGACTCTATCCTGGACGTTCCTCCACAATCACCCAAACCCATTGCACATCCCCATTTACTTCTCAGCTGTAAAATAAACACCCTTGGAAAAATACAAGTATGGAGTATGGCAAATGCTTTAAGGATTATGGGGGTCATTCTGAGTTTGGCTGGCGGCGGGCGCCGCCAGACAAATGGGAACCGCCAGAATACCACTGCGCGGTCAAAAGACCGCCGCGGTTATTCTGAGTTTCCCGCTGGGCGGGCGGGCGACAGCCAGAAGGCCGCCCGCCCGCCCGCCCAGCGGGAAACCCCTTCCCACGAGGAAGCCGGCTCCGAATGGAGCCGGCGGAGTGGGATGGGTGCGACGGGTGCAGTTGCACCCGTCGCGATTTTCAGTGTCTGCTATACAGACATTGAAAATCTTAGTGGGGCCCTGTTAGGGGGCCCCTGCAGTGCCCATGCCATTGGGGCCCCACGACACCCGTTCCCGCCAGCCAGGTTCTGGCGGTCAAAACCGCCAGAACCAGACTGGCGGTAAGGGGGTCGGAATCCACATGGCGGCGCTGCCTGCAGCGCCGCCATGGAGGATTCCCCAGGGCAGCGGAAAACCGGCGGGACACCGCCAGTTTTCCGTTTCTGACCGCGGCTGTACCGCCGCGGTCAGAATGCCCATGGGAGCACCGCCAGCCTGTTGGCGGTGCTCCCGCGGTCGTTGGCAGAATGACCCCCATAGTCATTTAACAATCTGTAGACATTGCAAATAGATTGTACAGTTATGTATGCATAGGTATGACCTGTAATGTGCTGCCGTCAATACACCAGGAGCCACAGCAGGGCACAAATATCTGCAAATAGACATGTTAAAGGGTACAATAAGTGCCCATAGTCGTGGGAACAGCAGCCAGCCAGAGAAAATTCACTACACAAAACAGCAATGAAGGTGAGGTTACAGTGTCTTACCTGTGTGTCACTGAAAGTACTGTTGTATGATAGTTGTTCTGTTGTCCACATCCTCTTTCCCTGCCTCCTCTTCGTCACTGTCCGCAGGCTTCACCGCTGCCAAACGCCCATCTCCAGCCTCATCCTCATGCAGAAAATGCATCTGGTGTCTCAAGGCTAGGTTGTGCAACATGCAACATGCAACATGCAATGATGATCTGGCAGACCTTCTTGGGTGAGTAGCACAGGGATCCACCTGTCAGATGGAGGCACCTGAACCTGGCCTTCAGGAGGCCAAAGGTGCGCTCAATAATCCTCCTTGTTCACCCATGTGCCTCATTGTAATATTTCTCTGCCCTTGTCCTGGCATTCCTCGCTGGGGTCAGTAGCCATGAGAGGTTGGGGTAACCAGAGTCACCTGCAAATATCGAGGGATACTTGTTAGCCAGACTCTCACCCTTAGGGCCAACCCCACATCCATATACCAACATACACTGGGTGGGGACCATGGGCTCACCTATTAGCCACACCCGGTGCCTCTAAAGTTGAGCCATCACATATGGGATGCTGCTATTCCTCAGGATATAGTCATCATGCACAGACGCAGGATACTTTGCATTCACATGGGAGATGTACTGGTCCACCAGGCACACTATCTACACATTCAGAGAGTGAAAGCTCTTTTGATTTCTGTACACCTCCCACCGGGGGGGGGGACAAAGGCAATATGTGTACTATCAATAGCACCAATAATTTGGGGGGTATGTCCCATTGCAAAGAAGTCAGCCTTCACTGTGGCCAAATCCTCCATCTGCGGGAAAACGATGTAGCTGCGCATGTGTTTCATCAGGGCAGACAACACTCTGGTCAGCGCTTTTGAGAACATAGGCTGTGACATCCCTGCTGCCATGGCCACTGTCACTTGGAAGGAGCCATCAAGTCTGTAGGTGAGGATAATGTGCCTGTCCTCCATTGTTGCCAGGTCCACCAGGGGTCTGTACACGGGGGTATGTCTCCATCTCCTATTCAACCTCAGCGGATGTACTCTTGGGTGAAAAACGGTGAGCAGCTGGTCATATTCAAACATATCCTCAGAGTAAAATGCCTTGTGTTGTGACAGAAACAGTATGTTAACGTGTAGTCCCGTAAATGTGCCTATGTCTGCTGTGATGCAGTTAGGTGCCATGACTTGCTCGCCCCTGAAATGACGGCCCCCTGACCTGTGTGGAGGGACAAGTGGAAATGAGGTAATTCCGCTGATGTTGTGTGCCATTGCAGGAGGCAGTCGAGGACCGTCATGCAACTCCTCATTAGTTATCATTGGGCCCTGTGGGTTACAGTAGCCAATGGTGATGTACGCCGGTGATGATGGTACTCACCGCCACGGACGTGAGCGCCATATTCTATCTGTTCACTCACTTGCTACCTTACCTTCATCAGGAGAGGACCTACACTGCAAGTGCTGCTGTGATCTGTGTCTGGAAGTGACCATGGCTCGAGTCTCTGGGGAAAGGGCCCCAGCCTTCACTTCAGAGGAGTTGGAGAGACTAGTGGATGGGGTCCTACCCCAGTACCGTTTACTTTTTTGTCCTCCAGACCAACAGGTGAGTACACTGTGAGCACAATGCATGGGACATGAATGCATGGAGTGCTCTGTGTGTAAGCCTTTTATAAGAGGGGGTGGCTTAGGGGTCCTGGGCAGAGTGCTGCATGTATGGTGGTCAATGTATGTGCATAAGGGGATGGGAGGGATATGGTGGGCCATGAGTGTAACAGGCTGGACGGTATGGCTGATACCTTTTTCTATGTATCTTTCTCTGCAGGTCAGCACCCATCAGAAAAATGGTATTTGGTGTGCCATCGCCAAGGAAGTGTGGACCCTGGGGGTCTACGGCAGGCGGAGCACCCACTGTCACAAACGGTGGGAGGACTTGCGCCGGTGGGCCAGGAAGATAGCGGAGGCCCAGGTGGGGATGGCCTCCCAACGAGGAAGGGGTGCCCATTGAACCCTGACCCCCCTGATGTTCCGCATACTAGCGGTGGCCTATCAGGAGTTCGACGGGCACTTGAAGGCATCACAGCAGCCACAAGGGGATGAGTACAGTTTACAATTCAGCAAATTGTGCATGGTGGGGTGTTATCTGGGTGGGGGATGTGGGCCTGTGGGTGCCCCTAGGCCAGGGCGAACATGGCAGGGTAGGTTCCATGTTGGGCAGGGTCTGATGCACTCAAGCCCCAAACATGCTAGTGGGCATCTACTACTGGGCAGGGTCCTGTGGGTTTCAGGGTGTGCTGCTATTGGCGTTAGGCATAATACTCCATGGCCTGGTGACTAGCATTGTAACTGGTAGTGCATGGTCTAGTGCATAGGGCTGTTCCCTGTGTTTTGTGTACGCCAACGGTGGTGCTGTTGCTGGCATTGACCAGGTGTATCCTCTGTCTCTTCCTCCCCTTTTTGTTTTGTCACCCTGTCTTTGTGTGCATTAGCATCATCTGGCGGAGAAGCATAGGCACCGGTGACGGAGGGAGCTGCATCCCACATGGCCCATGAGGCCGAATCCACTGATGGTGAGGGCACCACTCGGACAGAGAGCGAGGGGAGCACCACGGCTGAGACTGGAGGGGACAGATCAGACAGTGACACCTCCTCCGATGGAAGCTCCCTGGTGGTGGCGGACACCTCTGTGGCCACCCCAAATACAGGTACAGCCGTCACCCCGTATCAGCACTGCCCTCCCAGCAGCCTCTCAGCATGTCTCCCGTGCCCAGTCACCCAGGAGGGTGGGCATCTCCTTCGCCCCAGGCACCTCAGACCCTGTCCCAGTCAGCCCTGCTGCCCTCAGTGAGGAGTCTATTGACCTCCTGAAATCAATCTCTGTTGGGCAGTCAACCATAGTGAATGCCATCCAGGGTCTGGTAGGGCATTTGCAATAAACAAATGCATTCCTGGAGGTCATGCACTCTGGCGTGGCGGCCCAACAGAGATCATTCCATGCTCTGTCCTCCTCTCTGATGGCAGCCATTGTTCCTGTCTCTAGCCTCCCTCCTCCAACTTCCTCTACCCAGTCCCATTCCCCTCAAGCCCAGCCTATCCCAAGCACACCATCAGATCATCATGCACCCAAAATAACACACACAGGACTGGCTGAGGCAAACACAAGCACTACACTTCATCCCACAGACACTCACACAAGCACCATCCAGATGCAGACACACCAACATCCACAGCCTCCACGGTGTCCCCCTCCTCCTCATCGCCCACCTCCCTCCCAGTTGCGTCTCCACACACCTGCATGCACTACATCCTCATCCACTACCCCCAGCACCATAACGCCTATCAGTACACACCCCTCACTGTCACTCACCACCACCACATCCATGCACACGTCCCCTGTGTCCTCTCCCACTGTGTCTGTGTCCCCTCCTCCCAAAATACAAATGCGCAAGCACTCAGACACCCAGCAGCCATCCACCTCACAACATCATCCAGCCCATGCACCTGCACCCAAACACAGCAGACAGACACCTCTTACCACCACTCCCTCTTCCTCCACTCCCAAACCGTCACCCTCTTCCCACCCCAGTGTCCCTAAAAAGCTTTTCCTCCCCACGCTTGACCTATTCCCTGTCCCCCCCGTCCTTCACTTTGGGCAAGGGTAGTCAGGACCAAGGCTAGCACCTCAGCCACCCAGTCCACGGCCACTGTAGTTTCTGCAGCTACTGCAGTTGCGAGAGCCTCCAAGGAGACACCAGTCAGCACAGCCAGTGTGCCTGAACCAGCTGCCAAGGGCAAAAAGGGACTACCAGCTGGCAAAACCAAAAAGGGAGCACCAGCTAGCAAAGACATGGAGGCACCACAATCTGGCAAAACCAAGGAGGCACCACCAGCTGGCAAAGGCATGAGCCCACCAGGGCAAGAGCCAAGGGCAAGAAGGGACCACCAGCTGCCAAGGGCAATGACAAAGGCACGGACGCCACAGGCAGGATGGATATGGGGCCTGGTGCTGGAGCAGAATCTGAGCACACAACACCAGCCATGGCACTTCAGCCATCCAAGGCTGGAGCCTCCCCCACCAGTGGCAGCACCGCCGCCAGCACTGCCTCAAGCACTGCAGCAGGCACCGCCACAAGCACCGCCACCTGCACTGCCACCACCACCACCACTGCCAGCAGCACCAGCCCCAGTGGGCAGCCATCCAAGGCTGCATGGGAAGGGCCGGAGCCTCCCCCCACCACTGGCAGCACCGCCGCCAGCACTACACCTGCACCGCCACAAGCACCACCACCTGCACCGCCACCAGCACCACTGCCAGCAGCAGCCCCAGTGGGCAGCTGTCTGAGGCTGCAGTGGAAGGGCTAGAGCCTCCCCCCACCACTGGCAGCAGCTCCACCGCCACTGCCACCAGTGAGCAGCCATCTTTGCCGGTGGGCGGCGTGTAGTCGTGCCTCCATGGGCTGTAGTGCATCCTGGCCCCTGAAAATCCTGTAGGTGTGACACCCAGGTGAGAGACTGTGACCTTGCACTCCCCAAGATCTGCATCACAGGGCACAAGGCCCCCACAGAACCAGTGGAAGAAGCCATCCACTCACCCCATCCTTGCCAGGATGAAGCACACTGGGCACAAGGCCCCTTCCAGAACCAGTGGAAGAAGGCATCCACTCACCCCATCCTTCCCAGGATGAAGTACACTGAGCACAAGGCCCCCTCACGAACCAGTGGAGAAGCCATCCACTTGAGAGACTGTGGCCTTGCACTCCCCAGGACAAAGCAGTGGGCAACCCACCCACTAGAGAGACTGTGGCTTTGCATTCCCCAGGACCAAGCAGTGGGCAACCCGCCCTCTAGAGAGACTGTGGCTTTGCACTCCCCAGGACCAAGCAGTGGGCAAATCACCCACTAGAGAGACTGTGGCTTTGCACTCCCCAGGACCAAGCAGTGGGCAAACCACCCAATAGAGA
The DNA here is from genome assembly GCF_031143425.1 of Pleurodeles waltl. Classification (NCBI taxonomy): domain Eukaryota; kingdom Metazoa; phylum Chordata; class Amphibia; order Caudata; family Salamandridae; genus Pleurodeles; species Pleurodeles waltl. Next base: position 754,169,956 of record NC_090443.1, on the reverse strand, counting down.
GACTGTGGTCTTGCACTCCCCAGGATTGAGCAGTGGGCAACCCACCCACTAGAGAGACTGTGGCTTTGCACTCCCCAGGACCAAGCAGTGGGCAACCCACCCACTAGAGATACTGTGGCTTTGCACTCCCCAGGACAGAGTGATGGGCATGTGGCCCCATCCGGGAGCAGTGGCATTATACCATCTTCTGGCTGAGGTGCCCCCCCTTCCCCTTCCCCCTAAGGTGCCTGTGTATTTTCAACCTGATGCCCCAGAAGTGTTCTCTCCATATTGAGGCAGGAGTCAAGTGGGGCCTTGGCCTATGTGATATGGCCCTGTGGCCCACGGACATTATGGACTGAGCAGTGTCCCTCCATTTGTGTGTATATATATATATATATATATATATATATATATATATATATATATATATGTAGATACTGTTTTGTGATTTGAGGAAGTATTTCTAGAACTTTATGGTATTACACTCACTTCCTTTTGTCCTTGCATTATTCCTGAGGGGTACGGGGTGGATATGTAATGTTGTTGCATCTGTTTGTGTGTATGTTGTTGGGGGTGTTACGTGTTGCGTAGTGCGTGTGTGTGTCACTCTCTTTTTCCTCCCCCCCTCCCTTGTGTGCTAAGGGCGGTACTCACTGTGGCCGTCTTTGCTGCCATTGGTATTCCTGGTGTAGGAGGAGGTAAACCAGCATTGGTGACTCCTGTAGTTCGGGCTCCATGGCGTTGTGGTTCTTCCTTGAGTGTCCAGAGTTGAGTCGTTTCCCTTCTGTGTACTGTTTCTGCTGTGCTTTTGATGGCATTGGTACCGCCCCGGAAAAGGTGGTGGATTGGTGTCTCCTAATACAGTGGGCGGAACCATGTCTTCCGCCTGGCTGTTGGTGGTTACCACTGTGGTGCTTGTTGCTACCGCCGTGGTGGTCGGTGTGTTAAAGTGGCTGTCTGTGTTGGTGGTTTCCGCCGTGGTCAAAATTCAATTTTTTTTTACTGCCGGCCTTTTGGCCGTATTATCGCCGCTTTATCACTGACCGCCAGGTTTGTAATGAGGGCCATAGTCTCTTCACTGTAGATCTGCAGAAGAGTGATGTTCTGGGAATTTGTACCTATTTTGTGTACTGGGTTTCATGACGCAGGTGTTGGGCCCTCTATGTTGCATGTGGATCTCACCCCATTGACCTTGGAATACCTCCCTTGCACAAAGTGTTGTTGTTGCCAATAACTGGCTGGCATACGTATGTGCATGAGGTTCATATGCACAGTGTGGCACAGATGTATGGTATGTTTTGTGATGTATGCAAGAGTTTTCAGACACCTGCGTGACAGGAAAGAGCATGATGTGGTTTTCTGCAGTGCCCTGCATCAGGGGACCAGTCCTACTATGTCCCATGTATCCTTATTGACATGCATTTCTGGCCTCAACCAGTACATTGTCAGTAGTCCAGCTGCCACAGTTCACTGTTGTTACCTTTGTATCATGGTAGGGTGATAGGGGATTACCGGGTATGATTGTTGGTGTGCTTGAGATGCCCATTCCTACACATGATTTTTTACAGCTGTTAAAGTGGTATTTATATTTGTGCTGCACTATGCACCAGAAATGGGAAAGGTGAACACAATGAGTATGTCTGGTATGTTTTGGTGATATATAGATGTAGATTATGATGGCAACACTCAGATGGTGTTTGATACTGGTATTACCTGAGGTTTGTACACCATGATAAATGTGGGATAGTGCCTATATGTGAATTGCTTTATGGCCAATACAATTCACATAGCTGAGCTATTTCTTGGTAATTGTTATGTGTGTGGGATTTATTTTTTCTTGTTAACCTGTGGACACTTGTAGTGATATGGCTACAGCTTTTATATGCAAAGGGGACATAGCTCCACCTGTCCTTCACGTAGTGTGTCAGTCAGGTGGTGCCAGGAACTTGTACATATGGTGTATGTGTGTGTGATGTGCATTGAATGTGGTGGTGTGTGGAATGTGGCATACGTGTTGTTGTCTGAACATCTGTGTACCCCTGTCCATGTGTGATTAGTGTGGTGTATGTATTGTTTGTCCCACAAGTTTGGGATGTTGTCTGTGTAATGATAAGTATGATGGCTTACCCACGAGTAGTCCATTGCCATATTGACCATCCTGGAACCACTAGTTGATGGTAGCGTGATGGGATATATAGGCATCATGTGCGCTGCTGGGATATTTAGCTAGGATGTAAGTGAAAATCCCACTGTGGTCCCCAATGGCCTGCCGTTTGATGGAGTGGGTATGTTTGTGCTTTCTGTAGAGATGTTTGGTACCAGCAGGAGGCACAATTTCCACATGGGTGCAGTCCATTGCATCCAGCAGGAACCCACTATTTGGTAGAAAACTTGCTTGGTCTCCTGCTGCAGTTGCTGGGTACTGGGGAACCGGATGTGGTGGGGCATGAGGCGGATGATGGCATCCAGGACACTCGGAAGGAAGGCAGAAAAGGTTGGATGGGAGACACCACCCACTTGTGCTGCAGTACTCTGGAAAGATCCTACGCCAGCATATGGAGGACAGCCAGGAGTTTGGTCATGGGGAGAATTGTTGTTTGACTTTTTACTTGCAGTGATGTCTGGTGCTATGTGGTGCAGCAGGCGTACAATAGACTCACTTTAGGCGGAAGAGTCTGATCATATCTTCTTCCCTGAGGGCAAGGATGGTTGTGCGCTGGCAAAATATCCTCTCCTGACTTCTGTGCTGCCTTTGTGGTGGTGTTTGGGGTTGCTGCAGTGGTGCTGGTAGCACTTGCTGTTGCCGCTGTCATCTTCAGGGTGTGCCGATTTGGAGCAGTAACAGGTCCATGTTGTCCAATTGCTTGTTTTTGCATTGGGTTGTAAATATGGCGTGCTAGAGTAATTTTTTGGGAGGGAACGCCTACTTTGCATATCATTGTCATTAAACGACGCACGGTTGGGTGATGCTCCCAAAAAAATATGCACAGTCTAGAATTTTGTTTCTAGACTGGTCTAGCAACAAAATATAAACATGGCGCTAGGTTAGCACCACTTGTGCGTCAAAAATAATGATGCAAAGTTGGCTCTAACTTTTCTTGAATATGGGCCACAGTGCTTTACTAAGTAGTGCAACTGGTTAAGAGTGATACCTGCTGCCTCAACATACTTTCAATAACACTGTGGTAGCATGTCCTTCCTTTGGAATTCAGATAGAGTTTAGACAGTTAATTTTCCCAATAATTCATACTGTTGAGATAGGTTCTTTTCCCGTTTTTAGAATAAGTAACTCAAGTTAACATATTAGGGAATTTAGTTGGAGGTAAGTACACTGCAAGTTAATGACAAAAGCCAATGAACTGGCTCATGGCATTCTTAGAGAAAATATCCATGGAACTCTTGTAGTTCAGAAAACGTAATAGATTGATAATTATATACTGCATGATTTGCTTGGAATATTGTATTCTGTGGATAGTGACCTGCAAAATCTGAAACATGTGAAAAGTTGAATATTGGTCTCTAAGGCAACAGAGGGTCAAAGGGTAGGAAATGCATTTTTTGTAGCCCTTGTGAAATGTGCAGCAAATCAGATACACGAGGCACCTCAGAGTAACTCCATTCTCTTTTCTCACAATTGGGTTCAGATTGCTTTTAGTGTGCTGAATCTCTGACACCTATGCAAAAATGATATATGTTTGCTCATGTACACTAAACAATCATAAATGTGTGTTCATATGTGTGCGTTGTTGACTACTGGCTATTTTTAATTTTTCTCATGATCATGGTTTTATGCATGTTGTAACAAAGGCCTCACTTATTATATATATATATATATATATATATATATATATATATCACTAACTTTTGCTCATTATTTAATCAATTTGTATGAGGTAAGTGTTAGAAATGTGCTCTTTTTGTTGGCAGTCAGGTTACCCACTATCCAACTAAGGTCCCTCACTTTAGTCAGTGTAAATGAGAATTATTTCAGTTAACCCCCGCTCACCCTCTTGGTAGCGCAAGCAGGTAGGCTGTGTAAAGTATTTGTACCAACACACACAGTAATACAGTAAAAACACGACAAAAGGACTAAACACAGGTTTAGAACAACAGACAATATTTATCTGATTTTGGTGGGCCTGCAGCGGCGTCGAGCCTGCAGGTTCGTCACACTCGAGCAAGGACCAAGCTTCAGTTGCAGGCTGTGTAAAGTGATTCAACAGCGGCAGCGGCCGGAATCGTCTGAAGTCAGTTTCCCTGGTGTTTCACCTGCTTTTCCTTTCAAGGGCCCAGGGACTGGATAGGGTACCACTTGGCATGGCAGGAGTCTCAGCAGAGAGTCCAGGTGCTGGCAGGCGAAGTCTCTGATGGCCCTGAGACTTCAGAACACGGAGTAAACTCAGTCCAAGCCTTTTGAGATTCTTCTCAAGCATGAATATACCACAAAGTTCAGTCTTTGTCCCCTTTCACAGGCAGAAGCAGCAACTGCAAGATAGCCCAACAAAGCACAGTCACAAGCAGGTGCAGCACTTCTCAGCTCTTTAACTCTTTTCCTTGGCAGAGGTTCTTCTTGAATCCAGAAGTGATCTTGAAGTAATGTAAAGTTTGGGGTTTTGCAACCACTACTTATAACGTTTCTGCCTTTGAAGTTGGTAAACTTCAAAGGGAAGTCTCTCTTGTTTACAGGATCCTACCTTGCCCACGTCAGGCCACAGCCACACCAGGGGGTTGGAGATTGCATTGTGAGAGGGCAGGCACAGCCCATTCAGGTATAAGTGACCACTCCTCCCTCCACTCTAGCACAGATGGCTCATCAGGATAAGTAGGTTACACCCCAGCTCCCTTTGTCTCACTGTCTAGAGGGGATTCAATATTTGACAAACCAAACAAAAATACAATTTACACAGAGAGCATATGCACTTTAGCACAGGTTAGCGGTGGTAAAGTGCCCAGAGTCGGTTAGGGGTTAACCTAAACGGTTAGGGGTGACCCTGCAGAAAGGGCCCTTTCCAACAGTAAGGCAGAGATTGACACACAGTTTAGGAAGAAACAACATGCAATATAAATAATAGAAGACACAAACATTGAGAGACACAAACACTGGGACTTACGGAGACACAAACAATGAGAGATAAGTCATTGGCCATGCATTGGGAGGCCTTATAGACTAGAAGTTTTAAAAACACATAGACGTTGAGACAGGCATAAATGGACAATGGCTCACATGGACAAAAACATTAATACCAAGGACATGCTGGTATGTTTATAATCATATTGTTTTGTTTCTTTGCAATACATAGCAGTGAGGTGTGGGTCTTTTAGCCTTCTGCCATTCATATAATCTTGTAAGAACCCGTTCAACATAATTTGCTTACTACCTTTCCTACACTTTTGTAAGATAATGTGCTGCTGGCTGAATGATACTGTAAGTTGCTATTAGCAATCCACAAAAGCCACACCTCTGTGTACTCCCCCAGGTGTATAGTTTTCAAAAATGTCTGGGTTTTGTAGGTTTCCCTATATGGCTTCCGAGCCCAGGGCCCAAAACGCAATTGCCTGCCTTGCAAAACCAGGTTGCTTGTGATTGATAATTTTAATGTCTCCAAAAATACGATTTGGGTCTTCCCTGTCGCGGCCCTGTGGATTGATAGGGGTTACCCAGACCGTGTGAGTCATCCAGCAGGACCGCAAGGTGGGTTTCTGCACTAACCCCATTTTGAGCCTAATGCCTTAAAATATCTTCACCTCCATCAGAGAAATGGGAGTCCACTGGCGTGACCTAGAATGGTTGCTTCTATACTCCCTCAGAAATTGTTCAGAATGGAAATTTGCTTGCTGCACAATTTTCTGAAGAAAGTCAACATTCAAAAAGAGATGGACGTAGTCAATTGGCAAAAAGTTGGCTGTATCTACTTTACATCCAGCGTCACCAGTAAAATGTGGAATTTGGGAATTTTCTAAATTGAGGGGCTTCCAAGAGAGCACTCTCTGTGCTTGCCGCCGCACGCACCTGCTCTCTGGTTTGGGCTAACTTGCTGCTGTCCTGCTGCACAGACTGTGCTTGTGAAGGGATAGCACAACTGTCCTCTTCGCTTCCCTCAGAATAACTGGAATAGGTGTTGTTGCATGGGACTCTGCCAACTGAAAAATCACTCCCAGATTCTGCTCCGTTGTCCTCTCCTTCTGAAGCTGTCTCAGTATCTGATGTCTCAGTCTCAGATCCTGCCTCAGAACGGTCTGCCATAACACAACTTACAGCATAAGCAGCAGTCATCCAAAGAGATGCCATCTCTGCTACAGGCTAATCTGTCCCTCTAAAACACTAGCCTAGGTAGGTGACAGATATGGTGACAAAATTCCTAGTGGGGTTGTGTGTGTGATGTGTGTGACAGTAATTGTCAGTCACCTCACCTTCACTTCTTCCCCATCACAACGTTCTCTGAAGACACTGAAAAAAAATAAAAAAGAAACACTATCACTACCATGCCACATACCCATCATCACAGCCTTTAGCACTGGTGGCCCTCAGTGTGGCAAGTTTTTTTGCTGCTCCCCCTCCATGACCTCCTCCTTGGATTTCCTCACTGCCACCCAGCAAAATTGCCCTTCATCTCTCCATAGCCCCCCTCGCACATACATTTCATTTGTTTTAAAGAGCAGGTAACAGCTGATCTGTACTAATCCACTCAGCAATTCGCATAAATAAAATACAGATCTGTTCTTTGCAGCAGACATATAAACCTTTTGCGTTACTTTATGGTGTCAAAACTGCCACTAGACAAAAGTCTGTTCTCTTTCTCTAGCAGGAACATAATCACAAGAGTTATTTTTATTGCTACCTAAAAGATATATATATATATATATATATATATATATATATATATATATATATATATATATATAAAAAACTCTCTCACATATCTAGGGAGAGAGTGTATCTCTCTCCATATGTATATATAAAGAGATCACTTTTATATGTGTGTGGTTTCCCTGGAGGCCAATCGCAGCCCCCATGTAAACCACACATGCAATGATAAAAGAGATCTCCATATATGTATATACATATATAAGTATATATATATATAGATAGATAGATAGATAGATAGATAGATATGAGATATTTCTGCCTCTTTAGTGTCTCTCTCTCTCTCTCTCTATATATATATTATATATATATATATATGTATACATATATATATATTTTTTTATTAGCTGTGTAATTTCCTTTGAGGATGATCATGGCCCCCAGCGAAACCACATATCTATTAAAAAAAATTAAAAACAATTCCCCCAGGGGGTCAGCCCTGCTCATAGACGACCCCCTGTCAATTTCATGTTTTTTGTTTATTTATTGTTTTTTTTAACCCCTGGAGGGGTGTGATTCCCCCCCCTCAGTGGTAAACACAGATAAAAAATAAAAATCAAAATAGCTGCCTAGGTTTTTTTTGGGGGGTGGGGAGGGCGGCCCATTTTCTAAAGGGCCGATCCCGAGTGATTTTTTTTTTAAACAAATTAAAAAAACAACAACCCCAAAAAAAATATACATATATATATATATTTTAACCCCTGACGGGGCGATGTCGCCCCCCCCAGGGGAAAACACAGTTTATTTTTAAAAAATGCCCCGGGGAGTCTGCCCATTTTCAAGGGGACCAACCCCCCCAAAGGACATCCCTGGTGTCCAGTGGGGTTTTCTGGGCATGAATCGCAATCCATGCCCAGGAAACACTTTCAGAGAGAATCTCCTCTTTCAAATGAGGCCTTCCTGAAAGCTGGGGAGGCCCTTTTGGGCTTGTTTTCCTTACCGGAATAGAAAGTGGCCTTACCTCCGCTTCCTGCTTCAGTTGGGAAAACAAACTGTGAAGTTAGCGCACCTTGCCACATGCTGACTTCACAGAGGGTTGGGTGGGGATGAGGGGGGAGACAAGGAAGCTCTTCTGTGTCTCCTGATGGGGATTACGGCCCATATTTATACTTTTTGACGCAAAACTGAGCTAACGCACTTTTGCGTCAAAAAAATTAGCGCCGGCTAACGCCATTCTGAAGCGCCATGCAGGCGCCGTATTTATTGAATGACGTTAGCCGGCGTTAGCTGCCGGCGCCGTCTGGTGTGCGTTAAAAAAAACGACGTACACCAGGCAGCGCCGGCGTAGGGGAAAATGGAGCTTGGGCGTCAAGAAATGGGGCAAGTCAGGTTGAGGCAATTTTTGCGCCTCAACCCGATTTGCGCCATTTTTTTTTCACTCCCAACCCCCATAGAAATGACTCCTGTCTTAGAAAAGACAGGAGTCATGCCCTCTTGCCCAATGGCCATGCCCAGGGGACTTCTGTCCCCTGGGCATGGTCATTGGGCATAGTGGCATGTAGGGGGGCACAAATCAGGCCCCCCTATGCCACAAAAAAAAATAAAAAAAATACTTACCTGAACTTACCTTAATGTCCCTGGGATCGGTCCCTCCAGCCTTGGGTGTCCTCCTGGGTGGGCAAGGGTGACAGGGGTGTCCCTGGGAGCATGGGAGGGCACCTCTGGGCTCCTTCAGAGCCCACAGGTCCCTTAACGCCTGCCTTTTGCAGGCGCTAAAAAACGGCGCAAAAGCGGCCGTACATCATTTTTTTTGACCCGCCCACTCCCGGGCGTGATTTTTGCCCGGGAGTATAAATCCGACGCACATGCCTCGGAGTCGATTTTTTAGACGGGAACGCCTACCTTGCATCTCATTAACGCAAAGTAGGTGTCCACGCAAAAAAATGACGCTAACTCCATGGACTTTGGCGCTAGACGCGTCTAACGCCAAAGTATAAATATGGAGTTAGTTTTGCGTCGAAATTGCAGCCAAAAAAACGACGCAATTCCGGCGCAATTGGAGTATAAATATGCCCCTACGTTTTTTTTAATTCTGTGAGCACCGCAGGATTTTTAAAAACCCCTCCTTGGCGTCGGCCAATTGTCGTGACCCGCACCAAGGAGGGTGTGCGTGCGTCAGCCAGTGGCCGACGTACACACCTATGGGGTTAATACATAGGTTATCAAATCATAATTTTGAAGGAATGCCCCTAATACGGCCCTTCTAAATTGTGATTAGGTGACAATTTCTGAGCTCATTTTGCAAATCACAAAATGTGATTAGTACATATATAAAAGGGGTTTTCAGTGCTCAAACCCTCGAAGGGTTTGGGATAGCAGAACCTCTCAAACCATCTTCCTTATAGATTTGAGCATGATTTACACCACAGTGTGTTCTTAGGAGATTAGTTGGGAAAATACTATACAAAATGGATAACCACAAGGTCTTCATTTAGTGGGCATACCCTTATCTTCACATCTAACATACACCTTAGGCTTTAAGAGGGAGATATATATAGGTACTGTGTAAAAAGGATGTAAAAGTGTGCCAGACTGAAAACTAAAATTACAGTTGTGTATAAGGTGGGGAACAGTGAAGAGTAAAATACATTTGAAATAGATACAATTGTAAACAGAATGAAAAAATTGAGAGACAAAATTCTCCAATACAACACAGCCATAGCATAAGCAATACACCAGAAATTATGTGTAAAAAAAAAAAGTAAACTTCATATACTTGAATAGGTAATTAATGACTTATGAAAATTAATGTGAGAAAGTGGGTGGTTGATTGACTGGGGTGTGGGTCCTGGTCAAGCAGCAACCACAATATTTGTTAGGGTAAGGCACAAGCACACCCCAAATTAACCTGTGCTCAACTCCTGGGAGCTTGGCACAGAGCAGTCAGGCCTAACTTAGAGGTCATGTGTAAAGTTTTTGTGCAAAACCTTAAACAGTAATACGGTGACAAAATACCACAAAAGGAGGGCAAAACAGAGTTAGACAAATAAAGTGGATTTTAATAAATAAAACAAGACCAACATGACAAAAATCCAATCAATAGAACCAGAGACATTGAATTTTAAAGACTTAACCCCTTCTGTGCCGCGGACGTAGTGGTTACGTCCTGCGGCACAGTGCTGCTGTGCCGAGGACGTAACCACTACGTCCTCGGCACACAGCCCAGAGGGAGCGCTCTCGCTCCCTCTGTGTGCTTCCCCCCACCCCCCAAAGTCAGGGATGGAAGGGGAAGCCCTTCCCCTTCCACCCCCGACCCCCCCCACCCCCATAATGACGTCAGCGCGCAATCGCGCGCTGACTTCATTATGGGGATATCGCCGCACAGGAAGCCATTTGCTTCCTGTGTGGCGTGGAGTGAAGAGGTGAGTTCCTCTTCCCGGTGGGTGGGGGGTTTGGGCTAAAGAGGCACCGGGGGAAAGGAAAGGCTTTTCCTTTCCCCCGGTGTCTCTTTGAGCATTCCTGCTGCCCGATTGCATTGCGATCGGGCAGCAGGAATGCCCACTAGACACCAGGGATTGTTTTTTTTTTTATTTATTTGGCGATTTTGGCTTGCGGGGAGCGGCCCCTTGGGCAAGGGTCGCTCCCCTTTAGGGGGCAATTACTTAGGCCATTTCTGCAGATTGGCTACTTTTTATCCAGATCTGCCCCCAAGGGGGGCAGAAAACACTAGATCACCAGGGATTTATATTTTTATGTGCATTTATGTGTGGGGGGGTGCCCCCTTGGGGGCAGAGAACTGTAGGCCTTTTCTGCCCCCCTTGGGGGCAGATCGGCCTATTTTTTTTAGGTCCAACTGCCCCCAAGGGGGGCAGAAGCCACTTAGGCACCAGGAATTGTGTGTGTAGTGGATGGGGGGGGCGCCCCCTTGGGCAAGGGTCGCTCCCCTTTGGGGGGCATGTATTTTAGGGCCATTTCTGCCCCCCTTGAGGGCAGATTGGCTACTTTTTAGCCAGATCTGCTCCCAAGGGGGGCAGAAAACACTAGATCACCAGGGTTTTTTATTTTTATGTGTATTTATGTGGGGGGGTGCCCCCTTGGGCAAGGGGCGCCCCCCCCCCAAGGGGGCAGAGAACTGTTGGCCTTTCCTGCCCCCCTTGGGGGCAAATCGGCCTATTTTTTTTAGGTCCATCTGCCCCCACGGGGGGCAGAAGCCACTTAGGCACCAGGGATTGTGTGTGTAGTGGATGGGGGGGCGCCCCCTTGGGCAAGGGTCGCTCCCCTTTGGGGGGCATGTCTTTTAGGGCCATTTCTGCCCCCCTTGAGGGCAGATCAGCCTATTATTTTTAGGCTGATCTGCCCCAAGGGGGGCAGAAACCACTAGACGCCAGGGATTTTTTTTTATGTGTTTATTTTTGTGGGGGGGCGTCCCCTTGGGCACGGGGTGCCCCCCCCAAGGGGGGCATTGACCTGTTGGCCATTTCTGCCCCCCCTGGGGGCAGATGGGCCTATTTTTGTAGGCCCACCTGCCCCCAAGGGGGGCAGAAGCCACTTAGACACCAGGGATAGTGTGTGTGTGTGTGTTAGTGGATGGGGGGGGGGGCTTGGGCAAGGGTCGCCCCCCACTTTGGGGGCACATGTACCCAGGCCATTTCTGCACCCCTTGGAGACAGATCAGCCTATTATTTTTAGGCTGGTCTGCCCCCAAAGAGGGCAGAAACCACTAGAACGGCAGGGATTTTTTTGTATTTGTTTATTTTTGTGGGGGGGGCATTGACCTGTTGGCCATTTCTACACCCCTTGGGGGCATATGGGCCTATTTTGTTAGGCCCACCTGCCCCCAAGGGGGGCAGAAGCCACTTAGACACCAGGGATAGTGTGTGTGTGTGTGTGTTAGTGGATGGGGGGGGCCTTGGGCAAGGGTCGGCCCCCACTTTGGGGGCACATGTACCAAGGCCATTTCTGCACACCTTGGAGACAGATCAGCCTATTATTTTTAGGCTGGTCTGCCCCCAAGGGGGGCAGAAACCACTAGAACGCCAGGGATTTTTTTTTATTTGTTTATTTTTGTGGGGGGGCATCCCCTTGGTCACTGGGCGCCCCCCCAAGGGGGGCATTGACCTGTTGGCCATTTCTACACCCCCTGGGGGCAGATGGGCCTATTTAGTTAGGCCCACCTGCCCCTAAGGGAGGCAGAAGCCACTTAGACACCAGGGATAGTGTGTGTGTGTGTGTGTTAGTGGATGGGGGGGGCCTTGGGCAAGGGTCGCCCCCCATTTTGGGGGCACATGTACCCAGGCCATTTCTGCACCCCTTGGAGACAGATCAGCCTATTATTTTTAGGCTGGTCTGCCCCCAAGGGGGGCAGAAACCACTAGAACGTCAGGGATATTTTTTATTTGTTTATTTTTGTGGGGGGGCGTCCCCTTGGTCACAGGGGCGCCCCCCCAAGGGGGGCATTGACCTGTTGGCCATTTCTACACCCCCTGGGGGCAGATGGGCCTATTTTTTTAGACCCATCTGCCCCCAAGGGGGGCAGAAGAGACGTAGACACCAGGGATAGTGTGTGTGTGTGTGTTAGTGGATGGGGGGGGCCTTGGGCAAGGGTCGCCCCCCCACTTTGGGGGCACATGTACCCAGGCCATTTCTGCACCCCTTGGAGACAGATCAGCCTATTATTTTTAGGCTGGTCTGCCCCCAAGGGGGGCAGAAACCAATAGAACGCCAGGGATTTTTTAAATTTGTTTATTTTTGTGGGGGGGCGTCCCCTTGGTCACGGGGCGCCCCCCCAAGGGGGGCATTGACCTGTTGGCCATTTCTACACCCCCTGGGGGCAGATGGGCCTATTTTTTTAGACCCACCTGCCCCCAAGGGGGGCAGAAGCCATGTAGACACCAGGGATAGTGTGTGTGTGTGTGTTAGTGGATGGGGGGGCCTTGGGCAAGGGTCGCCCCCCACCCCACTTTGGGGGCACATGTACCCAGGCCATTTCTGCACCCCTTGGAGACAGATCAGCCTATTATTTTTAGGCTGGTCTGCCCCCAAGGGGGGCAGAAACCACTAGAACGCCAGGGATTTTTTTTTATTTGTTTATTTTTGTGGGGGGGGGGCATCCCCTTGGTCACGGGCGCCCCCCAAGGGGGGCATTGACCTGTTGGCCATTTCTACACCCCCTGGGGGCAGATGGGCATATTTTCTTAGGCCCACCTGCCCCCAAGGGGGGCAGAAGCCACTTAGGCACCAGGGATAGTGTTGTGTGTGTTTTTTTTGTTTTTTTTTTGTTTGAGGGCTGTCCCCTTTGGCAAGGGTCGCTCTCCCTGGGGACACACTACTAAAGGTATTTTCTGGCTTCCTTGGGGCAGACAGGCCTATTTTTGTAGTAGGCCCATCTGCCCCGATGGCAGAATCCACTTAGGCACCAATTTCTAAATGTTTGATGGTGGGGTGTTTGTCAACTGAAGAAGTCTTTGCATTTGTGATAAAAAATGTTTTCCTCCTTTTTGTTCTAGTTCAAAGCTTTTGCTTTATTTGCTGTGGCTCCTTGCGGTTTTGGCGGTGGTTGACCTGCAGTTTGCACAGTTGCATGTTTTAGGTAAGTAAAACCAATTTACTCCAAAGGAGTATTGTTGCCATGCATGAATGACATGTTTGTAGGGGGTGTACTAAATGCAGGATTGTGTGTGAAATTGTCCTTAGGTTTGTGCACAATGATATTTGTTTTGTCTTATTTCTAATTAGCCTTTCTTTCTTTATTTTTAGTGGGATATCATTGGTGATTGCTGTGTAGTTGCTGGTGAATCAAGCTTTTTCAGGCAAGTGAGCGGTATAGTTTTTGAGTTTATAACTCTTACTAACAAAGCTACACTTTGTTACTTGTCTTACACAGTGCTGGTTGTTGGTGGTGAATTTGTCCAGTTAATTTTAGCAGGAGAGATCATGGCTAGCCGCAGGATGACTGCTCAGCAGGTGGTTGGTATGCTTTTTGAGTCACAGTCTGATCATGACTATGAGACGGACTCTGCATCTGAGGCAGAGGAGGAAGTCAGAGATTCTGGCAGTGATGTTTCTGTTGGAGGGGAATCTTCTGATGATGAAGCCACACTCAGTGCAGATGAAGGGTCTGTTTTAGAGGAGGACATTGATGTGCCAATAGTGCAGCAACCTGGGGCTGAAAGGTTTCCCGTTATAAGACCTGATGTCTGGGTTGCCCCAAACATGGAGCAGCCAGAATTGCCTGCCTTTACTGGTCTCCCGGGGTGTAACGCCAATACAGAGAACTTTATGCCTATCAATTTCTTTGAGTTATTCATGGATGATATGTTTTTGGAAGAGATTGTTGAGCAGACTAATTTGTATGCGGAGCAGCATTTGAGGGACAACGCTGCTAGACTTAGGCCACACTCTAGAGCTGCCCAGTGGATTCCCACAAATTTGGAGGAGTTAAAAAAGTTTTTGGGTTTGACTTTTTTGATGGGGTTGATAAGGAAGCCGTCACTGGCTTCTTATTGGTCTACTAGTCCCTTGATGCCAACAGCTATATTTCCAGCGACCATGAGTCGTAATCGGTATTTGCTTCTTCTTAGGATGCTGCATTTTGTTGACAATGCATTAGCCTTGCCACAAGATCACCCAGATTCTGACCGTCTTTTTAAGATTAGGCCTGTCCTTGATCATTTTGTAGATCGGTTTTCGGAGGTCTATGTTCCAGGCAAAGAGTTAAGTGTGGACAAGTCTTTGGTCCTCTTCAAGGGTCGTTTGGTTTTTAGGCAGTACATTCGTAGCAAAAGGGCACGATATGGAATGAAATTGTATATGCTGTCTGAAAGTAGGACAGGATATGTGTATAGTTTCCGTGTGTACACTGGTAGGGATTCTAATATTGACCCCCCTGGTTGTCCTCACACTTTTGGAGTTACTGAGAAAATTGTGTGGGGTCTTGGTAGACGACTGTTCAACAAAGGTCACCATTTGTATGTAGATAACTTCTAAACTGGTGTGCAATTGTTCAAGGAATTGTTTAGAGTGGACACAGTTGCTTGTGGCACAATCCGTTCTAACCGGAAAGGCTATCCAAGGGAGCTTGTCTGTAAAAAACTTGAGAGAGGACAGTGCTGTGCCTTGCGGAACGAGGAGCTGCTAGCTTTGAAATTTTCAGACAAGACGGATGTCTACATGCTAAGTACCATCCATGATGAGAGTACTTCCCCTGTGACTGTTTGGGGCCAGGTTGCGGAAGTGCACAAACCTGTGTGCATTTTAGATTATAATAAGCACATGGGAGGTGTAGAAAAAGTTGACCAGAGGTTGGAACCTTATACTGCTATTCGTAAGTCTTACGTTTGGTATAGGAAGTTAGCACTTCACCTCTTCCACTTAGCAACCTTCAATGCTTTTATTGTGTTTAGGGATAGGTCTCCAGAGTCAAAGATGACATTTGTGAAATTTCAGGAGTCAGTGATAGAGAGCCTTATTGTGGTGGAACAGGCCAGAGTTCCTAGAGAAGCAGTGGTGGAGGATGTGGCTAGATTGAAAGATCGCCACTTTGCTGAGCACATTCCTCCCACACCCAAAAAAGACTTTCCAGCTAAGAAATGTAGAGTGTGTTTTCGAAGAGGTATCCGGAGGGAGACTCGAATGTACTGCCCAGATTGTCCTTCAAAGCCTGGGCTGTGTGTCGGTGCTTGTTTTAAGAATTACCACACCCAGAAGAATTTCTGGGAACAACCATGAGTGTAAACTCATGTCTGTTTTGTATTTTCATGTGTTTAGTTTCATGGTCAGCATTTCTGTCATGTTCTTAGTTAGAGCTTTTGTGTTTGTAGTTTTGTAATTCTTTCTGCTTAGTTAGGGGTTCCTCTGTTTAAAAAAATAAATAAAAAATAAATGATGCCATTGTGTGTGGAGTGGGGCTTGGCTGAGAGTGTACATATTGACTTGCTGTTGGCTACTGCAACACACTGCCAGCCAAACACCAGTCCACACACTCCCATCAGCTGGTGTGATTGTTTTATCAGGCATGTGGGCGTATGTAAGTGATGGGCCCTTGAGTGGCGCTGTCTGTCGATGTGAGTGTTGTAATGTGCTGGGCCCGTGGCTGGCGGTGTGAATGGCCTTGTGTGTGTCATGTATGAAAGTTGTGTGAATGGACTGTAAAGCGGTTGGTGCCTTGTCGCGGCTTTACAGCTCACGAGCTGTGAGTCATTGGTTCAGTTTTTTGCCTTTCAGTTACTAACAGTGCATTTCATTTTTGTGAAAGCTCTTGTTAGTAAAATTTGATCCACTGAACCATCACTCACCCTCGTGCCAAATCCAACCAGTATGTGTGGTAAAAATGACAAAACCTGCTCCGCTGTAATCAGGCGTCGCAGCACACCTGTGACACGCTAGGTGCCTCAGGTGGGACCCCGATGATGAAGCATGCCACCAACTTGGTTGGTGGGTGAGGGGTCTTTTTCACATAACCTAAGAGTGTTTCTTTTAAAAATTTTAGTGTTTGGCACATCACGGACGTATGTGGGCACATCAAAACGATATATTACAAAACTACCTGTGTTTGGGGGGAGAGGGCACCTATGTTTTTGGTCCTGTGTGCGGCCTTCATCTAGGGAAACCTACCAAACCGAGAATTTTTTTTAAACTAGACACCCCAAGGAGTCCAGGGAGGTGTGGCTTGCGTGGATCCCCCAACATTTTCTTACCCAGAAACCTCAAAATTTTCTTACCCAGAAACCTCAAAATGTGCTTAAAAAAGCATATTTTCCTTACTTTTCTTCGTAGGATCACCACTCCAGCACAAAATTCCTACTCCCAAGTGTTCCCCTCAGTCTCCCAAGTAAAATGACACCTCACTTATGTGGGTCCCCAAAGCAGAGTCAGTCTAAAGATGTATAAAAGAATATGTCCTTATAAACTTGCTGTGCTATCCCCTCTATCTCTACAAGTTTTGGGCCTTATTCTGTTGCAGGCACCTGGCCCATCCACACAAGTGAGGTATCATTTTTATCGGGAGACTTGGGGGAACGCTGGGTGGAAGGAAATTTGTGGCTCCACTCAGATTCCAGAACTTTCTGTCACCGAAATGTGTGGAAAATGCGTTTTTTTAGACAGAATTTGAGGTTTGCAAAGGATTCTGGGTAACAGAACCTGGTCAGAGCCCCGCAAGTCACCCCATCTTGGATTCCCCTAGGTCTCTAGTTTTAAAAAATGCACAGGTTTGGTAGGTTTCCCTAGGTGCCGGCTGAGCTAGAGGCCAAAATCTACAGGTAGGCACTGTTTTCAATGAAAAAATGTGATGTGTCCACGTTGCGTTTTGGGGAGTTTCCTGTCGCGGGCGCTAGGCCTACCCACACAAGTGAGGTATAATTTTTATCGGGAGACGTGGGGGAAAGCTAGGTGGAAGGAAATTTGTGGCTCCTCTCAGATTCCAGAACTTTCTGCCACAGAAATGTGAGGAACATGTGTTTTTTTAGCCAAATTTTGAGGTTTGCAAAGGATTCTGGGTAACAGAACCTGGTCCGAGCCACACAAGTCACCCCATCTTGGATTCCCCTAGGTCTCTAGTTTTCAGAAATGCACAGGTTTGGTAGGTTTCCCTAGGTGGCGGCTGAGCTACAAGCCAAAATCTACAGGTAGGCACTTTGCAAAAAACACCTCTGTTTTCCTTCAAAAATTTGGCTGTGTCCACGTTGCGCTTTGGGGCGCTTCCTGTCGCGGGCGCTAGGCCTACCCACACAAGTGAGGTATCATTTTTATCGGGAGACGTGGGGGAACGCTGGGTGGAAGTAAATTTGTGGCTCCTCTCAGATTCCAGAACGTTGTGCCACAGAAATGTAAGGAACATGTGTTTTTTCAGCCAAATTTTGAGGTTTGCAAAGGATTCTGGGTAACAGAACCTGGTCCGAGCCACACAAGTCACCCCATCTTGGATTCCCCTAGGTCTCTAGTTTTCAGAAATGCACAAGTTTGGTAGGTTTCCCTAGGTGGCGGCTGAGCTACAGGCCAAAATCTACAGGTAGGCACTTTGCAAAAAACACCTCTGTTTTCCTTTAAAAATTTGGCTGTGTCCACGTTGCGCTTTGTGGCATTTCCTGTCACGGACGCTAGGCCTACCCACACAAGTGAGGTATCATTTTTATCGGGAGACGTGGGGGAACGCTGGGTGGAAGGAAATTCGTGGCTCCTCTAAGATTCCAGAACTTTCTGCCAGAGAAATGTGAGGAACATGTGTTTTTTTAGCCAAATTTTGAGGTTTGCAAAGGATTCTGGGTAACAGAACCTGGTCCGAGCCACACAAGTCACCCCATCTTGGATTCCCCTAGGTCTCTAGTTTTCAGGAATGCACAGGTTTGGTAGGTTTCCCTAGGTGGCGGCTGAGCTACAGGCCAAAATCTACAGGTAGGCACTTTGCAAAAAACACCTCTGTTTTCCTTCAAAAATTTGGCTGTGTCCACGTTGCGCTTTGGGGCGTTTCCTGTTGCGGGCGCTAGGCCTACCCACACAAGTGAGGTATCATTTTTATTGGGAGACATGGGGGAACGCTGGGTGGAAGGAAATTCGTGGCTCCTCTCAGATTCCAGAACTTTCTGCCACAGAAATCTGAGGAACATGTGTTTTTTTAGCCAAATTTTGAGGTTTGCAATGGATTCTGGGTAACAGAACCTGGTCCGAGCCATACAAGTCACCCCATCTTTGATTCCCCTAGGTCTCTAGTTTTCAGAAATGCACAGGTTTGGTAGGTTTCCCTAGGTGGCGGCTGAGCTACAGTCCAAAATCTACAGGTAGGCACTTTGCAAAAAACACCTCTGTTTTCCTTCAAAAATTTAGCTGTGTCCACGTTGCGCTTTGGGGCGTTTCCTGTTGCGGGCGCTAGGCCTACCCTCACAAGTGAGGTATCATTTTTATCGGGAGATGTGGGGGAACGCTGGGTGAAAGGAAATTTGTGGCTCCTCTCAGATTCCAGAACTTTCTGCCACAGAAATGTGAGGAACATGTGTTTTTTTAGCCAAATTTTGAGGTTTGCAAAGGATTCTGGGTAACAGAACCTGGTCCGAGCCACACAAGTCACCCCATCTTGGATTCTCCTAGGTCTCTAGTTTTCAGAAATGCACAGGTTTGGTAGGTTTCCCCAGGTGGCGGCTGAGCTACAAGCCAAAATCTACAGGTAGGCACTTTGCAAAAAACACCTCTGTTTTCCTTCAAAAATTTGGATGTGTCCACGTTGCGCTTTGGGGCGTTTCCTGTCGCGGGAGCTAGGCCTACCCACACAAGTGAGGTATCATTTTTATCGGTAGAAGTGGGGGAACGCTGGGTGGAAGGAAATTTGTGGCTCCTCTCAGATTCCAGAACGTTCTGCCACAGAAATGTGAGGAACATGTGTTTTTTTAGCCAAATTTTGAGGTTTACAAAGGATTCTGGGTAACAGAACCTGGTCCGAGCCACACAAGTCACTCCATCTTGGATTCCCCTAGGTTTCTAGTTTTCAGAAATGCACAGGTTTGGTAGGTTTCCCTAGGAGGCGGCTGAGCTACAAGCCAAAATCTACAGGTAGGCACTTTGCTAAAAACACCTCTGTTTTCCTTCACAAATTTGGATGTGTCCACGTTGCGCCTTGGGGCGTTTTCTGTCGCGGGCGCTAGGCCTACCCACACAAGTGAGGTATCATTTTTATCGGGAGACGTGGGGTACCGCTGGTTGGAAGGAAATTTGTGGCTCCTCTCAGATTCCAGAACTTTCTGCCACAGAAATGTTAGGAACATGTGTTTTTTTAGCCAAATTTTGAGGTTTGCAAAGGATTCTGGGTAACAGAACCTGGTCCGAGCCACACAAGTCACCCCATCTTGGATTCCCCTAGGTCTCTAGTTTTCAGAAATGCACAGGTTTGGTAGGTTTCCCTAGGTGGCGGCTGAGCTACAAGCCAAAATCTACAGGTAGGCACTTTGCAAAAAACACCTCTGTTTTCCTTCAAAAATTTGGCTGTGTCCACGTTGCGCTTTGGGGCGCTTCCTGTCGCGGGCGCTAGGCCTACCCACACAAGTGAGGTATCATTTTTATCGGGAGACGTGGGGGAACGCTGGGTGGAAGTAAATTTGTGGCTCCTCTCAGATTCCAGAACGTTGTGCCACAGAAATGTAAGGAACATGTGTTTTTTCAGCCAAATTTTGAGGTTTGCAAAGGATTCTGGGTAACAGAACCTGGTCCGAGCCACACAAGTCACCCCATCTTGGATTCCCCTAGGTCTCTAGTTTTCAGAAATGCACAAGTTTGGTAGGTTTCCCTAGGTGGCGGCTGAGCTACAGGCCAAAATCTACAGGTAGGCACTTTGCAAAAAACACCTCTGTTTTCCTTTAAAAATTTGGCTGTGTCCACGTTGCGCTTTGTGGCATTTCCTGTCACGGACGCTAGGCCTACCCACACAAGTGAGGTATCATTTTTATCGGGAGACGTGGGGGAACGCTGGGTGGAAGGAAATTCGTGGCTCCTCTAAGATTCCAGAACTTTCTGCCAGAGAAATGTGAGGAACATGTGTTTTTTTAGCCAAATTTTGAGGTTTGCAAAGGATTCTGGGTAACAGAACCTGGTCCGAGCCACACAAGTCACCCCATCTTGGATTCCCCTAGGTCTCTAGTTTTCAGGAATGCACAGGTTTGGTAGGTTTCCCTAGGTGGCGGCTGAGCTACAGGCCAAAATCTACAGGTAGGCACTTTGCAAAAAACACCTCTGTTTTCCTTCAAAAATTTGGCTGTGTCCACGTTGCGCTTTGGGGCGTTTCCTGTTGCGGGCGCTAGGCCTACCCACACAAGTGAGGTATCATTTTTATTGGGAGACATGGGGGAACGCTGGGTGGAAGGAAATTCGTGGCTCCTCTCAGATTCCAGAACTTTCTGCCACAGAAATCTGAGGAACATGTGTTTTTTTAGCCAAATTTTGAGGTTTGCAATGGATTCTGGGTAACAGAACCTGGTCCGAGCCATACAAGTCACCCCATCTTTGATTCCCCTAGGTCTCTAGTTTTCAGAAATGCACAGGTTTGGTAGGTTTCCCTAGGTGGCGGCTGAGCTACAGTCCAAAATCTACAGGTAGGCACTTTGCAAAAAACACCTCTGTTTTCCTTCAAAAATTTAGCTGTGTCCACGTTGCGCTTTGGGGCGTTTCCTGTTGCGGGCGCTAGGCCTACCCTCACAAGTGAGGTATCATTTTTATCGGGAGATGTGGGGGAACGCTGGGTGAAAGGAAATTTGTGGCTCCTCTCAGATTCCAGAACTTTCTGCCACAGAAATGTGAGGAACATGTGTTTTTTTAGCCAAATTTTGAGGTTTGCAAAGGATTCTGGGTAACAGAACCTGGTCCGAGCCACACAAGTCACCCCATCTTGGATTCTCCTAGGTCTCTAGTTTTCAGAAATGCACAGGTTTGGTAGGTTTCCCCAGGTGGCGGCTGAGCTACAAGCCAAAATCTACAGGTAGGCACTTTGCAAAAAACACCTCTGTTTTCCTTCAAAAATTTGGATGTGTCCACGTTGCGCTTTGGGGCGTTTCCTGTCGCGGGAGCTAGGCCTACCCACACAAGTGAGGTATCATTTTTATCGGTAGAAGTGGGGGAACGCTGGGTGGAAGGAAATTTGTGGCTCCTCTCAGATTCCAGAACGTTCTGCCACAGAAATGTGAGGAACATGTGTTTTTTTAGCCAAATTTTGAGGTTTACAAAGGATTCTGGGTAACAGAACCTGGTCCGAGCCACACAAGTCACTCCATCTTGGATTCCCCTAGGTTTCTAGTTTTCAGAAATGCACAGGTTTGGTAGGTTTCCCTAGGAGGCGGCTGAGCTACAAGCCAAAATCTACAGGTAGGCACTTTGCTAAAAACACCTCTGTTTTCCTTCACAAATTTGGATGTGTCCACGTTGCGCCTTGGGGCGTTTTCTGTCGCGGGCGCTAGGCCTACCCACACAAGTGAGGTATCATTTTTATCGGGAGACGTGGGGTACCGCTGGTTGGAAGGAAATTTGTGGCTCCTCTCAGATTCCAGAACTTTCTGCCACAGAAATGTTAGGAACATGTGTTTTTTTAGCCAAATTTTGAGGTTTGCAAAGGATTCTGGGTAACAGAACCTGGTCCGAGCCACACAAGTCACCCCATCTTGGATTCCCCTAGGTCTCTAGTTTTCAGAAATGCACAGGTTTGGTAGGTTTCCCTAGGTGGCGGATGAGCTACAGGCCAAAATCTACAGGTAGGCACTTTGCAAAAAACACCTCTGTTTTCCTTCAAAAATTTGGCTGTGTCCACGTTGCGCTTTGGGGCATTTCCTGTCACAGGCGCTAGGCCTACCCACACAAGTGAGGTATCATTTTTATCGGGAGACATGGGGGAACGCTGGGTTGTAGGAAATTTGTGGCTCCTCTAAGATTCCAGAACTTTCTGCCACAGAAATATGAGGAACATGTGTTTCTTTAGCCAAATTTTGAGGTTTGCAAAGGATTCTGGGTAACAGAACCTGGTCCGAGCCACACAAGTAACCCCATCTTGGATTCCCCTAGGTCTCTAGTTTTCAGAAATGCATAGGTTTGGTAGGTTTCCCTAGGTGGCGGCTGAGCTAGAGGCCAAAATCTACAGGTAGGCACTTTGCTAAAAACAGCTCTGTTTTCTGTGATGGGTCCACGTTGTGTTTTGGGGCATATCCTGTCGCGGGCGCTAGGCCTACCCACACAAGTGAGGTATCATTTTTATCGGGAGACTTGGGGGAACATAGAATAGCAAAACAAGTGTTATTGCCCCTCGTCTTTCTCTACATTTTTCCCTTCCAAATGTAAGACAGTGTGTAAAAAAGACGTCTATTTGAGAAATGCCCTGTAATTCACATGCTAGTATGGGCACCCCGGAATTCAGAGATGTGCAAATAACCACTGCTTCTCAACACCTTATCTTGTGCCCATTTTGGAAATACAAAGGTTTTCTTGATAGCTATTTTTTACTCTTTATATTTCAGCAAATGAATTGCTGTATACCCGGCATAGATTGAAAACCCACTGCAGGGTGCAGGTCATTTATTGGCTCTGGGTACCTAGAGTTCTTGATGAACCTATAAGCCCTATATATCCCCGCAACCAGAAGAGTCCAGCAGACGTAACGGGATATTGCTTTCGAAAATCTGACATTGCTGGAAAAAGTTACAGAGTAAAACGTAGAGAAAAATTGATGTTTTTTTACCTCAATTTCAATATTTTTCTTTTTCAGTTGTTATTTTCTGTAGGAAACCCTTGTAGGATCTACACAAATTACCCCTTGCTGAATTCAGATTTTTGTCTACTTTTCAAAAATGTTGCGGTTTCTGGGATCCAGCGTTGGTTTCATGCCCATTTCTGTCACTGACTGGAAGGAGGCTGAAAGCACAAAAAATCGTAAAAATGGGGTATGTCCCAGTAAAATGCCAAAATTGTGTTGAAAAATTGGGTTTTCTGATTCAAGTCTGCCTGTTCCTGAAAGCTGGGAAGCTGGTGATTTTATCACCGCAAACCCTTTGTTGATGCCCTTTTCAGGTAAAAAACCACAAGCCTTCTTCTGCAGCCCATTTTTCCCATTTTTTTTTAAAAAAACGAAATTTTCACTGTTTTTTGGCTAATTTCTTGGCCTCCTTCTGGGGAACCCACAAATTCTGGGTACCTCTATAATCCCTAGGATGTTGGAAAAAAAGGACGCAAATTTGGCGTGGGTAGCTTATGTGAACAAAAAGTTATGAGGGCCTAAGCGCGAACTGCTCCAAATAGCCAAAAAAAAGCTCGGCACAGGAGGGGGAAAAGGCCGGGCAGTGAAGGGGTTAAAGAAAATAGCACCAAAACATGTAAATCACTAGCTGTGGATTTCTACTCACTTTGGATCCGGACAATATCACAAGTTCAGGCTGAACACAATTGAGCTAGGGCTGGGTACAGGGATGCAGTTAGGACCACTGAACAACAGTACTTTCAAACTTGGTTTGCATAGCACTGTGTGGATCCATGTTGATGATGTGTCACACAGCAGAGGCAGTCCATAAGTACCAAGATGTGGTTAGACTGCAGTATGAGGTCCTTCTTCAGCGACAATGAGGATCCCGAAGATGGGGCTTGTGATGCGTAGTCCACTGTTAGTGGTGCGGTTTACAGTCAGGGTGATGATTCGGTGCTGAAAACCTGCAAGCCTATGATGCAGATTACAGCCTCATTGTCAAGTCTGCCATCAATGAGAGATGCAAGAGCTTGCACTGAGGATGCGTCATATAGTAGCGGTTCTGAAGATTATGTGGGATGCTGTGGAGATGCAAGTCTTGCATCAGGTCCAATCCATGCAGCAGCGGCGATGCATCAGTTCTTCTCTGGTTCACGCCGTACAGCAAAGGAGATGCATCAGTTAAGCTAGACCCACAGAAAGTCAGAGTACCTTAGCCCTACTTCCAAGGGTCCAGGACTGAAGTGGCACCACTTGGCAGGGTCGACTCACAAATGGAAGTCAGGACGCAGATGCCAGGTTGTTGGAAACCTGTTGTGCCCCAGAGGCTTCAGATCAGTTGGCCAGTAAGCTAGCCCTTGGAGTCAATCTGGGTTCTGGGTTCAAAAGATGCAGGTCCAGCCCTTCTCACCCAACTGGGGGGCAGCATGCAGCAGATAACCACAGCAAAGAAGAAGTCTAGTGAAGTGGCAGTCTATCAGCAGCACAGCAGTCCTTCTTTCTGGCTGAGTTGCCACTGGTTTTGAAGCTTACTGAAATGGTGGTGTCCGAGGATGGTTTTTTATACCCTGGTGCCCTGGTTCTGTAAGGTAGGAGAAGCTTCTAGATTGTGCAGTGTATTTGGAGTGCAAGGAATTCCATGACTCACCTGCTCTGTCTCCAAGCTGGCTGAAGTGACAATGCAGTGTTATTAGGCTCTTTGTGTGGAGACAGGACACAGCCTATTCAGATGTAAGTCAGGCAGTGCCCAGTTCCTCCCTCCCATCCTGCCAGTGATAACCCATCCAGACACATCTAATATTTGATTGTTTGTGGCTGTCTAGGAGGAATACACAAAGCCCAACTGCCAACTACACCCAGTCATGTGACCACAGACAGGCTGCAGGCACCAAATGGCTCAGGCAAGAAAATGCCAACTTTCTAAAAGTGGTATTTTCAGAATTATAATTCAAAATCAAACTTCAGCATAAGATAGTATTTTAAATTAGGATTCCAGAGACACCAAACATATCTGAATATCTCTTTCCATTTGGAAATTACAGCTATAAAATGTAATAAGGCAGCTCCAATGTTATCTTATGAGAGAAATAGGCTTTGTAGTAGTGAAAAAGGAATGTAATAGTTTTTTTCTACCAGGACATGCAAAACCTAAAATTACATGTCCTACTTTTTAGATATATTGTACCCTTCTCACTGGGCTGTCCAGGTCCTTCTTTAAGGGTACCTATGTATAAAAAGACAGGTTTGGGCCTGGTGAAAGGTTTATTTTGCCCAGTCAAAATGTTAGTTTCAAACTGCACACACATGAGCTGCAGTGGTAGGCCGGACAAATGGTTAGAGGGCTAGTTATGTGACTGGCATAATCAGTGCTGCAGACCCAGTAGTGGCACTTAATTAAAAGGCCCTGGATACATGTAATGCCACAATACTATTGACTTATAAGTAAATTAAATATCCTAATTTGGTGTAAACCAATGTTACCATGTTTGAAGGCAAGAGCCCAAGCACTTTAACTCTGGTTAGCAGTGGCAAAGTGCACAGAGTCATAAGACCAGCAAAAACAAGTTTGGGGTTGTACCTGCAGAAATGACCATTTCTATCAATTAAGCATAGGTATTTGGTAATATTTGTGAATTTGCAAAACACTTAAAAATTACAATCCCGCAACCAATTTATGCATGCCAGTATTTCCAATATTTTATGAAAAATTGGGCCTATGGTGGTTGTTGGAGAAATTTGCCACCACTAGCATCACTTCCATATAGTACCGAGTACTCTTCGTTTAGATTTTAACATACTATATATTGGTTGGAACGGCTGTGGGCCAGCCACGCTTTTCTGATTGCTAAGTAGAACGGACAGGAAATCATTACATTCAACCAAAGGTCACTTTAATAGAAACTTGCATCAATCAAGTTGGGAAAAGGACTTTTCGGTTGGTGTCACCCATTCTCAGAATAACTTAAATTTTAGCTTCTACTTTACCTTAAAAAACTAGGTTAAACCTTACGACTCATGAACATTGTGGCCTATATTTATACTTTTTGACGCTAAACTGCGCTAACGCAGTTTAGCGTAAACAATTTTAGCACCGTCTAACACCATTCTGAAGCGCCATGCGGGCGCCGTATTTATGGAATGGCGTTAGCCGGCGCAAGCAGACCGGCGCTGCCTGGTGTGCGTGGAAAAAAACCACGTACACCAGGCAGCGCCGGCGTTGGGAAAAAATGACGTTAGGGCGTCTTAAAATGGGGCAAGTCAGGTTGAGGCAAAAGAATCGCCTCAACCCGATTTGCGCCATTTCTTTACGACGCCCAGACGCCATTTCATGACTCCTGTCTTAGTAAAGACAGGAGTCATGCCGACTTGCCCAATGGCCATGCCCAGGGGACTTATGTCCCCTGGGCATGGTCATTGGGCATAGTGGCATGTAGGGGGGCACAAATAAGGCCCCCCTATGCCACAAAAAAAATAAAAAATAAAATAAAATTATACTTACCTGAACTTACCTGTACTTCACTGGGATGGGTCCCTCCATCCTTGGGTGTCCTCCTGGGGTGGGCAGGGGTGGCAGGGGATGTCCCTGGGGGCAGGGGAGGGCACCTGTGGGCTCATTCTGAGCCCACAGATCCCTTAACGCCTACCCTGACCCAGGCGTTAAATTCAGGCGCAAATGCGGGTTTTTTTGACCCGCCACCTCCCGGGCGTGATTTTTGCCCGGGAGTATAAATACGACGCATTTGCGTCGCCGTCATTTTTTTAGACGGGAACGCCTTCCTTGCATCTCATTAACGCAAGGAAGGCGTTCACGCAAAAAAATGACGCTCTTTCTTCATACTTTGGCGCTAGACGCGTCTAACGCCAAAGTATAAATATGGCGTTAGTTTTGCGCCGAATTTGCGTCGAATAAAACGACGCTAATTCGTCGCAAACGGAGTATAAATATGCCCCTGTATTCTTCATGGCCAGAGATTTAAATGCGTCTTGACTAGTAAAAGTGTTGCTCAATCTTTTATATGACAGCATAAGTTGTTGTATGACAAACTATCAAGAGCCACGTTTAAAAAAACAGGCTGAAACAATGACCATAATTACAGTTATCTTCAGTCATTTGAAGACCTAGCTGATGCCCTCAGTGCCCCTGGTTATGGATTATTTCACAAGCCGTGCTCCTTGAGCCCAATGTAATGGTAAATACTCAATCCCTTAGGTTTACAATTGATAATGCTTTACACAGAGAAAAGGCATCAGTGGTATTATGAAGGAACGCTGTATCTAGTTCTGTCTAAAATTATCCGCCTGTTTAACATCAGGGCACATGTCTGCATCTCTTCTATGGAAAACTACTTTTAAAGCATATTCATTTTGAAAAATATGTTCTTCATAAAACACTTTCCACGAGTGACTGGTGCTTAATTCTTACACCTACCTATCTTATCATTGGGTGTTTTCCCAATCCTTCATCTCAAATGTGCAAGTCTAAAGTTCTTTGAGGTGTTCCTGTTGTGAAAAAGGCAAAGTCAAGTGCGAGAAATTCAAAGAAGTCAGCGTTGGAATGTTCATTTGAACTATTTATTATGCTTACTGAGAGACATAGTGGTAATGAAGAAATACTGAACAGGGGCTTTATTAGGTATACAGCGCATTTTCCCTGTTTGCGCCACTGGTGCTTGGGCATATCCTTGGTGATGAATGCAATAGTGCTCATGGTACGAGCAGTTTTATCTACTGCATTATTAAAGCAGGCTTCTCTAAAGGAGACGGGTTGACTGTCAGGCAGACAGGCTACTCCGTTGTGCATGAGACGGAGAACGTGTCCGCCAAACTCTACATCAACTTCCTGCAGTTTTCACCTTATATGATATGTCCATATACTCAGCAAACCTCTTCTAAAAAGCTTATCTATATGCCTGGAAGCATGTGCTCAGGCTGTCAATGACAAATGTCTATGATAGCTTAGCATTCGTGATCAGCAATCTACTTCCATTTACACGTTCCTTATATAGCGCAGGCTAGTGCAGATGCAGTGGAAGTCTCTGTTTCCTTTCAGGCTTTACTTTTTAGCAAGATTGGGCCTGTAATATAAGACAGAGATGCAGTCACTGAAATGTTTTCAGAATTTATGATGTAATCTTGCCTAATAATATTTAGGTAATTCTAGAAAAGAATCATGTTATCCTTTCAGGTAATCACATTATATTACGAATGGGCAGTCACTAGAAGAAATTTATAATTAGCTCTGCTTTTCCGAAGATTGGGCGTTTTTTGGTTGGTTAATATCTTTGGCCCCGTTTGATAAATCTTTGCAAAATTTTAAAACAAAAGTTAATCCACCTCAGCTCCTCCCAGGGAAAAGTTGGGGTGATCTGTCAAGTAGGGGCTCAGAGAAATGATGGGACCCCAAACGTACAATCCTCATGCAATTTCCATAGACTTTTTGAGACAAGGCTACAGGAAAACTGCTGAACGGAATTACACCAAATTCAGCAGGAAGCTAGATCTTGGTCTAACGATTGTGCATTTTGTGATTTGGTGTAAATCTGTTGAGTAGTTTTTGAGAAATGAAGGGTAAAATATAATTGTATATTTGGGCAGTTGGGCTTGCAAGAGCCACTGAGAATGTTGCAAGAGTGCAAATTTAAAAAAATAGAACATTCTGATTGGCCAAGGGTGCTTTATTTTCCCTTGGCCCATCTCAGTCCCATGAGAGTGAGGGCTCTGATTGGCTGCCAGCAACATGAGAGCAACGTTGTGGCAGCCATTACAGAACACGGGGTCCTAGTGCCCTGTCATAAAGTTATAAAAAAAAACAATATATATATGGGAGCTTGTTAGGGATATCCTGACCCCCCAGGACCCATGGCAGGACCCAGAAGGACACCCCCTGAGTTCAAAAGAGAAAATAAATAGCAAACAATGCTGCCATGTAGCAATATTCCCAAGGAATCAGGAAACAAACCCAACAGTCCACATTATATGCCCCAGGGAGCCTACTTTCAGGTAGAAAAACAACTTATTTGGGGAGGTAGGAAAAGCCCCCATCACCAAGCCTCTGGGGTCCGTAGGGAACCCATCCCCATGGCCGACATTTAGTGTTCTTGGAAGGGGGGCTGCGCAGCTCCACTTCCCAAGCCTTGAGGTTCCCCAGGAAGCCTACCCTTGGGGTAAAATATATAATAATGGCCGAAGGGCCACGTGACCCCACCCACCCGAGCGTACAAAGGCCTTGGGGAGCCCAATTCTGATGCTGATTCTATTTAGGGAGGATCCCCTTCCCTGAACCACTAATAGCCCTTGGGAGCCCACCGCCTGGGCAGGCTCACAGGCTATGTTCCTGGGTGACCACTCAAGAGTATAGTTGTTTGCCTCTCCTCACTAGCACAGGCAGGGAAACCTGTGTTTGCTCTCATTTGGTGGGGGTAATTTTAAAACTCCTGCCAAGTGGAAGAAAAAATACAAAGTCCACTCCTAGCTGGCTGGAGCTTTAAAAACGCTCCCACCAGCTGGGAGCTGACTTCAGATTCATTTCCCTGCCTACAGCAAGGCAGGCAAGGAAACAGATCTGAATATTCCTCTGCCCACAGTGAGCAGCATTTCTAGCTCCTCCGTGTGAGCAGGAAAAATGCCAGTTCCCACTGAGTGGGGAAGATGGCTTTGGGGGCTCTGGAGCTTCCCCCATGGCACCCAACCAGGAAATATTGGGTGCCCTGGGTGAGCACCAGCGTACATACCGTATGTTGGCCAGGTCTGGGGGAATGGGGTCCAGAGGGCCGAAATCAGCCCGGTAAGGGGGGCTGCCTGTCCCCTTCCCATTTAAGTAGCTGGTGTACCCAAGGTTTGAGGTCCAAGGGCCAGAAACAGCCTGGGGTGGGTGTTTGCATGCCCCCTCTCAATTTAAATAAGTGTTGGGCCCAAGAATAGGGTCTCTGGGGCTAAGAACGGCCCAGGGAGGGGGGGCATACCCCCCATTTAAGTAGGTGCTGGGGTTCTCTGTGGCTAAAGATGGCTCAGAAAGGGGCTGTCTTCCGCTCTCCCCAAGTGTACTTTGCCAGGACACAGGGGATGGGGTCCCTGGGGTGCAAATCAGTCCAGGGATGGGAGCTGCATGCACCCCTCCCCATTTAATATTGTGCAGGCACCCGGGGATGGGATCCTCAGGGCCAAAATTGGCCCAGGAAGGGTGGCAATGTGCCTCCCACCCCCCTGAGTGTAGTGCTGGGCCCTGGTGGTAGGGGTCCCTGGGCCCCTCTCCCTTCAAAATGGTGCCGTCCCAGGGGGTAGCATCTGTGGGGCAACAATTGTACTGGGAAAGTAAGTTGTGTGCCCCCCACTCCTTAAATTTAATGAGTGTCCTTGGGGGGTGGGGTCCCCAGGGCCAGACCACATGGCTAACCCCCCAATGCTTATGGCTGAAGGCAGTGCACAGTGTTGAGTTGTCTGTATGGGGTGTTGGCTGCATGCCCAGGAGGCTAAGCCTGCCATGCATGGCCAAAGGCTGTGTGTGCAGGGGTTGCTTTTACATTTGGTAATTAATTATTACGTTATGTAAAAAAAATAGAATTTCAATGAAAGAAAAATAAAGGTTAAAGTAACGTTGTGATTAGATGTAATAAAAACCTGTGTTTTCAATTTAGAAAACAAACATTAAAAATTCAGTGAAAAAAACAAGGTTAAAATTATGTTATATATAGGTGAGTTTCTCAGTGACATTGTTAATGTTGTAAACTAATAATAACACAGAAATTCACCAGTTATAGTTAGCAGCACTAACTATAGGTTGTTCTCTGCCATTCCATGCTGATCACCTCACATATGACATCACTCATGGCATGTTCTATGACATCACTGATGACAGCTCAAATGACATCTTTGATTAACACAAGTAGCACAGATATTCAATGTATACTATGAGCTGGAAAACTGCATCATTTTGGCCCATGAGCATCTCAACATGACTGTGATAAAGCAAAATTTATAATTCTGCTATGATAGGTCAATTGGTGTAAAGTGTTGTGCTGGGATTAGCTGCTGTCTCATCAGTTGCTATGCTGTGATAAGTCAATGGATGAGGGAACTGAGTTCGGTTTGGATACAAGTGCTGATCTGTATTGAATTGTGATTCGGATTAAAAAAATGCACATTTTTAAATTGAAATCTGTTCATTTACTGCTGAATTGTTGTAGTCATGAAGTGCTTCAAGGCCTTTAGTGATTTAATGGTGATGTTTAAATTCCTTTCTGCGAGGGGGAAGAAGCTTCACTGGAAGGAACGACAGGTCATTATTTGGTGTAGGGCTTCATACATGTGTATGCCCTTCAATGGCACAAGATTACTGAAAATGAGGGAGCATTAAGATTTCCACAACGTGGCAGATTAGATCTAAAGGTTAAGCTTTAGAGAGTTATTATATGACATGAAACCACCTCCTAGACCTGCACAGTATGAAGCAATACATGTTAGGGAGAGTGCAGCACATGCAAAAGAGAAAGAAAAATATCAGAATAGAGCAAAGAGAGTGGTGAGTAATTCTGCTGATGCTAAATGAGACAAACAAAAGCATTGTTGGAGGAAATGTGTAGTTGAAGGAGCTACATTGTACCCCGAATTGACCACACAGAAACTTAAAAAGAATCAAAAACAGGGAAATGAAAATGCAGATACTGTAGAAAAATGTGGTACAAATAGTGATTCTGGTTATGATTTGCTAATTTCTCTGCTGTCCTCATATCCGCTGCCTTATATTGCTCCAGAAACAGATTCCAATAGTACTGTCACATCTAGAAGCACTGTTTCCAAAGCCCATGTTGACCTCATGGTTAACTCAGATTGGGGGACCACTTCCAAATCTTTGAATTGCAGCTGCAGAGATAGCTACTACTGTAATTGGTCCTAGTGTTTCTGTTTCTATTGTGACTGTTCCTGCACCAATGTCACGGGTCAAATCAGCTCAGACTTTAGCAATTCCTAGTGTATCTATACATGTAACCATTGCCTGAATTAAGTAGTTCCAGGAGCCATTGGTGGAGCATCTGTGACAGGTTTCAAATTCCCAGATTGTTGCCTGGACCCTACCACAAAATGTCCAATCTTTAAGAGAAGGACGACAACTAGTTTCCATTACTCCATTCATTCTAGTGTAAATAGGACCATTTGATAATGAGATGTTGCCCCCATGGTGTGACGAGATTTAAGAGAGTAGAGGGACAGGATATTTTGAGTCACCATCCACAAGTTAAGGGGGAATCAGACCCTTAGACATACTAAAATTGAAGGTAGAATTCATCATTAGAGGATGTTTAGCTACCACACATAAGAAATTAAGAGAATTGGCAGGAAAATATCAGGTAGATCTATCTAAGAGTATTACTTTGCACAGGTGGTTTAGGACACAACTAGATGATGAAGTGATTGTCACCAGGTGATCTTCAGGGATGAACTTACATATATCTGATTGGTTAAATGCATTCAGAAATATCGTAGTTTTTACAAATTGGAGAGCAAATGGGTGAAAAAGCAGCAAAAGAAAAAGGAGCAATCAGACACAGTAGAGGTAATTGGCAAACTGTCTCCAGCACCCCAGATGAATATGAGGCAGATATCTTGTGGGAGGTATGTTAACATGCTGTGGAGTCAAAGTGGTCTTGAGACATTCATGAACAATTTCTCTTAAGTGGGACAGAATTCTTCACAATGGCACATCTAATTTGACGGATCTGTGAAAGTTTCAAATGTTTTGTGAACAGATTTGAATACCTTTTTCAACATTGTGATACTTAGCGATTTAAGGGCTGAGTGTCCAGTAGCCATGTCCTTATCCACCTACAGAACCCCTTTGGGATCCACCTACTCTTACAACATCTACCATGGTGATGACAAAACATGATGAGATGATTCCTTTCTTGAAAGGAAAGGTTTCAGCTAGGGATATTGCTTTGTTTAAATTCAATAGGTTGACTCTGGAAACTAAAGAATCTGTGCATACCTATTACTAGTGATTGCTGCAGGTGTCTAAACAGCAAAGTGGTTTGGATAATCCTGAAAGGAGAAGTATGGGAAGCTTTGTGTCACAGTTTGTTCTTGAGTTGCATCCAGAGATCAGTATGCACATGCAATAGAATGTGATTTGCCGAGAGATTGAACCATTATATGAGATCCTGGGGTATGCTAAGTACTGTAGCGATGAACAGGAGATGAAGCAGAAAATACATATGGACAAATGAAGTTGGTACATAAAGGATTCAAAATCAGCTGTATGTGTGAAATGTTGGTGGAATTCAAGGTGCTGGTAACAGACTGTAGATCTAATGACGCAAAGTGAAGTTGACATTTCACAAGGCAGAGGTTGAGGTGTTTCTGTGGATCCTAATTCTGATGCAGATATTGTGAATTTGAAGAGGTCAACACCTTGTCATTATTGTAACAAGCTTAAGCAATGAAAGAGGGAATGCCAACACAATCCTAATAGTGTAGACTTTGATGAGCAAATGCAAAATGTTAATTTGACTCAAATGCAGAATGTGCTGGTTCAGCAAATGCAAACTCTGAATCGGTCACAAACCCTAATGATGAAGGTCACACAAACTCTAATGCCTTTGCAGAATGTGGGTAATCCCAGATTTAATTTGAATCAAGTTCCAAAAACAGGCCCAAATCTGTTCCAAAATCTGAATATGTTTGAACAACTTTCCAGGGTTGAAAACAACAGCTTTGACTCCAACACTTCACAATGATGAGCAGGGAGGACGCTCAGAGTGGTCCATTTGTAGAACTTGAGGTGAATGGCCACCAAGTGTCACTTTTCATTGACACCAGTGCTACTTGTTCTACAGTTAGAACAGCAAAAGTCCCTTATCTACCCTTCTTGGGAAAGAAGATACGAGTCGTAGATGTTATCAATAGACAAATAACAAATCATGTGTCAAAAAAGGTTCTTGAAAAAATAGCTCATTTGTAGAGGATCATCAGCTTATTTTGTGTGATTTGAGTTCTATAAATCAGGAAGGAATCTCTTGTGCAAATTAGATCGCACAAGTTACTGTACTTCAGATGGTGTTGATTTTCAGTCACATGATGAAGATGGTGAATTTAAAATGGCCAGATAAGAGGCAGCTGTTGGACTGTACCCCGTGAGAACATTA
Organism: Pleurodeles waltl; assembly: GCF_031143425.1. Taxonomy (NCBI): domain Eukaryota; kingdom Metazoa; phylum Chordata; class Amphibia; order Caudata; family Salamandridae; genus Pleurodeles; species Pleurodeles waltl. Next base: position 754,135,836 of record NC_090443.1, on the reverse strand, counting down.
GAGAACTTACTGCCCGATGTGTGAGATACTCTGAAAGCTGAAGCATGGGTTTTTTCAGTGAAAGACAATGAACTTATTAAACCTTTAGTACCTGTCTGAATAACAATTAAAGCAAATGCTGAGTGTCCAAGAACACTACCATACAATTTCCCACCGGCAATAGTGCCTAGAGTCAGTCGGATGATTGAATCAATGCTACGACAAGGAATTCTGAGAGAAATAGTTAATACTATAATCACTCCATATTGTCCGGTGGCATCAAATCCAGCTACAAAATATGATGCTGAATGGTTCACATCACAGTAGTGTTATATTTATGTGAAAATGTCAGTTAAAACATACCATTTTAGACGTAAAAACACTGAAATTCACTAGTAATAGTTATCTCAACTATTTATAGTTTGTGCCCTAAAGAAGAGAGATAAAAGAACACGTTCTTGCAGAGTTGAATTAAAAAAAAAAACATTCAATTGTCTCCTAACTGAGAACCCTCATCATCTGTAGGGACAGTGATAAGGAATAGAGACAAGGCTGTAGTTACTCTAAGGTGCCAGAAAATCATCATGGAAATGAGCCAGTAAAGACTTACACTGAATTGAATGCATGTTATAAAATTATCACAAAATTCTAAATGCAAATTCTCTAATTGGATCAAAATAGTGGTACCCGAATGTTGTTATCTCCCTTTTAATATGACAATTACATTAAAAGTGCACTTTTTGATCTTTCAACTAAAAGGGAAACTTAATAAAGTTTTATTGATCTCCAATGTGTAAATACATACATTACTCCTATATTTTTGGATTGTTTCTTTCAAGTGAGATGTCTAATGTGGCTAACATTTAAAGATTTGTTTGAATCTTTTAATAAATTAGAAATTAACCTGTAATGAGCATAGAAAACAAGCCATTCAACAGTTGCTATAATATATTTTTGAATGGTTCAGCATGAATAATCAATGAAAGGCCCAAAATGACCCTTCAATTAGTGTACCAGTTTTGTTAGGTGACCCGGGACAGCTAACTCGAAACTGATTACCATTTTCCTGTTATTGCATTACAATTAATTGCTTTACATCACCAATAGCCACAGAGAAGAGGTACAAATATTTTAAAACCCCAAAAGTAATACAACATTCTGGCAATAAGAATCTTTCCTCTTGTTGATGTTCATATGCTCCCTGAATAAGCCCCTCTACACACTTACAAACCCTCACAACATGAAACAGAATTTCATAGGCACCTAAAATGGTCACAAAGTAAACATTCACTATAATAGCTCACAGACTTACATTTTACTTTATGGCTGGGCTGACTTGGATGGCATGCATTCCTCATCTAGTTCAGACCATTTGGCTTTGTATTGCAGAATGAAAGAGTCACATTAGACTACAAGGGGTGGAAACATTGAATGCTGAGCTATTTCAGCACAAAGGTGAGTGTATTTAAATTTTTAAGTGTTTGATGGGACATATCACATAAATTGAGCTCTTGGGTGCAAATCATGATAGGCTGCACTGACAGAGACGGTTACCTGTTTTTTTGTTTTTTTTAAATATATTTTATTGACATTTTCAAACCAACAATAGGGCATGGGAAATTTCCCTCCTCACCACCAGGCACCATTTCCAACACTTCAGTTATTATAAAAGACCAGTAATAATGTTAAAGCACAGTAAGAAATGAGATAGCCTCATTAATGTAACAGCAGTACTCTGACCTCTCATCCCATAGACATGTCTCCCACATCCCGCTCAGGAGCGTGTGTGTCTTGGGGGAGCAATTAAGGCCTGTCCGGACAAGGGTCTAAATGGATACCCAGCGATCCAGCCCAGTCTTTCCTTACTTTATGATGCTTCTGGGGGCAACCATTCGCAATATAGACTGGGCACTCCAGACACCTACAGTAGTCCATTCCTGGAGCCCATGTGTTCACAGGCAAGGCTACCATCTCTTTCCTCCTCCTTGCAATATCACGCTTGGCCACCATAAAGCCCAACCTGAGTAGCACATTCTGATGTTTGTTACCCCCTGGTCAATTGTGACTTGTAGGAGGATGAGCCTGGAGTCCCTGGCTAAACCCAACACTCCTTCCAGTCTACCCAGTACCCCCCCAAGGAATGTGAGAGGGCAGGGCAGCTCCAGAACATGCAGGGCAAGTCTCTGCATCTCACCTTTGTCCAACAAACCCATACAATGTAGTTTTGTCCTTGTAAGATATGTGCGGTGTAGCAGTTTCAACTGTATCATTAATAATTTGGAAGCTATTACCACCTCTTTGGGGCCTCCAGTGCCTCCTATCAGTCCCCATCCTTTATCTAACCCAAATCCCCCTCCCACGCCCATCTCATCAACCCCATGGAATCAGGCATATTGCATATCAGCAGTTTGTAAACCTCAGACAGTTTATGCATTTTTATATTCATGAGAAAGAGCTTTGCCTCAATAGGGGAGAACTCGGGGACCTCTTCCTCTAGCTGTATACTAGGTAGGAGTGCGTGGCAGAGTTGTAAATATCTGAAAAATTGTGTGTGGTGAGGTCAAATTCTGTTTAGAGGTCCTGAAAGGATTTCAGTGTGCAATCCTACAGCACATCTCCCACTGTTGATAGCCCCATAAGATCCCAGGCTGCACGTCTGCGTGGAGCTTGCACCTGCATAATCCAAGGTCCCATACATAATGGGGTCTCCATTGTCAGATGGTTGGCCCACCTGATGACCGTCAAAGTGTCTGACCACACATTAAACACCACTTGCTTGGCTGGAAGAAGTCTCTACTACGGTTCCACCATAAAATAAATGTCGGAGAGTGTGGCAACCCATTCTCAACCCTAGCCCTAAGGTTTACCTACAAATCTGGGTCCAAACCCCACCCATGCGAGGAGTGCAAATAAGTACTACCAATCCACAGTCAAAAGCCTTCTGGAAATTGTGAACACAACTCCAATTATGGTGAGTGTCCAGGTGAGGCATAAATCTGGCTATCTGGATGAATAAGGCAGCCAATGACTCCATCCAATCTTACGACCAGCATCTTAGAAAGTATTTTTAGTTTGACATTGAGAAGGGATATCAGTTGAAAGTCCCCACAATGCGTTCCACCCATGCCAGGTTTAAGAATCACCACTATCTCTGCATTTAAAAACTGGCAATTCTCCAATCGTCTGCGCTTTTTTGACAGTTTCCAATAACAGGGGGTCACCACCTTCCAGAACTCTGCCAGAAATCCATTGGTGCCCGGTGCCTTGCCCACCTGCAATAATGCCTTGCCCACCTGCAATAATGCCAATGCTGCTTGTGACTCCTCTCTGGTGACTTCCCCCTCCAAGTACTCATGGTCTTCATGAGATAATTGGGGCTCACACAGATCCTGTACATAGGCCTGTAGATCCTCCCTAGGGCTCATGGGGGCTACTCTTTACAGCTTGTGGTAGTACATTGTAAATGCCTGGACTATGGGCACAGTTCCTGTTACTCAGGAGCTGTCTTCGGCTACCAAGTATGCAATCAAAGACCCGGTCCTTCTGTGGGAGCAGAGCCAATGCAATGTGTTAGACCTGACAGCCTTAGGGTGGTTATCCCCCAACTTGTTGCCTGCCTCCCTCCACTTTTCTGACACTGTTTTTTCTGGTTGTAGGATTCTGCACACTTCACCACTGCTAACCAGTGTTAAAGTGCATATGCTCTCCCTTAAACATGTTAACATTGGTTCATTCCCAATTGGAATATTTGATTTACTTGTAAGTCCCTAGTAAAGGGCACTACGTGTGCCCACGGCCTGTAAATTGAATGCTACTAGTGGGCCTGCAACACTGGTTGTGCCACCAACATAGGAAGACCCTTAACTTTGTCTCAGGCCTGCCATTGCAAGACCTGTGTGTGCAGTTTCACTGCCACTTCAACTTGGCATCTAAAATTACTTGCAAAGCCTTAAACGCTCATTTTTCTACATATAAGTCACCCCTAAAGTATGCCCTTGGTAACCCATAGGGCAGGGTGCTATATAAGTAAAAGGCAGGACAGGAACATGTGTGTTTTATCTGTCCTGGTAGTGGAAAACTACTAAATTTGTTTTCCACTACTGTCAGGCCTGCTCTTTTCATAAGACAGCATTAGGGCTACCCTCATATTCTGTTTGAGTGGTAGATTCTGATCCGAAATTGGTAACCAGGCCATATTTGGTATAGCCAGAATGGTAATAGGAAATCCTACTTATTGGTGAGGTTGTATTTTATATCACTATTTTAGAAATGCCATTTTTCGAAAGTGAGCATTTCTCTGCACTTAAAATGTATCTGTGCCTTATAGCTTGTCTCTAATCTGCATCTGGGCTGGGCTGGGCTGGTTGACAGCTCCCCTGTGCATTTCACCCAGACAACCACAAACACAGGATACTCAGTCAAACCTGCACTCATCTGCATACTGAATGGTTCTTCCTGGCCTGGAAGGGTTGAGGGCCTAACACTTGCATTTCAAAGGCTAGTGGCCTGCCCTTACACAATGGACTGCCAAACCCCCTCCTGGGATCCTGGCAGACAGACCTGTACTGAAAGGTTACCTTGTGCACTTCAAAACCACTCTTTGAAATCTCCCCCACTTCAAAGGCATTTTTGGGTATATAAATGGGGTCCCTGACCCCCACCGGGATCAGACACTTCTGGACCTGAACCTGCAACCTGTCAAGAGGAACTGCCTGGCTGCTCAAAGGACTCATCTGGACTGCTTTGCTGAAAAGGACTGCTGCCCTACTGTTGCCCTGCTGCCTTGCTGCCATCTGACTCTCCTGAGAAGTGCTCTCCAAGAGCTTGGATTTAGCTTGCCTCGTGTTTCCTGAAGTCTCAGGGCCAAAAAGACTTCATCTCTTCAAGGAACTCATTCTTTGCCAAAAATTGATGCACACCCAGCCAGAAATGATACACAGCTGTGATGTGACCCAGAAATAGTTGCACAGTTGAACCGGAGTGACGCAGCCTGACTTTTCAAGTGAAGAATCGATGCAGCGCCTGCCTTGTGGCCAGAACTACGATGCACAGCCGTACTGGATAGATGCACAGCCGAACTGGAACAACGCAGCCCGACTTCCAGAGTGAAGAATCTTCACAGCACCTTCCGAACAACAGAAAATTTGACGCATCTCCCACCAGATTGATGCAATACCTGTGACTTCAATCAACATGCAAGGGATTTCCATGCATTGTACCTGGGAATCAAAAAGATCCCCTAATTGCAGTGAGGAACCAAGACTGTATTCTGGAAATTTACGCAAAGCCCCTTACAGCGTGGAAAGAAACAACGCATCGTCTGTGCTGTGCCAGAAAATCTTACGCACACCTTACTTTTCCATGCATCTCCTCCTCTGCGGTCTTCGTGTGTGTTATTTTTTATGCAAACCAGGTAATTTGTGAAACTAAGAGACAACTGTTGATTTCTAAGATTCAAGACGTTTTTTAATCTTGCCAAAAGTTATGTCTCATCTTGTGCTCATTGAATCTATATCGTTTTGACCTTAATTTAACCAGATAAATATCACATATTTTTCTAAACCTGTGTGGTGTATGTTTGTGGTGTTTTCACTGTGTTACTGTATAACTTATTGCATAAACACTTTACACTTTGCCTTCTATCTTAAGCCTAACTGGTCAGTGCCAAGCTACCAGAGGGACTGTGTGTGACTTAGCCTGACTAGGATTGTGGTCCATATTTGGACAAAGGTGAATACCTCTGCCAACTAGCGACCCCATTTCTAACACCAGGTCCTACTGGCCTTGTCCCCCCACTTGTATATTCTGCTGTGCGTGGCTATCCACGACTTCCTCACCTCATGGGTAAATTCCTGTTTGAGTTATGTCTGGGTATGGAGTGAGTCTCACAACAGGGACTCATGCAGAGACTGCACCTAATGGCCCTCCAGATCAAGAATGCGCTCTTCCAGGTCTGCAAACTTCCAGCATGCCCTCTCCCTCTGACCTTTGGAGTAGCTGATGATATACATTATAGTAGCCTTCATTGACTCCCCTAGGGTGCATTGGGACCGCACGGATCCCGTATTTTCGGTAAGGAATTGTTGACACACGTGTTGGCACATATCTCTGAAACCTTTATTCTCAAGGTGTTAGTGATCCAAGCGCCAACTCAGCCTAGCCTTTATCAAACCCTAAGTTAAACTCACGAGCACTGGTGGTTGATCAGAAAGGCATGGAGCCAGTAGTTCAGCATCAATATCCCTGTTTCCCTCACTCCTGTGCATAAGGACATAGTCAAGTCTAGTAAAGGATCTGTGAGCCACAGATTAAAAGGTGTACCTTCTTTCTCATGGATGATGTGCCTTCCAGTCATCAGCTAGATTCATATTTTGTATGAAAGTGTAGGGGTGCTCGGCCACAGCCAGACCCTCCTGATGCCATGGAACAATCAAGATTGGTCTTGCATACCTCGTTGAGGTCACCTCCCAATATCCATGCAGCCCCTGACACCTCCTGTATCAGGTCCCCCAGCCTCATTAAGAAGCCTGCCATCAAGGGAAGGTATGTATAAGCACTGATTCAAGAGACCCTGCCCATCGTGCCAGAACTTGTTCTTGCCAAAGGGTGCACTCCTTCCAATCAGGATAGCTGTACCTCTAAGTGATACACCCGGGCAAAACTCATATGGGCTGAGAATGGGCATTTGTTCCCCAATAAATGTGTCTCCTGGAGCATGGTTATATCCAGCCCAGACTGAGAGGCTGCCTTCAGTACCACTTCCTGTGTAATTTTATCTAACATCCCGTTTCCATCCAATTAAAGGACTCTGATCATGCCATGTTCTGTGTCATCCTGATGAGGAGGCTCACAATGTGATGTGTCAGCCAGTTCTAATTTTCCCTCTTATAGAATGCATAAGGATTCAATGTGGAAGCCTGCTGGTCCCACCGACCCCAACGCCGTGAATGGAACCCAATTATAACCGCACCTCCCCGCGATCCCCCCTTTACTTCGTGAACTGTAATTACCTGTAATTGTGCAACTAGAGAGCATAGCCAATGGCGCTAACATCTGATAAATAGGTTTATTGTTGTCGGATGTGGCATGTAAGGCATGCCCAAGGCCTTCAGCTTGCGCCTTGTCTCTCAAAAGATGTAGTCTGAGAAAATAGGCACCCAAGATGACTGGAACAACACCTGTCTGGTTTTGCGCACTGCCCTGAGGATTCCATCCATTTCTGCATAGTTAAGCATCTTAACAATGAAGGGATGTGGCAGTTCTCCCACTGGGGCTTAGTCTTCAGACCTTGATGGGCTCTTTCAACAATGGAGCAGTTTGATAGTTCACCCATGGGCACCCAATTTCACAACCAGTCATGTAAGAATTTGGTGGATGTTGCTTTCTCAGCCCCCTCAGGGATGTCCACTATATGAAGAGTTTTTCATCTGGATTGTCCCTCTGCATCCTCCAGTATAGCCTCCATTTGACCCAGAGAGCATTGCAATTGGACCAGGCAATCTTCATTATTTTTCACTGTTGTCTTCAGTTTGCGACTCCCTGCCCTCTACCTCAGTAACCCTACAAGTGGTGTTGTGGAGGTCTTGGTGAACGAGTGTCAGATTCACCTTGAGTTCCAACATCATGCCATTCATTGTTACTTTGAGGTCTTGGATTACGAGTAGTATTGGTGAGGCTTGGGTGATGTCCCCTGATGGTGGGCCACCCCCAGTTGCATCAGTCTCCCTGGCAGATGTGGTGTGTTTGGTATATTTGTCTATTTTCTGCTATGAGGCGGCTGATGACACTTTATGTTTGACTCTGTTGTAGCTGCAGATCTCTTTCTTGGGCCAGGCAAACAGGATAACCCCTACAGGCCTCTTGACAGTCACCCCCCCCAGGGGCTTGAATACAGAGGCACCTGACACTCTGCAGGAAGGAGTCATAGCTGGATATTGGTGCTCTAGCAGGGAGTCCCCCAGATCTGGGTCAAGCCCCCCTTGTCATCAAGTAGATATCAAAATTAACCACAGCTGTGGGTCTCCAGGTCAGAGCTTGAGCCCTCTCCAACCTCAGCGCCTCACAAGGCCAAAAGGTGACCCATGAGGCCAAGAGAGTGGGCCGTGAGGTGCCCCGAGTTCTAAGGTGGTCCATCCTCAGCCTCAGCAGTCCATGCTCAGTGCTCACCATGGCACCCAATCACAGGTGGGGGGAAATTACTCCAGAGGTTCCTGCCTCATGGGCAAATGCCTCTTGTGGAATTCAGCTGTCCAGGTCCCTGTGTCTCACCACTAGGCCCAACAGCTTGTTCCGGAGCCTCAGTGTTAGCAACCCAAATCGCTACCAGAGGTGGCCATGTGGTATTGCACTGCACAGTGATATATCGGCCCCAGGGCCATGCAGTCAAACCTGGCCAGCCCCGGCACCTCTCGTATTGCTCAGAACTGTGCTCTCACATCCCCGGAGGCCGCAGGGCCACTTCTTGCACTCAGGCCTCTCCATCCTGCTCATCCGTCACAGCAGTGCGCTCAATTTGGCTCCGGGGGCATCTCTCCATGGGTTTCAGTATGTCGGCCTCAGCCCCGCTCACAGCATCTCGCTCCTGTGTGTCACATCAGCCGTCCTATCAGCTACCTCAATGCAGCACTTTCAAGTGGGCCCCCCACCACTAGGCCGATGCTCCTATGATCCTCAGTGCCACGTGAACCATCACCTCTGGGGCAACCAGCCTCGTTCGGCTTTTGCTGCATGTCAGGTATCTACTCCTGCCACCATCTCCCTGCAGTCAGTCCACTCATTGCCCCTACGAGCACCACCTCCATCAGCCACATTGCCTTCTGGTCACATCAGGGTCATTTTGCTCCCTGGAATGGCCGCTTCATCCCCGCTTGTGGGGTATAAGGTAGTGGCAGCTGCCTTGGCTCTACCCAGACTTAATGAACCTGGGGAGTGGCAGTTGCATGTGTATTGCCTGCATTGTTGAGCATAGCTTGTTAAAGAGCATCTGCCATGTTCGACAGTGATAACACGTCCCCCCCAATCACATATTTTTATGTACTTGGATGCTCCTGCGATGTATAAACTGAGGTCATTATATCTTGGGGTAAGAGCTTTATTTTCAGATGGTATGGCATTGAAACAGCAAGCAAGACCAGAATTTTTCTGTTTCTGATCTGTCAGTGTAAAATAATACACTCAGGGGTATATTTGCTAAGATTTTGCGTCATGTTTGTGTCAGAAAGATGGAAAATCACTGGAAAGTAATGCAAAGGAGCACATAGTGCTACTTTGCATTACTTAGTGCCAATGGAGTGTTCCATAGGTGATGCTGTGGCATTCCCATGCAATCACCCAAGGTTGATTATGCAAACCCCTATTTTCGAAAAAATGTAGAAAGGGTTTTGCATAAAAAATAGTGCTCATTTCAGCTAGGTGCTATCAAGGAGTCATGCTTTTTTTTGCCCTTTCTTTTCTGACATTACATGTGTGTTACACTGCACATATACAAAGTAGTAAAAGATTTAAAGTGAGCCTAAGCATAGTATTTTATACTTGAAGGGTATCCTTCTAGTGCAAAATCTTATGATAGACTCATACAGACACCCTTGCATTATGGTGCAAAGGTGTGTGTGTGGCGCACAGCAGCAAATGTCTTCACCAGCGCAAGGGAGAGGGGTGGACAGTGCCATATCTCTTTAAATATGGTGCTTTCCTGCTCTCTCCTTCACCTGCAGTGTATCACAGCATTTTTGGCTGCTGAAACATGCTGCATGAGAATTTAGTAAATCTGGGCCTCAGAGAACTATTGGGGAAAATTATTTCACTTTGCATGCTCTAGTGTATAAAAACAGGGGCCTGGCAGGGTGTTTAGCAGATGCAGTCAATCATTATACATCCCCAGAAGCATTAAGTTAAGACACAGTTCTCTTGGGGCTGTATCATGATTGAAATGACAGGATGAAAGTGGATTGTCATGAAGCTGGACTCCATGAGCACAGCTGAGAAACAGTATGCTCCTTGAGCTCTGAAAGATTGCTATTAGCATACCATCTACTGGGTCATAAAACTTCATACTGAAATGTGCTACTGTAGATCAGACTGATCCCCTAGCACTCATATGTTGTATCCATATGTATTGCTAGGATATTGCCAGCATATTGTTCTGTCCAAAGACTGGCATGTTGTCAGTGGCGAGGAGTACTCGATTCCGAAAAGCCACCCACCTCTCTTGTTTCACACTACAATAATCCAACCTGCTGTGTCTTCATCGGGGGACCTCATGTCAAGAGCAAGCACCAACTAGCCTACAGGTTGAGAACACCAGCCTGACTCCTCTGGATCTCTTTTGCTCAGTGGCTCACCTGGCTCAGGCCAGACATTATTCACTGGCAAGCCCCCAGATCAGGGACTATGCCCAGTCGCAGCTTGCTGCATGCTGAAGGGGTGTGGAGGCACTTGGGAGGGAATAAACTTTAAATAAAAAATTAAATAAAAAAACGTACCTTCCTTGACGCGATGCCGGCACTTCTTCTTGCTGGTCACTGGGGCAGGCACAGGCTCCCAGTCTGCCCTGTGGCCAATCCTGACACTGCTCAGAACAGGATTAGGACTGGCTGGGAGCACCTAGCCAGGGTGCTCCCAGCTAGACTCAGAGTCTGTGCCTGCTCCCTCCAGCATGGCCACTGAGTGCTGGGCTAGAGAGAGCTCTGTGTGCATGTGTGTGTGGCCAGCCCAAGATGGCTGGCCAAATATACATGCGCACTGAGAGGGAAGGGCTTAGCATATCTGTCCATCTCCTCACAAATGCAACTGCTTTACTGTCAAGACATGCTGTGGGCATGCAAGTGGAGATGACACATTGCAGTAGAGATTGGTGCAGGTTACCAATAAAATAGAGAACAAGCAGAAGGCCCATATCTCTCTGAACAGCGACCTAGATAATGGGGGTAGCAAGGAGCTCTCTAGCCTCAGTAGTGTGACTGCCCCTGTGATGGAGAATAGTCATCGCAGTTCCAGACACAGTGCTGTCTTAGAAGCCTCAACAAGAGATGCCACTGAGCCCACTGATCATTCCAGTGGAGTGTGTGGACGCAAAAAGTATTGGGGGCATGTTCTGGTGCTTGTTGTTTAGTTACATTGCAATAACTATGTCATGGTAATGGTGAAGCATTTAATTTCAGTACAGACTGTGCTTTTGGACTACCTATGTTGCATTTCCACATATTTGACCTGAGGTTAAGGCAATAACTGTGATACTTGTAGCAGTAAGAAACAAAACGTGGCCTCTTCTTACTTACATTAAAAATAAGTGTGCGTAATTTCAGCACGTCTTTGTCTGCATTCTGCTGCTCTTGATCCATCTGCTGAGTTACAGAGTGGTAATGGATCGTCATCCTCATCAGGCTCCATATCTGAGGGTTCCAGGGGTTTGCCTCTCAATGTTGGGATATTGTGCCACATAGCACATGTGGACACAATCTTGCAGCCACTCTCAAAACTGTATTGTAGTGCCCCACCACTTTTGTGCAAGCATCAAAAGTGGCTCTTCAGCAGGCCAAATGTCCTCTCAATGACACTTCACATCTTCCTTTGTGCAGCATTTCCAATACTGTTCACTTGGTGTAGCTGTATTGAGGTATGGTGTGAGGATGAAGGGCCACACTGCATATGCACTGTCTCCCACAATGACAGGAGTGAATGTTGAGTCATTGTCATCTCTAACTGCATCTGTACACTTTGCTACATTGCTCTGTGATTAATTACAAAGTAGGTATCCAAAAAGTCTCTACTATGCCTGAATATAAAGGAGTCCTGTGTGCTACCAGGGAATCTGGCTACTAAATTAGTGATGATGTCTGACGCATTGCAGATGACCTGTATGTTTATGGAATGGTTACATTTCCGATTTCTGTATATATATATATATATTCAATGGCAGATGTTGGACAGATTGAAACATCTGTCCCGTCAATGTAGACAATGACGTGTGGGAACTGGGCTACCTGATAGAAATGTAACTTTGTGAGCTTAAATTCTTGTGGGTGGTTGGGAATTTGATGTCCTTATTTATTTTGGTTAACATTCCTGTCAAATATGCATGGAAGAAGCGTGAGAGGGCATTTTAAGACACACCTCCATCTGCTGCTATTACCTCCTGATAGCTTCCTGAGGATAAGAGGTGCAGGGAACGTAACACCTGCACATGAGTGGGTATTGCATTGGTTCTGTGTGTTTGTGTTGCTAAATTTTTGGTTGAAAATCTGCTTTGAGGTCTAAGATTATGGCTGAGTTTAACCTACACTTCTCCAAGATCAACTCCTCTATTTGGTCAAACGATGTTATGTGCACTGTGAAAATGCGCTCATGTCTCCTCCACTGTCTCCTCAAACATGCCAGGATCCTCATCCTCATCACCATGACGTAGACTGCAGCCATTGTTGAAAAAGCTGATGCTTATATACTTTGCATTTGATTACCACCTGATTTGAGTTGGTGGTAAATTGCCCATGCAAAATCCCTGTTTTGCGACCATTCTCAATTTGTGAATGGTTTATACATTGAATTTGCAATTACCTATTTGCGAATGGCAATATGCAATTTTCAAAATTGAGTCGCAATTTTAGGGATTTGCTAATTTTGCAATTCCCTAAAATTGGCCTGTGAATGACTTTCATACATTGTTGAAGGTGATTTTGCATTTCCAAATGGCTTATTTTGGGGATTTGCACTATTTGTGAATGCAAAAACGTTTGATACTTAGGGCCCCATGTCTCTTCCACGTACTTTCCCAAAAAAGATCTTCTTCTGATGTAAGAGTTCAGGGTAGTTGCCCATTGCTTTATGCAGAGTACACTTTCAGCAGAAAACAATTATTGTACACAACTGCACTCTCTATCACCCAAGGCTATTTCAGATTATTGTTTCTGTTTCAGTCTATGTCCTGCTTCTCAGCAGCTCAAACGCAGCAAAACAAGCTCCAGTATGTGTTCTTGCATAAAAGGCTACTCCATAACTTTGAATCTATCCAAATTTTGCTACCTGATGCTTTTAAATGTGCCTTATATGCTCCTCATAGCTGAATTACCAAGCATGTTTGAGTGGTCTGCTCTAATATTGGCCAGTGTTTTGGGGACACACCTTAAAATCTGAGATGAATTTTACATTCGGCAACGGACCAACCAGAACTTTGATGTTGAAAAAACTTGTGTTTCCATGATCCCTAATGGTGCATCAAGGTGTTCCCAATGTGTTCTGGTCATGACACACAAAGGGCGACATCCTACAGATAATCACTGCATGTGGCAATGCAGCTGAATCACAAACTAAATGGACATCTTTGAATTGCTGGTTTTCCTGTTCAGGCTCTCCAATGAGTAGGTCATGAGCTAGTAGCTCTCCTGCATGCAACTCAGCCTACTAAATCAGCCTACTAAATCAGAAGTGTTTGCTTGGTTGTATTAATACACATATATCATAATTGAAAAGCTTGTGTTCAAGAGGAAAATAGGTATGTGTTCAGAAGTCATAAGCTGAAGTTTGGAGAAAAATGCCTGTATTTCTAAATTGAGATATATTTAAATATGATACTTGAAAGATAAATGATGCAGTATTAGAGACACATTCCTAATATTATTACTGTGGTATCCGGAGCATTGAAGGTGTGGCTTCAAGTAATACCCATGCACAGGTATTCCAAATTGATAAAGCCTTTTTCATGTTGCTGCTGGTATCCTAGCTTGATGCACTGAAGTGATCAATAGTTGCAATCTTGAATAGAGTGGCCAATAATGTAATCTTGCCTGATATGGTTAGAAACAATTAGAGACACCTGTTCTTTTATGGGCAGGACCCCACAGTTTGCACAGCTGGGTATCTGCAGAGTCTATCTGTACATTTTGTGGCAGCCTGCTATTTTGTTTACATCAAATTTCCTCTCATTAACACTTCAAAAATATTTTCATCACTTTCGATCTTGGCCCATTTTGGCCCGCTGTTTGTAAACAAAAGGAACTAAGGGCCTGATTTGGATCTTGGCAGAGGGGAATACTCCGTCAGAAATGTGAGAGATAGCCTGTCCACCATATTATGATCCCATTATATCCTTTGGGGAGCATAAGAAGGTGGACAGGCTATCTGTCATGTTTGTGAGTATAAACTCCACTGAGATCCAAATCAGGCCCTAGGTGTACAATTACACTACCGGGGGCTGCACACGTCTGCAAATGCAATGCACCTATCCTTTTGAAAAGAAAATGAAAGATAAAAGTACTATTAAAGAGAAAATTGTTTATAGTAACTCTGAGTCACAGTCCATTCAGTCCTTAAGCAAAATAAACATCACTAGAAGAAACAAACATATTTAAACTGCATGCTCCATACACAGACACACTTAGTACAAGTAGACAGGCTATGAACCCTTGTGCTCCCTTGCTGCAAAATATACGTATCATATTTGGTGCGCCTTTCCCTGCGTCTTCTGGATTTTAATAGTGCCTCTATAGGTGATAAAAACATACAGCACAATCCCACAAAAGTTGTTTGACCACAGTGGAAACTTTCTACTCCATCTTGTATGATAAAGTTCGATGTTTGGGTAAATCTGATCTCATGGCATGGTAGACACAGCTATCACATTTAAAATATGCTGCCCACCTTTCGACTGATTTAAGACACTCACAACTGGAAGCCTTTGGATCGTGTGGCAATTAAAACTCTTTGCACACCTGTGGTGCCTAATCAGCCTCAACATTTTAGCCCAAGGGTACATCCCAATATATTTAGGGGCATATTTTTAAGAATGTGAAGCAGAGCAGCAAGTCATCTTGTTGCGCTGCCTCAGTGGGAATGGGAAAGGGCAGGAATTACCCTATTCAAAAGAAAACGCCACATACCTGTCTTTCTCCCGGGGCTGGTGCCGTTTTTGCTGCCTAGCACCAATGCAGGCCCCCCTGCAAAGGTGCAAAGAAGAAAGCAAAACCAGGGCACTCAAAGATACAAAAAGTAGTCCGTAGAAGTCCAAATTTCACACGAAGGTTTATTCTTTCGTAAGCAAGGCGTGATGTACTGGTTCAAGAAGTACATAAATCCATATATGAAAACAACAGAAAACAGCCAACACGTGTTTCGTCCTATTGGACTTTTTCAAGGCTGCAAACAAAATGAAAAGGGATCTATTTTTAAGAAATATATATACATTTGCTGACAGTGAGTGTGTACACACATCCAACTATGAATTTAGTAATATACAGAAAAAAGAGATGCACCACCAAGGTGCTCATATTAAAAAAGTTGTGTGCACAAACAAACATTAGGAAAAATTAGTCCACTAGATAATTAAACAATACAACAGATGTCAATTTCAGTTGAGAAATTAAAGTATATCTATAAGATAGAATAGAGAAAAGGATGGTGGGAATCAGATACATGGAGTCACCGCGTGTGTGGATGTTACCTATTCTTGATGCACACGATGTAACGAAGTGAAATAGTAGGCCAGTTAAAAGAGAACGGGAAAACGTAATAACTAGGAAATAAGAAAGGGACCATGAAATACCTCAGAAAATATAATATAGGTAAAGTGCTGACCATCGATATTATTGCCTCTGGGGTGGCATATAGTGTTAACCTGTATTTATAAGAAAGAATGAACAGGAAGGCAATAAGAATCAATAAATGACAAGGTAAATGTCCAAACCCTAGAAAGTCACTAATGGCAGTCAGCAAACTGCAACAGGACCTACCCAGATTATGAGACACGCCGTAAGGGGGGTTAGAGTATGTCATCCAAACAACGGCGAGGGTTCAATTGCCCATACAAAGTAAGGAGAAGTATGGGAATAATTAAATTACCGTAAGGAAAGTAAAACTGTGACCCAACCCTGTGCATATATAACATATGTAAACAGCTATCACAAGAGATCCCTCTGGGCAGCTAAATATTTACAACATATGTCCATCGAGAGGAGAAATTCTATAAACCCGCAATAAAACCCATTAAAAAAGATCTAACAAACAGAGGAACTTATTTAGGTGCCTATAAGTTACTAGTAAAGTCATTTAAAATATAAAAAACTAAAGCGACCGTGTTCAGTATGGCATTATGTGTCACTGAATCTATGAGTTGGTTGTTGGTTCAACGAAGAAAACTGCGTGCCAGCAGCAAAACCGACATCCAAATACCTGTATATGATGTATGTCTTAAATAGAGGTACGAGAAATCCTCGGTTGTAAAGTTTTATCGCAGCGTATGGTAACGCTCGTCCTGCGTTCAGAAACCCCGTTCAATGCTGGAGTGGCAGCGTATTATGAACGCGCCTCCGAAATAAAAGAAGGACTAGGACTGAATTAACTGCAGGGCAATGCGGTGAATCTGTAAGAAAACGGTAGAAGCGTGTTACTGGGCGCCATCTTGGGGGTATGAGGTGATGCGCGCCTCAGAACTCCGACCATGTAGTGTCGTGGAGGAGAAAATAGAGTAGAAAGGGCAGTTGAAATGCCTTTACCCATATGTCAGAAGGATATCAAAAGATAGGAGAGGAGAGATGTATTTACTAGTCCAGAATAAAGATTAGCAAAGTATTAAATGCAAGTCTACCATATTGAGTTACATATATAAAGAAAACAACAGGGCATAGTGACACAAGCTAAACGTTACAGCACACACCAGCAAGTTCAGTAAGAGAATAGTCAATAAATTGAATGACACCATGAACTACAAGGAATCATAATACAGACAGGATGGTATTAACATACCATTGAAATATAATATCTATTATGAGATGGATTCCACAGTTTAGAGAATTGCAACAATTATGCCATAGAATTCAACACAAATGATGATAGCAACAAAGGAGGTATGTACATTAGTGTTTCCTTAAAATGTGGGGAAACAAGGAAGGAGACGCCAGATAGTTTAACCTATCTGTCACGTGTAGTGTGTTAGTCAAATAACAAGACAAAAGTCAAAAACATGACCTGATCTACAAGGTATGAATCACAAGCTGAAGTGAATCCAATTATAGAAACACATGCAAGTCCTTTTGTACATTAAGACCTAGTTCTACCGCCCGTAGCTTAATGATCCATCTACTTTCCAGGCGTCTAAGGGCCAGAGTACGGTTACCTCCTCGCGGTGTTCTATTGAGCGAGTCAATTCCGTGTATGGTGATGTCTAGACGTTCCCTATGTTCATGTGCCTCATTGTAATGAATGGCAAAGGGGTAATTAATGTTAGAGGTGCGTATGGCTCTAAGATGTTCTTGAATCCTCTCTTTAAGTGGTCGAATTGTACTACCCACATATATAAGTCCACACGTACAGACAATGCAATAAACAACAAAGCTTGTATTACAATTGATGAATTGTTTAAGTACATGTGTAACAGAAGTGTTATATTGAAATTTGACTGTCTTGTCTTTGATATATCCACAAATGTTGCAGTGGCCACATCTATAAGTACCAGGGGGTGGTTTGGGCAACCAAGTATCTCTAACCTCAGGTGGTAAGAAACTATGACATAAATGGTCCCGTAAGGTGGTACCCCTTTTGAAAATGATGTTCGGTTTTTCGGAAATGCCCCTTTTAAGTGTATCGTCCATTAAGAGCAGAGACCAATGCTTGCGTATAATTTTCGATACTAAAGGACTCAGTGCACTGTGTTTGATAACGAGAGATATTTGATTGTGCGTATTGTTCTTCTTTGAATTAGTTAGTAGGTCGGAGCGTTTACTTTTTAGGATCTTATTGCACGCTTTTTTGAGGATCTGGGGGTGGTAACCCCTAAGTCTAAATCGTGATTCCATGTGGCGTAGTTCCTCATGGAAAATGTGCTCCTCACTGCAATTACGCCTTATCCTAGTACTTTCCCCATAAGGAATGGCATTAATCTGGGGCATTGATTGCATTGCAAAGAGGAATGTTTTTGTGCAGGAAGGGGCACCTTCTTGCGCAAAAGCAATCCTGAGAGGCATTTTTCTCTTTCATTGCCCACATAGAAAGAGGAAGTAACAAGGAGAAATAAAGATATCTCTCCTCATTACTCCTCACCTGAGGAGGCATAGCATTTTGGCACATTTGCAGGGCTATCATTTTCGGTAAATCTGGAAATGCGTCAAAATCCATGGATGTTGCGTGGTAACACCCATACAACACCCAGGGAACCCCTTCCTGGGGCAAAGTAACACAAACCAGCCATTTGTGCTGGGTTGCTTTACTACAGATTTATGAAGCCACTGAGGGCCACTTAAGGTGGCCTTGCGTGACTTCATTAATCACATTTTGGGCTTTGGTCATGCATGCACCGCATCGCATGGTGCAAGAATGACACAACCCCAGTTATCAACATGCCCCCATATATTTAAATACAGTTCTCAACAATAACCATATATAACTGGAATGCAGTAATGTAAAGAAATATTTGGCGAAGTGCTGTCTTTGAGGGGGTGTATTCTTGTGAACTAAAAGCACTTAGTCAGAGTGTCATTTCATAACTGGATGCAAAGTCAAATATGGAAACAGTACACACGCATTCACTTCCGGGTCATACATCCAACTTTCCTCATTGAGTCCTCCAGAGAAAGTGTATGTATAAAATAACACCTTTATACAATGATGGCTATATGGACCAAAGGAAGCACATATTCAAGATCACAAAGGCGAGATAAAGAACGGAAAGGAAAAGACCACCACTGTACTCGACTCTAAAACACAACATTATCAAGCAATAACAGTTAGGTTTGGAAGTGCTAAAGAAATCCCCAGAGCTTCGAAGTGGCGATATATCAAGCAGCATTTTGGCATTAAAACTTGAATCGTAAAGTGCAAAGATTAACACACATATTTATTCATGTGATAGTGAATATAGGAAACCTGAGAGTAATAAATTAAACCCATTTAACCGGCCAAATTTTCAAAGTAATTGCTTTGTGATGAGACTAGGGAAGGAAGGCAACATTTTAACTAAAATGAAAAAAGAGAAAGCGAACAGGTTTAAGAATAACTTAATTATGGCAGACTCTGTTAAATATGTTAAACAGAAATTGCACATTCTAGTACATTGTTGCAATATAACCCCACAGACATCGGAATTTTATACTCCTGGCGATGTTTTGTCTCAAAATGTCTCTTCTGTGTCTGCCCCTCCAACAAATGTTGTTGGTTTGACTGCTTCATCTGAAGGGAGCATAATTGCTGTTCTGTCAAAAAAATGAATCCTGATTTCCTTCACTATGATGGTATTGCCCATAATCGATAATAGGAGAGTTGAGCATGAGGAATGGAGTGGTGCC
Source organism: Pleurodeles waltl (assembly GCF_031143425.1). Classification (NCBI taxonomy): domain Eukaryota; kingdom Metazoa; phylum Chordata; class Amphibia; order Caudata; family Salamandridae; genus Pleurodeles; species Pleurodeles waltl. Next base: position 754,116,592 of record NC_090443.1, on the reverse strand, counting down.
TTCTCATTTACGTAGATCTGATGATCATTCTGGGGTCCATGACTTCCTAATTTGGTTTTGAGCAATTTTGGGGGTTCATAAACGTATATGAACAGTTAAAACGGGAATGCTTCTCACTACTGTCCACTTTTTATGAATCATACATAGAAGTCCTGTCTTAAATGGAGTTAACAATGTTGGAGGGTATTACTGAAGTATGGTTAGGGAAAACTGATTTTCTATCTGCACTAATCAGATCTGATATGGAAACTAGAAACTATAGATTTATGAAAAGTGGTGCTGCACCTAGTGTAGTGCCACTTTTCAAGTGCCCCTTAGCTCCCCCGTAATGCTACCATGTGTGCTCCATATTTAATATATGGCGCGTCATGGCGGTAGTTAGGGAACTAGTTTCATAATGTTTGACACTAGTTCGGCACTTTGCAGGATTAGCATCAAAAATGTTGATGCTAATCCTGCAAAGCCCATTGAGGCCCATTGTAAATAATGGTGTGCCTCTTTTAAACGCTTGCTCTGAGCAGGCGTTACAAGTGCTGAAAAAGTTTGTGCTAAAAAATCTTAGATTTCTTTGCGTCATTTTTTTTGGCTCCCCCTAATGGGGTAATGCCCACTTTGCATACATTGTGCTGGTGTAGTCATAATGTAATGCACATGCTTACAAAGTGGAGCATGCCAGGAAGAGGCACTTAGGTTATTGGCTGAGGTGCTGTACAGATGAGTGCCCTGTAAAAAGATACACCACACACCGAGGGTAGGATGACCCTGGCCACTAGTGGGATGTTGCACTGAGTCACCACCCACTAGAATAGCCTGACCAACATGTATTAGGCCTGTGGAGGCACAGGTGCACCTACGCTCAGGGTGGCATCTTCCCAATTGGAGTCAGCCCTGAGTAGGTCTATCACTACCCCTTGAGCACCCAGCAGAGGGTGGAGCAGGTAGTAGGCAGAAGTCGGGGCACGGACACATGGGTGTCCCATCCTTGGTAGGGGAGAACCCCCACGTGGGTTTCCCTACTGCAGAGATTGACTCTTCCTTGAGGGTTTTCCTCATCCTCTCTGAGTGGCCTTAGGGCCCTGGGTACGTTCCCAGTGCAGTGCTCCCTCCCTTCATATGTTAGGATGGGGCACCTACCAGTATGTGCACACTTGTGCATTGCTGTTTTCACATATATACTGGGTCTTGCATGGCTTGCCTAAAATGTGTACTCTTACACATTGGTGTTTCAAGCATATACTGAGTTTGGCATGGCTTGCCTTCAACGTGCACACTTGCACATTAGTGTTTCCATGTATGTATTGAGCTTAGCATGGCCTACCAGTATGTGAACACTTGCATGTTGGTGTTTTTATATGTATACTGAGCCTGACACAACAGGCCTGTATGGGCACACTCACACACTTGTGGTGGTCTCAAAGCCCTGCAGGCTTCTGAAAGCGCCATGTCACTTTTGTCCATGGAGTGAAGAATGCACATTTTGTTTTCACTACCATTAAGATCTGCTCTGCCAAAAGGTTAATGGGGGGAACATTTGTAATTAATCCCAGTGGTAATAGTGGATTTCAGTGGAGCAGCCTCATTATGTTTACTTTCATCAGATTCGCATTGACAAACCCTTCCCAGAGGTAATGGTGGTTTTGTCAGTAAAACCTAGGAAATGACACTTCTAAAAAGTGGGCATTTCATGTTCAAAAATCCCTTTTTATGTCCTTTCATTTGAAGCTTCTCTGAGGGAAACCACATCTGTGTATGCCCCAGCGACAGTTGTAAAACTTGAACAAACAAAAACAACAGACCTCTGCCATTTGAGGATCTGGCTGGATAGATTACAGGGAGAGGTTTTGACACTTGGCCTCCTTTGGTCAGATCATGGCGTCACCAAAGATAAGGATCTAAATTCCAGGGCTCCATGGCAGGCAGGGTGGAAATTTAGGGGAGACATCTGAGTTCAAAGAGGAACCATTTAGCAACCCTCAACTTCAAAGGCCCACTTCAGTATCAGTTGGGGGACCACACTTCAGCAATTTAGAGATACACCTGCAAGAGCACAGGACAGAGTCCTCGTACTGTGTGGTGTGCACTGTCAGAGGAATATGTTGTGCACAAGAGTATTTGCTGTCCTGGGAAGGGATCACACACCATTCCTGTATCACGGCTGGCCTGGGCACACTGCTTGCTGCAGTGTGACACTCTGGGGTGTGCTCTCCACAGGCTTGTTGACTTGCCCCTTGTTCTGCATGGAGGTCTCAGGGACATTAAAGACCTCCTGTGAGGGACTTTACACCATCTGCCATGTGGTGTCCTCCTACAAGTCTATGTCTAGGTCGATTGCTGGATTCCACCTGGTAGCAGAGGTGTGAGCGTTGAACTAAGTATTGGACCTGGAGACCAAGAATGGCCTGGTGTGGAGCCCAAATTACTGCCCCTATGCAAGGCGTGTGGCCCTTCATAATGGGCCAAGTCACGCGTAAGCATTTGGTTGGTAGTGAACGGATTACTGGTTGCGGGACTGTGCATGGCCCATTGTTGTTGAGTTGGCTGCATTTCTCTTGTGCGACCACCGACTGCTCACTCATTGCATGTGGTGTCCATGTCACTAGTTGCAACCATAGGAGACTGGGGCATACCAAGAGCAATGCCACATTCTACCTAAGGCAGTACAGCTGAACTGGCGTCTCTGTGTGTGTGACAGGATTTATCTGGTGCACCTCAAGTCATTGTGCAGTGGGAACTGATTGTGTTCAGAAGTGCCTGGTGCGACTCAAGTCATCGTGCAGCTGGCGGGGTTGTCTCATTCAAGAGAGACGCTGTGTTGGTAACTTTTCGTGTGCAGCTGGATTATCTGGTGCAACTCAAGTCATTACTCACCAGATGCTGTGCCTCATTTCAGGGAGACATAGCAGTGGTAACTTTTCATGTGCAGCAGAATTGTCTGGTCTTACTCAAGTGATCATGCACCAGATGTTGGGCCTCATTCGAAGGAGGCCCTACATTGAGCACTTTGCGTCTACGTTTGGAAATGTCTGGGGCAACTCAATTCATTGTGCACCAGACCTTGTGCCCATACCAGGAGGGCATGGAACTTGGTAAAGTCTTTGTGTGCGCCTGGGATTCCTGGGATGGTTGAAGTAATCGCACCCCAGATGTGGTGCCTCCTGTCCTGGAATTGCTAACTATCTGTGGAGTGTCCGGCTTGGCTGAGTGCCACTAATGAGCATCATGTCCCCAGTCTACCCCCCCTCCTGTGTTTTGCAGACCGGGGCCTGATCCAGAAGGTCAGTGTGGAGACCACTGAGTGAACTTCCCAAATGGGGACCAAACCTCCATTCACCAGCTGTTGCCTAATCAGCCATTCTCTCTTTCTTCCCCATACTGTTACCCCGGGATCTTGACTAAGTTTAACCACCATCCACGAACAGCCTAATGTCTGGGAAAAGGTTGCGTCATTCTACCTCTGCGGGGGTAGGAATTAGTTGGAGAGTTGAGGAAGGAATTGTTGTAGAGCCATTTTAATGATGTCTCTGGGCACGTTATTTTAGCAATTAGGCCTGTTGCTTGTGCCCTTTAGCCTAACAACGTTTCATGTATTTCATTTTATTCTTGTTCACATTTGTGGTGGTGTTTTATTTTTCTTTATCTTGTTGTCATTTTCCCTAGGAAAGCACTACATTTCTTAGCACAGCATTCTTTCACTTTGTACTTTCCTCAAGGCTGCAGCGAGATGGCATTGTCGGCACAAATGGTACTCGGCATCTCTAACATTCACCGAAACACACATATTTTAACTTGGGGACACTTACTCATAACATCAGTTGTTTTATTATAAAAACATTTCTCTGTCCCATGCACGTTAGAGGGAGGTTCCAGCCAGATGACTATGATTGCATGCTTTTTGAATCTTTTACAGCTGCTCACTGACACAACTGGTTCCTCAGTCTACATGGGGATGGTGTCTCTATGGATAACAGGCTTCTCCACTACTGTCATACTCAGGTATGGGGGATGATGTCTTCCTAGGGGAGAATCCTGAATGGAGGATTAGGGCTTATCTTGCTGTGCTCTAACATAGCTTAGGTAGGAATTTGCATATATTGTGCATATTGACAGTATGGTGGGAGTTTTCCTGTGTTTCACTTTCCTTGTAATCATTTTGCTTCTAGTATGTTTCATCATTCAGATTATTGCATTTCATGTTCTATTGTCTACAACGCAGCTGATTCAATAAATCTTATTGAACCATTTCCTGCCTCTGCTTGTCATTGCATGTGTGAGGCTGATGTAATTAAGAGAAAAGGATGAGATCTGATTCTCCACGATTTCCCTGAAAAGTCATAATGCAATGCGCCCGTCTGCCACAAATCTTCCCTGCTCTAGGGCAGAGATGAGGCACTGCTAGCTGGTCAGAAACAGATTTGGATGACATTTTTGTCACAAGGTGTGGGATTGCACTCAATTCCCCACAATTCAGGTGATGTTGCTGCCCAAATCCAGTGGCCTAATTGTACAATGAGAGCCAACACAACAGTTTGGGTCGAAGAGGGTCTGCAAACTCATTTGCACCTCAGCTGCCAGTTGTCAGAGCACTGTATTATGGTGCTGAATGCGAGTGAGTGAGAAAGTGTGTGGGTGACAGAGACTGACATCGGTGGAACAGTGTTGTGGTGTGACTGTGTAGGAGTGAGTGTGTGGGTTTGATTTCACCATGCAGCTACATAGCTGTGCACGTTTTTTACTGTTGTGGTTGAGATTGATCTTTACTGGTGCAACTTTGGCAGCTGAGCTATTTCAAAAGTTCTATAGTTCTCTGTATATATACATTGCTGCTGTCATTGGGAACTGGCATGCATCCTATGACTGTTTTATGTTGAATTTGGGATGATCGTTTGGATGGGTCTCATGCTGCCGATGAGATAGTACTGCATGTGGATGAGAAGAGAGAAGGTATTCATTTTGTCACAAGTACATACTGTTGATTTCGTATCAACACTGTTGGACCTCGTAGTATTAGTGATATTTCTGAATGTGTTTTATGCCCAGATTTACATGAAGTTCATTTGGTGTTAATTTATGAGTGTGTTGAATACAAACTTTATTTACATACACCTCATGTGAATTCTCATTTGTGATGCTTGGTATGCTTGTTGTGCGGATGTCTTTCGCCAGTGCTTTACACATTGCACTAAAGTTCGAAGTTGCCAAACAGGACAAGAAGCAAGGCCGCAGCCTTTGTCAACTCAAAAAAAGGGTAGGTCCTGGCAAAACTGGAAAACAAGCAGGTCCTAGCTGAAAAAATACTGGCCATGGAAGAGAAAAAACTGGCCCTTGAGCTTAGCCTCAGAGAATTGGACATAAAGGACCTACAAATAGGGCCCAATAGTGGTAATGGAGGCAGCACACTTGCTGCATTTAACTATTGAGAGTAGAGGTCAAATTCCAAAGAATTAATACCAAAGTTCCCATTAGTAGTGAACATCAAGAAATGGCTGGCAACTTATGAGGTGACTTTAATAGCACACGGAGACCCAGAGTATGTCTGGCGGGAATGCTTGGGGCAATTCTTCCGTAAAGTGCAGAGATATGCCCTACTGACACAGGCAGGGGTGGGCATGGTGAGTTACCAGGTCAAGAAAGACATTTTGACCAGTAAATTTGGAGGAGGACACAAACCATTCATCCAGAATGGGAGGGACCTCTTACTCTTTGCTGAATAGACATTGGGCGGTGCCTCTCAGTTGGATGGGCCGACCATCCCCCCACATGGGTGGGGGAGATGCAAATCAGCATAGTCAGTTCCCCATGGAGCTGGGTGGTAAAGACGACTCATACTCCTTCTCACAGGCCGAAGAAAGAGGCAGGTCTTCGTGCACCAGACCTTGTGTCCATACCTGGAGGACACAGAACTTGGTAAACTCTTTGTGTGCAATTGGGATGCCTGGGGATGTTCAAGTCATTGCATCCCTGTCTTGTCCTTTAAGGTGCCAAATTGGTAACTATTTGAGAAGTGGAATGTCTGGCTTGGCTGGGTGCCACTCTGAACAGATTATCCCAAGGCTACAGTCCACCTGTGCTTTGCAGAACAGGGCCCGCGCCAGAAGGTCAATGTGGATACCCTTGAGTAAACTTCCCGAGTGGGGACCAAACCTCCATTTGCCAACTGTTGCCTAAACAGCCATTCTTCTTCTTCCCCATACATTTACCCTGGGATGTTGAACAAGTGTAACCACCAGCCACAAACAGCCTAGCGTCTGGGGAAAAGTGGCTTCATTCTAACTCTGAAAGGGGAGGTAATTAGTTGGAGTGTTAAGGAAGGTTTAGGTCCAAGAGGGGTCTGCAAACGTATTTACAACTCATCTGCCGGTTGTCAGAGCACCACATTAAGGTACTGGAGGTAAGTGTGTGCTAGTGTGTGTAGGCGAGAGTGGCTGACATCCGTGGCACTGCATAGTGGTGCAGAGTGAGTGTTTGTGAGTGAGTGTCTGAGTTTAATTTCACAGCATGGCTGCATTGTCACGCACATTGTAACTATCATGTTTGACATTGACATTTACTGGTGTGACCTAGGCTGCGGAGCCATAGTTCTCTGTAGGTATAAATTGCTGCTATTATTGGGAACCAGGATGCATCCTACAACTGTTTTATATTCAAATGGAGTATTTGTTGGGGTGAGCCTTATGCTGCCAATGAGGTAGTGATGCATGTGGGTGAGGGGAGGGAAGGTATTTGCTATCTCACATGTACATACTGTTGATTTCATACTAACACAGTTAGACCTCATACTATTAGTGATATTTCTGAATGTGATTTATGCCCAGACTTACATGATGTTCTTGTGGTATTAGTTCATGTGTTTGTTGAACACAAACTTTATTTACATAAACCTTGTATAAAGTCTTGTTTGTGATGCTCAGTGTACTTATTGTGCCAGTGCTTTACACATTGCCTCTGTGATAAGCATGACTGCTCTGTGCCAAGCTAGCCAAGGGTGAGCGCAAGTTATACAGCGAGTGTAATCACCCATGCCTGATGGAAGTTGTATGTTCTGCCTGGTTAGGGTCTCGTCTCAGCCAACCAGAACATACCACCTTCAACAAGCTATATCTTGTTTCATATAATTGCAATTGTAATGATAAATCCTCTTTACTGTTGAAGTCAGATTTATGATTACTACTCCAGAAATGCCACTTTTAGAAAGTGGGCATGTCTCTACTCTCACTGCTCTGTGTGCCTGACAGCCTATCTCCAATATACGTCTGGACTGGGCTGGGTGACAGCAACATTTGTGCATTCCCTCCACACAGCACAGGTCACTCAGCTACATCTGCATTCATCTGCATACTGATGGGTATTCCTGAGAAGGAATGATGAGAGAGGTTCACACTTACACTTCAAAGAGTAGGGTCCTGATCACACAAAAAAGGCCTGATTACCCCTAACTGATAGTCTGGGGCCAGGGTTGGGATGAAAAGGGGACCTGTGCACTTAAAGGAGTTGCTTTGAAGTCACCTCTACTTCAAAGGCACATTTGGGTATAAGTACTGGGACTCTGACCTCTTGTAATAAGTTCACTTCTGGACTTGGGTCAAACTCTGCTGAAGTAAAGTCTGCTGTGCTGTAAGGGTTGCCACTTTGCCTGGACTGACAGTTCCAAGGAACTGCTTTTCTGTTCTCTTGAGCAGCCCTGCGGCCTGCTGATCTCTGCCCTGCTGAGAACAAGGACTGGACCCATCCTACTGAACCCAAAGTGACTCCAAGGGCTTGCAGGCTTGCCCCCTGTTCTTCTGCAGTCTCAGGGACATCAAAGACTGCCTGCAACTCTTCTGGTGCTGATGGACTCAGCCATCTGTGGGTCCTGCCCTTGCCCGAGGTGCCTTTCCTGTCCTGGTTCTCAGATGTGGGTTGTGCAGCTCAATTCTGCAAAAAACGATGTATCACCTCGAGTCTGGGGGAGATTCTGACACGTCACCCCCTCAATGTCAATGTAGAGGCTGTTTGATGACAGTGGATTCACAGCCTGCATGACTCGATGACAGCGCATTCCATTCAGTTTAATGGAGTTCGATGCTGATGCAGGACCAGGCTACAAGGTTTGAAACCAAGGCATTGTGCCTTCGACATCAATGCTTTTCTCCATCAAAGGTTCTGTTCAGTGAACTCTGTATGGGTTCTTTAGAGTCCTTTTTGTGGTATTTTCATTTTGTTACTGTGTGTGTGTGTGTGTGTGTGTGTGTTGCACACCTACTTTACACCTTGCCTCTAAAGCTAAGGCTGCTTGCTCAGTGCCAAGCTACCAGAGGGTGAGCCCAAATTAATTTAAAGTGTGCAACTGACTTCTCCTAACTAGAATTACAATCCCTACTTAGACAGAGTGCACACATCTGCCAACTAGAGACACAGGGGCTTATTTATAAGCCCTGTGCACCGCGGATCTGTCATTCTTCGTAATGCACCGGTGGTGCATAGTGCAGGCCAATATCTACAAGGCCACGCAAAGCCACTTTCTGTGGCTTTTCATGGGATTGCAGATATGGTATAAGGCAATGCAGTGCAGGTCATAGGTGTTGCAGTGGGTTTTCCCATGTAACACCCATGAGGTTTGATGAATTTCCAGATTTACAAGAATCTGTAAACCTGTGAATGTGTCAAAATCTTACATCTCCCCAGGGGAAGCGCAGTGAGGATAAATTTCTTTATTTCTCCTTGTTTTCTCCTCTTTCAATGTGTGCTGCTATATAGAGCACACATAGAAAGAGGAAAAATCTTCCATAGATTGGTTTTGTACAGGAAGTAAATCCTTCCTGTACAAAAACAATCCTTTCTGTGACACAGGTCCTCACACTATGGTGCAAGGCAGGCAATGTGCACTAGCACAGGGGGAGAGGACAGAAATGTGCTGTATCTTGTAGATACAGAGCATTTCTGCCCTTTCCCTGTGACACAGAGCACCGCAGCAAGGTAACTCCAGCACCATGGAGCTAGTAAATAAGCCCTCCTATTTATAACACTCACTCTAGTACAGAGTCATCTAGAAGGTGTTACTGATACTTTTGTACACTTAGGAGAGATGGTAATGTCAAAAAGGAGACACAGCTGGACTCAGGTGAAAAGTCATGTACTGTGCTGGCTCTAACCAGGCTTTCTTTTCTGCTTAATGGGTGTCCTAGTCTAAAGGAAAAGTTTTGCAATGGTATACCATGGTATAGAGTTTTAGACCTTGATGACTATGCCAACTACCAGCCCATCACTCACCTACATTTCATTGATAAGATCATTTAAAAGGTAGTCTAATTACAACTTCAAAATCATGTTAATGCTAACCATTCCCTGCATGACTACCGGTCTGGCTTCTTATCCCTCTACAACATTACACTTTTTAGGGGATGCTCTCCTGGCCATAGATGTAGATAAGTCCTGCCTCCTGATATTGCTGTACCTTTCAGCTCCTTTCTTTGTAGTTGACCAACTTACATCATACATACCCTGTAGTCTGAATGGAGATTACCAGCAATATCATTCAGTGGTTCCTTAACAACCTTTCCAACCGATATCAGTTCTTTTACAAGGGCACATCTAGGTCCCTGTAACATGCATAATCCCACACAGTTCATACTGTTCCTTGTCTTCTTCAACCTCTACATGGAACCGCTTGATGCTCTACTCACAGATTGCAGCATCAAGATTCTGTGATGTGCCTGTGATACACAACTCTACTTCTTATTTCTTTGATTTTGGGCATCCAGGGCATAAAACATTGCCTGCACATCATCCAGACCTGGATGTCATTGACTACCTGAAGCTGAACCCAACCAAGAGAGAATTCCTGTTATTTGCCAAAAAACAAACAAGAAAGAGTACAAACCTTGCTCAATGGCAATAACCTTGATGGCTTCAAATCCCAACTTTCACTGAATGTCAAGTCACTTAGATTCTTCTTGGACAGCAACTTCAACTTCATGTAAAACATTGGCAAGAAAAAACAAAAAAGCCTAGTACCAGTTTTCTCTTCTACAGAAAGTGAAACTGTTTCTTCCAGAAAGCAACTTCAAAACTATTGGTAAAGCCTTCATTCTCTTGCATCTCAATGGTGATATGACCTGCTCTGTGGTCTCCCAAACTACACTGCCACCTTTTAAGGCCACCATACACACTTCTCTAATTCTAATCCAGGACTTCAAGAAATATGCTCCATTTCCTCTTTCCATTTTCTCCTCTTGTCAACCCTCACCAGCTTTAAAATCAGCAGCATCATTTACGACCAGTACCATCAGACTGCTGAATAAGAAGTGTTAAAAATTAAAAGTAAGACAGCAGGCCTTCTCTATCTATGCATGCAGCATTTGGAACAATAATGCCATACACATTAGGACCCCCGCACTTCTGCTCCAATTTAGGAAAGAGTTGAAAAAACACTTCTTTGAAGAACACTAAGGCCCTCATTACAACCCTGGCGGTCGGTGTTTAAGCGGCGGTAATACTGCCAACAGGCTGGCGGTAAAAAAAAATGGGATTTTGACCATGGCGGTTCCCGCCATCCAAGACCGCCACTTTAACACACCAACCGCCAGGGTGGTAACAGCCACTGGGCTGGAGACTTCGGTGGCCATCACAATCCCACCCTCGGGATTATCACCGGGCCTACCGCCATGGTTTTCGTACCAAACATACTGCCACGAAAACCATGGCAGTAGGCACTATCAGTGCCAGGGAATCCCTTCCCTGACACTGTTAGGGGTCTCCCCTGCCCGCCTCTCTCCCCCTCCCCAGAGTCCACCCCTACCCTCCCTCTCCTGCCCCGTCACACAAATACACACCCACATGCGCACCCATATACACACATGCACACATCACATGCATACCCACCACCACCCATGCTTGCACACATACATGCCCACACACCGCAACACACACCAGCACACCTTGTCACAAACATGCATCCACAACACACAACACTCACAATCACACCCCCCCCCCACATACACACAACACCCCCCACCCACCTCTCCGGTCGGAGAACCCAACTTACCTGCTTGCAGGGGGTCCTCCGACTGCAGACGGTCTGCAGCGCTGCTGTCAGCGGCAGCATCTGCCAGCAAAACACAGCCAGGCTGTATCATTGCTCATGATACAGTCGGCGGTGTTTTGCTGGTGTGGCGGTGCTGCTGTCAGCAGCGTCGCCTTACCGCCATCCGCTGCCATGACTGTCAGGGTGTTCCGCCAGCATTCTGGCGGAATACTGTCGGCGGTCATGATACGCGTAGATGGCTGGTAGCCATGGCGGCAGTATGTTGGCGGCCATATATATAGGGTCTATGTCATAATTAGGTGTGGGTGGAAAACTCCATTCTGTCAGCGCAGTTTGTAGAGTTTTGCCCATTCCATGCTCGACTTAAAGAGCAGTGTTCAGCAAAACTAGGCCAACCTCTGCATGGTGGAGTTTTTCTCAGGCGCTGCACATCAATGTGAAGTTGGCAAGCGCGAGTGAGAAAAAACAAGTGCTTGGCTGCCTCCCGGTGGGATTTCTCAAGGCAAACGGTCACAGTAAGTATTTAACGCTCCATTCTGTCAGCGCAGTTTGTAGAGTTTTGCCCATTCCATGCTCGACTTAAAAAGCAGTGTTCAGCATAACTGCGCCAACCTCTGCATGGTGGAGTTTTTCTCAGGCGCTGCTCATCAACGTGAAGTTGGCAACCATGAGTGAGAAAAAACAAGTGCTAGGCTGCCTCCTGGTGGGACTTCTCAAGGCAAATGTTCACGGCAAGTCTTTAACGCTCTATTGACAAAGTTGCCACTTGGCAAAATAAAAGGGAAGGCAGAGAGGAGACAAAAAGAAAGACAGAAAAAAGAAAAGAAACAAGGAGGAAGAAGGAAAAAGACAACAAAGAAGGAATGATTGTCAGGGGAAGGACAAAGGTAAGCAGAAATAATGAAGAGGAAGAAACAAGGAAGAAATAAAGAAGAAAGAAGGAAGAAAGGAAGAAAAAAGAAGGAAAGAAGAGGAGGAAATAGGAAATTAAAGAAAGGAGAGCAGAAGAACAAAGTAAAGAAGGGAATGAAGGACAGAATGAAAATAAGATCGTAATAAGAAAGAATGATCAAAGAAAGAAAAAAGAAGGCAAGAAGAAGAAAGAAGGGAGAAGAAAGACAAACGATGGATTGAAGCAAAGAAAATGGGGGAAATAAAGGTGCCAGAGATGGGAAAGGAAATGGGTGGGAGAATGGTAACAGAAAAAGGGGACAAACGAATATAGGGAGCCACATGAAGGAAGGAAGGAAGGAAAGAGAAAGAAAGAAAGAAAGAAAGAAAGAAAGAAAGAAAGAAAGAAAGAAAGAAAGAAAGAAAGAAAGAAAGAAAGAAAGAAAGAAAGAAAGAAAGAAAGAAAGAAAGAAATGCAAGTCTAGCCGGTTGCAGCAATAGAACAATGTGATAGAAGCTGCAAAATAAGAGAAGATCATGACAGCTATTAAGACTATTAGAACAGCCGATCGATTAATACTCTGGTATGGAGAACATGTAGAAAGAGAGAACATTTAAATATGTAAAGAGACTAGTTAAAAGGGAGAAAGTGAAAGAGAATGGAAGGACCGTGTTGCCTGCATGTTTAGGTTTGGTATGGCTGCTATTTATGGATCACGCTGTCACCCACAAGGTCACTCATGGGCACACATCAGCAGCAGTGATTATCTTTTCACTCTGCGCTATGTGGCAGGTTATTTGGAATGGCATGACATGCTGACCCTCGGCAACCGGAACCCAGTGATTTCACAAAAAGGAAGTGACAACTGATGGTGATTGTGCACACCGCTTGGAACATTTAATCTCAGGGTAATACTAAAGTAATCACGTGCTACCCAGAGCGAAGGATGAATAATTTACCAGGAAGTACTAAAATTCAATCTGGCACTGACCTGAGAGCTGCACAGGTGAAGAGCATGTGCTAATGACATTGCTCTCGTTCCAGAGGACTCCTAGGAGGTATTATTTACACTGAAACAAAGACAAGAAGCTGATGCCTCCTGTCTATCTGTCCACATAATAGGCTTATTACACGAAACAGAGCAATTCTCTAGGCATATATCTATGTCTGTGGATGAGAAGCATATCTGTATACGTCTGACATGCAGAAATCAACAGGCCACAGTGCAAATCCCTCAACTAAATGTGCTATGGTAGCAAACATGCCAGAACGTAGCGATCACATACAGTCGAACTGGACCCAGGGGTATGAGGGGCTGACTGAACACTAACGATATATTACTATTTCCTTGTTTACACTTGGGCCCCTGCCCACCACTATTGCACACATTCCCAAATAGTAATATCTCAGTCAAAAGCACAGACTGGTAGTAATGTTCAAAATGATCAGTGCACATTTATATCTGCTTGGCATCAACATTCACACATTAGAGCCCAGATTTGTATGTTTTCATTTTCATTGGCTAGCGTACAGTTCACACAACTTCCTTCAGTTCATACGCATATTTTTTCCCTGTGGCATTTGATTTAGCATATATTCCATGTTAGAAGTGTGAGAGCTGAGATTTTGCATCAATATTTTGTCTTTACGTAATCATACTTATAAATTAATATGTGAATTGATTTGTTTATAACATTTATGTTTGTGAGAATTGTGATCTACTTAGTGGCCTCCATCAAACAATATGTCTGCATTTGTTTTCTAATGCTGAGTTAACACTGTGATGAAATAATTCTGTCTCTTTAAGAGCATGTTCCTTGCTAAAATAAATGCTGAAATAATATGAGTATGTTGTGGCTTCTGCTGGGCTGAGGCAGATACAAGGCCACTGTGCAATGTTATCTGTATTAAATGTTTCATGTGTATTCTGTTCCTCTGTCTGCGTTACATTACCTAACAGACTTCATTCATTGTATTCCCATATTTGCCTGTAGTTATGTTTCTAACTTATGTTTTTACCTCTAGGAAATGGTGCGGAATAAATGTTTCCATATTTTGTGATCATTGTCCAGCAACAGCATAATCCGGAGGGTGCCTAAAAATGGATGCACAGATGCAACTGGAGAAGAGGATGTACAAGATACAAATTGTATTAGTATTAGTTTTGTCAGAAGCGTGCAAACCAATAGATGTAATGGATGCTAACATTTTGTATAATTTTCATAAATGTAATTGGTCATCCCTCTCTGGTGTGACAGTTTTAGCCAATCTAAAAGTTTAACAAGTTTCATTTAATGTTCAGTCACCATTGGTCTGGGGTCATTCTGTCATTCTTTCATTCTTTGGCCTGAGTTCCAGAGACTTTACTTCATGCATTGCCAGACAGTCTACTGACATTCTGGTGTTTTATTATTTTCTGAGTTGACTATACGGGTCAGTCTGACGCGGGCGGCGGGCGCCTCCCGCTGGGCGGAAACCGCCCAAACACCGCCCCGCGGTCAAATGACCACGGGGACCATTCTAACTTTCCTGCTGGGCCGGCGGGCGATCTTCAAAAGATCGCCCGCCGGCCCAGCGTGAAAGCCCCAGCAAAGATGAAGCCGGCTCCGAATGGAGCCGGCGGATTTGCTGGGGTGCGACGGGTGCAGTTGCACCCGTCGCGATTTTCAGTGTCTGCCAAGCAGACACTGAAAATCTTAATGGGGCCCCACAACACCTGTTCCCGCCAGCCTGTTCCTGGCGGTGTAAACCGCCAGGAACAGGCTGGCGGGAAGGGGGTCGGAATCCCCATGGCGGCGCTGCATGCAGCGCCGCCATGGAGGATTCCCCCAGCCGGGGGAAATCCTGCGGGAAACCGCCGGACCCGGCTGGGTGACCGCGGCTTCACAGCCGCGGTCGGAATACCTGATGTAGCACCACCAGCCTGTTGGCGGTGCTACCTCCGGCCTCCACCCTGGCGGTCTATGACCGCCAGGGTCGTAATGAGGCCCTATGTCTGTTAATTACTGAACAAATGCTCTGATGGTTTAGTAATCTTATAGTCCAAACTATAAACCATCTCCCTTACCTTGTTCCTGTTCTGTGCTGATGTTTGCTGTC
Source organism: Pleurodeles waltl (assembly GCF_031143425.1). Taxonomy (NCBI): domain Eukaryota; kingdom Metazoa; phylum Chordata; class Amphibia; order Caudata; family Salamandridae; genus Pleurodeles; species Pleurodeles waltl. The sequence continues at coordinate 754,101,581 of NC_090443.1, read as the reverse complement.
CACCTGCTGAAGTAGACGTTGTTGCTGATAACCTTAGAGATTAGGTAAATGTATGAACTGTGTATAGTTATTTGTCTTTTGTTTTTCAGGTACCAACTGCTAATAATTTAATACTACTGCTTCTATTTTTGATAGCGCCTTAGCTAGATTTTTTCTAAATTCATGTTACTAAATTCTTTTACTTGAAGTTCAAAATATTAATGACAATTAGTGGTTAGTGAGGTGTTACTCTCATACACATGAATGGCTATTGATTCCTTTCATTTGTTATTCAAATGTATTTAATTTCTCTTGCTCGGACTCTATTGCTATAGTTTTGTGTATTATCCATTGAGTTGTTGTTTTAACTGCATTGATTAAGCTTAGATACCTTTGTCGATTCAATCAGTCTTTATTGTTTCAATATATCATTTGAGTTTGAGAATTATTTTAGTGATTTTAGCATTGTTAATATAGGGAATTAAACTGTCAGGAATAAGGCTGTGCGCGGTCCAGGTCCTGCCCGAAACTCCGCTGCGCGTATTTGCAGTGCTTCATGCACACCACTTGTCATCCCTTCCTTTTCTAAAAGTGGTCATCAGCATCACCTGCCCTGTGGTAAAGCTCAAGTAGCTGCAGGGTCAGGACATTGGTGGTCAAGATACACATCAGTGCTATTCTATGAAAGGACTACAATTCACAGGTTTTTAGAGGTAGCGACCATCTTGGGATGTGGCAGGCCTATAAAGCTCAGCCACACCCAAGTACATTGCTCACTATTTTGAAGACTTCGATGCAGTCAGACCTCGTGGGGGTTCCTCTAAAGTAGAGCAGATTTCCCGCATGGCAGATTGAAAGCAAGTCGGAGTATCCTTGTTTAGATGGTGAATTCAGATACGAGTAGGTCGTACTTGTAGCTGTAAGGTCTTGATGAGCCAAATTTTGAAGGGAGTTGTTACTTCCAAACGTACAGCACCCCTTAGCACAATGAGCAAAGCATTTCCAGTTCTAAGAGTAAAGCGGCCTTGGCGTGACGATCAAAGTGCTTCAGATCACAGGAGTAAAGAGCCCCTCAGCACAACGAGCAAAGCGCTTCAGGCCACATGCGTAAGGCGCCTTTGGCACGATAATCAAAAGCGATTCAGGCCACACGTGGAACGCTCCTTTGGCACGATAATCAAAAGGGTTTCAGTCCACATGAGTAAAGCGCCCTTGGCACGATAATCAAAGTGTTTCAGTCCACATGAGTAAAGCGCCCATGGCAGGAAAATCAAAGTGTTTCAGTCCACATGAGTAAAGCGCCCCTGGCACGACAATCAAAGCGTTTTAGTCCACATGAGTAAAGCGCCCTTGGCACGACAACCAAAGCGTTTCAGTCCACATGAGTAAATCGCCCTTGGCACGACAATCAAAACGTTTCAGTCCACATGAGTTATGGGCCCTTGGCACGACAATCAAATCCTTTCAGTCCACATGAGTAAAGCGCCCTTGGCACGACAATCAAATCGTTTCAGTCCACATGAGTAAAGCGCCCTTGGCACGACAATCAAAGAGTTTCAGTGCACATGAGTAAAGCGCCCTTGGCACGAGGATCAAAATGCTTTAGTCCACATGAGTAAAAGCGGTCCCTTAGCACAACGAGCAAAGCGCTTCAAGGCACAAGAGTAAAGCGCCCTTGGCGCGACAATCAAAGCGATTCAGGCTACATAAGTAAAGCGATCCGGGCACGAGTATCAAAACGCTTCAGGCCACATGAGTAAAGCGCCCCTTGGCATAACGAGTGTAGCGCTTCAGACAAAGCAGGAAAAAGCGCTCTCTGGCATAATGAACAAAGCGCTTCATGTATGATGATCAAAGCACTTCACGAACAACAAACAAGACACTTCTGCCCAACGAACAAAAACGCTTCAAGTTCAATGAGTAAACTTTCAGGCCTAGGTAGTTAATGTGAAAACGTTTCAGAGATAAGCAAATTATAGTTTTATTGTTTTTTGGGAATCATAATATGTAAGATACATATTTAAGTCTTTGAGAATTTCTAGGCTGAGATCAAACGTTTATCTTATGAATGCATAATTGTTACATGATTGATATTCAGAGTATGACCATAGTTCAAAGCTCTTGCCCTCTCTAGGTTCAGAGGTTGCAGTTTGTTCTTGTTCCATGATTCAAAGAAGGGGCTATGCCCAATTCACAAAGGGTCTCAATCTGATATCACAGAGACACCTTTATTCAAGAGTCTATTGGTGAGTTATACTGTTATGAATGAATATATGCATATTTGTTCTAACCGTTTCTTTTGAGATCTCTCTCCCTGCAGTTCCCTAGCCTAATTCCCTTCCCCCGCCTGGCTTCATCATAACTCTGTGCTATAATAGCTTTCTGAGTTGGTGATGCCGGGAGATGGGCTTTTTGTTCAGCAGCGTGCAGATCCCGAGGAAAGGGCACTGTGACATAAACTTTCTTATTCCTAAGAAACTGGTGTGGAATGATGTTCCAATTAATTATAATATGTTTAATGTAATTGTTTTTGGTGTATTTCATATGACATTTTTGTTTTAAGCAGATTCCGTTCGGTTCATCGACCCAGAGTATGAAATCCGCTATCTAGTCTGCTATGACTAAAATATAGCCGGGATTACTGCATTAAAAGTTTTGGTAGCAGAATTTGATGGTTAGTAACTCTTTAAATGTTGTCTTTGGTTACGTTATAAGTTGTGCAAATTGATTTGTTTGTCTTGATTATTGTCTTTGAAATGTTTGCTTAATAGGGATACATTTTCTCTGATGGGTCCCTAAACGCCAAAAGTGATTTTCCCCAGTTCTTGGAGTCTACCTAGGTTGACAGGGAATGTGCTCATTGTTCTGTTGTTAGATTGAATGGAGTAGATTATGCGCTTGCACAGCTTTAGATAATTTGCAGTTGATTGAGTTATTTATGAGAATTTAGAGGAGTTGGCACACTCCAGAAGATAATGTTAAAGAAAGAGTTGGTGTACTCTGAAGTGTGAGAGTAGGGAAGTCGGCGAACTTCATATGTGTGTGGCGCTTGGTGCAGGAGAAAGATTTTTCCACGAGGTTGGTTGGTATATGAACCTCACAGGTTAAGTCTAAAACTAAGGGGTATGTTAAAAGTGTATGGAGACACTTGGGCCTATATTTATACTCTGTTTGTGCCACATTTGCGTCATTTATTTTACGCAAATCCAGCGCAAACTTAACTCCATATTTATATGTTGATGCTAGACCTGTCTAGTGTCAAAAATGTGGAGTTCGCATCATTTTAAGGATGCGTGAAACCGCCTTTGTGTCAATGAGATGCAAGGTAGGCGTTTCCGTCCAAAAAATGACTCAAACACCGTAGCGCCATATTTATCCAACAGGGCAAAAATGACGCACGGGCGGGAGGCTGACGTGGTTTGCATCAAAATGTAATGCCTGGGTCTGGGCAGGCATTAAAATGAGGCAAACACACCACAACTTAAGGAAAACACACACAAGCATTATCACAGCCCAACAGGAAAACATGGAGGTGCTACTGATGCAGCTTGCAAGACAAAGCCAAGCACAGGACCAACAGCAGCAGACACCCCCATCCTAAGTTGGCCCACAAAGGCAACGGCGAAGGCAGGAGAGGGTCTTCAGGAACAGGACAACCCTCCATGGCCTCAGGGAACAGGACATCATCCGGAGGTATTGACTGGACTGGGAAGCCATACAGCAGCTGCTGCGCCAAATTGAGCCACAAATAACAGCTAGCCTGCAGACACCACACAATATACCACCGGTGACCACGCTGCTAGCTGTCCTGCATATGATGGCAAGTGTCTCCTTCCAAACAACGGGTGCCCTGGTCGCTGGGGTATCACAGCCCTCATTCTCCACCTTCCTGCCAAGGTCTTAGATGCCATTATCTCCCTCACACACCACCTCATCAGCTTCCCCAACACCCAGCAGAAGCAGCAGGAGATAAAACAGGGTTTCTACCAAATCCATGGCTACCCGCATGTGTTTGGTGCAATTGACTGCACTCATGTCCGGATAGTACCACCTGCAGCAATAGAGCATCTATTCCAGAACAGAAAGCACACACATTCCATCAATGTGCAGGGCATTGTTCACCAACATCTTGGCCAAGTATCCTGGGAGTATACATGATTCCTTCATATTCCGCCACAGTACGATTAATCAGCACTTCCAGGATTGACAATATGGCAATGGCCCTGTTGGTAAGTTCATAAACCTAGCAATATACATACTGCACAGCAACACTGTAGGACACACAAAACATACACCATTACATTGACACATGGGCAGGATGACACCGAGGTGTGACACAGGTAGTTATGTTGTACACCATGACACAATGGGACACACACCTATGAACAAATGATGAATGCCACAAACATTAGCTGCCACTCTAGAACTACAAGGGACCAATGTAAAAGCACACAGTGACAATGACATGGCCTGCACTTGAAGTACAACTTGGAAGATGAACCATTTACAAATACATCAGGCCACATAGTCAATCCGATACCCTCCCAAGCAGTATGTAGTGTGAAAGGTGTGTGCAATGTGTGTTGCTGAGGTCTAAACACCATGAGACACATAGCATGATGATGCTGACTCACATGTAGGTGACACAGAAATACTGAGGCAGTCCCAACATCATACATGACTCCCGGGGTGCCATTGCCAGGTAGCAATAAGGAAGTGGACTGTCCTATGAACACTTATTGACGTGCCACTAATGCAAGCTGCACACACTGAAAGATTCAATTATCCATCAAAATAACATATGTACATGGAGATGGCCCTTCCTGCACAGACACATCCACCTCCACAAGGTAGTTAGCCAGGTTACCTGGAGCAAGTTTGGTAGTGTAGGTGGTTGCACATGAGCCACAGGCAGAAGGAACAACAAAGTCACACATGGGACAATTGTGCATTGTCAATACTGAACACCTCAGTGCTGCCAACTTATGGAGCTGTGTTGTGCATTGTCACCTAGCCAAATAAAAGGGCCTCACTGTTGCATTTCATCTGCAATGACATATGTCTAATTGGATGGGATGTGCAGGCCATGTAGTGCAACCATGTTACCACCACATTGGAATCTATTGTGTGTGTGGAAGTGTCATGTCCCCTCCAGTGAAAACACACTAAAACATGTTGGAGACTACACAACACATGGTGCACACATACTGATCAGCAGTTTGGAAACAAAATCATCGATCCCAGGTCAATGAGCCAAACACAAGTTGTCAAGTCAAACCACCCACTGCAGAAAAACCTCACAGAAGTCCAGGATCTCACACAATACCATAAACACATATGAGTCACAGACGACACAAGATATCAACTGCCATGCTACATGACATTCCTGTTGCAAGCAGTTACAAAATACTCACTCGTATTATCTTTTGCAGCAGATCAGGGTTACGGGATCCAGCAGAGCGTGCCTATAATGAGGTACCTAGGAGGACACGCACCATTGTTCAAAGGACCTTTGGCATCCTGAAGTCCAGATTCAGGTGCCTGGACATCACAGGTGGCAGCCACCTATATGCCCCACACCTTCTTTGCAAAATCATACTTACCTTTGCTATTCTGCACAATATTTGTGTGAGGAAGAACATCCCTCTATATGAGCCGGAGCAAGAACTGCCGGAGGAGGAGGAGGATGGTGCCAGGGAAAATGAAGAGGAACAGCAAAACACAGCTGCAGGAATGCGCGGCAGACAGCTAATTACTCAAAATTTTGTAGCCAATAGTCACCCTACACAACTTGTTAGGATATGTAAATAAACACGTTACTTGATCACACAATTCTGCTCTGGTTTCTTCTTTCTCTATCACATGTTCTCTAGGAATGTGAGTATTACCTCAGGGAGCATGTTACAAAGACAAATCTGACTACTTCTGCTGCAGCATCACATGTGATGCATATGATTGTACAGCAAACATCACACACATGTACAAAATACTCATCTTTTGAATTTCACGTATAAAGGACAAAATCAATGGACCACAGAATATGACACACATCCACGTTGCCAACATGGTCTACTGTAGCACATGGCACAAAACTATGACATCTCCAATCAAAAGGTAAATAAGCACGCCATACATGAGGCAGTGGATGTGAAATATCAGTGGAAACAGGAATGTATGAACAGACCCCTGACATTAGTAAGTGTGACATTTGCAATCTCTGCTAGGAGCTTGTGTGACAAGGGGGGGCATCATTTCTGACAATGGATAACATGAGTGTCCCAGGTATGACAAGCAATGTTCACAACACATGCCCTGTGCAGTCCATCCCTGGAAATAAGTCATGCAACTGCCATGTGTTACGTCTCTGTCCTCCCATCTCTACGGGGCACTGTAAATGGACTATCTGTACCCTCGTAATCATCATTAACACTCGCCCAGAGTCCCTTTCTGACTCCAGTTTGCTTCCCTTTTCCATATGGCATACTATAGAAGAACTACATGAGTTTGTATGGACTTTCGGTCCCATAATGCACTGCCTGGTAGTTGTTAAGACCTGTAATCTTCTATCCATTGCTTCCTATGTGAAAAGTCTGGTTGTCCCTGTACACCTGATTCTCTCCTCCAGGACTTGTGAGAGACTGAAGCTGCACACACCTCTGAACTCTTTTGTGCAGTCCAGCCATGTGACTCTGCCCTGGCCTTGCTGCTGCCTGGAACTGCTTTTAAGTTGCCATTCCCTGAAGCTCCTTGTCGTGCATTGGAGTACCATTCCTTTGCGTTCCATACCCCTTGTTGGATTGTGTTACAGTACTGATTCAGCCTGAACCTGCTCTCTGTTTACCCACTCCTGTTTCTGCTTGTTCCAGTGAGAGTCTGATCCCTGTTTCTCAGCCCTGTTCATGGTTGTTTCTGCCAGAGCCTGCTTTCTGATTCCCAGGCCTGTTCCAGCCTTTGTGTCAAGCTGAGCCGGTTCCCTGTGCCTGGCTTTGCCTCCTAGTTGGTTCTCTCACTTTCTGTTTCGTCTTGGTTTATCGTGTCTGGTAAGTATCCTATCAGTCCTCACCTGTCTAGAAGTTTTTTTCTTTGTATTTGGGCTGGCACCAGGTTTCCAGGAGGCAAATCCAGCCCCCATCATTTCTCCAGTGTTGCATCTAGTCATTAGTGCCTAACGGTGGCAGTGTGCCCTGGCTGTATTTCAGGAATTTCCACTGTGTCTCCAGCCAGACCATACATACAGCTAGTCTTCTGTATGTAAGTATAATTCTTGTTTGCACCCGAAGGGGGCAGACACAGAATCACTTCTGCTGCCTCCTTTCTATGGGGCTTGAGTAGTGACTATCTGTAATATTAATCTGCACAGAGGCACTGACATTCCCTGTTGCTGTAGAAAGTTCCGAGCCCTACCCTGTGTACAATCTTAGTGATAAGCCCTGCATGTTTGTCCATTACTGACCCGTTCCATATTTGTTCACACTAAGGTAACTTTGCCTTCACATTTCTGTATTCTCTGCCTTACCATAGCTGTCCTTTCCCCTTGTATGCCTTTAGCTACTCTTCTGCTTTGGTACACTGCTTCCTTGTGAGACACTCTATGAACTCAAGGGGTGCCCCTAATAGAGTCCTGTCTAGACCCTCCCGAAACCGTAACACAATGGAGCCCAAACCTGACAAAGGATACACATACCCAAACACTTGAACTGGACACTTCTGTGGAATGCACATCTGAAAATATGTTAACACATGCAGCCACGGCAGCAAGTCCACCGCAGCAATAAAAGTAACATAGGTAATTTTAAGAGTCAAACTGACGTGTACCAAATATTTTATGGGTAGGATTAAGACACAGTGTCTCAAAAACAGTACGTACCAAACATGTACACATGGCCGACATATGTGTAGTTCACACACAAGTCAGCATGAAGTCATAACCAACAATTATTGACATGTGAGGGGTCACATATCCGACATAGCACTCATCAGCCATTCTCAATCATCCCTGAGTTTTGTTTGTCGTATGAAATGTAATGTCCCCAATGTCAAACAACTACACACATCACATGAGTCAACACATATTACAAAAAAATATTATGACTGTTGTAGATCACTGATAATCAGATGTGGAAACACATTCATACATGAGTATTAGGTCCAATGCATTGCATGCCATTCCTTCAGAAACACACATATTGTTGTTACAGATCATGCACACACAAAGCACACAGTTGCATGCTCTACCACATGTGGCCAACCACTATACCACACACTGCAGGCCATACCATCCTATCTTCATGTTGATACAGGGTGCATGCATGTTAAATATTTGAAAAACATGCAATCACAGTTTGAGTCAAATATTTTGATGCAAATACGTAGAAAATTCACACAAATGCTAACTAACCCCTTCGCTGCCAGGCCTTTTCCCCCTCCTGTGCCGAGCCTTTTTTTGGCTATTTGGGGCAGTTCGCGCTTAGGCCCTCATAACTTTTTGTTCACATAAGTTACACATGCCAAATTTGTGTCCTTTTTTTCCAACATCCTAGGGATTCTAGAAGTACCCAGACTTTGTGGGTTCCCTGAAGGAGACCAAGAAATTTGCCAAAATACAGTGAATAATTTGTTTTTTTCAATAAAATGGGAAGAAAGGGCTGCAGAGGGCAGCTCGTGGTTTTTCCCCTGAAAATGGCATCAACAAAGGGTTTGCGGTGGCAAGATCACCATCTTCCCAGCTTTCAGGAACAGGCAGACTTTAATTGGAAAACCCAATTTTTCAATACAATTTTGACATTTTACTGGGACATACCCCATTTTTACTATTTTTTGTGCTTTCAGCCACCTTCCAGTTAGTGACCAAAATGGTGAGAAACCAAGGCTGGATCTGAGAAAGCTAAACATTTCTGAAAGGTAGATAAAATTCTGAATTCAGCAAGTGGTCATTTGTGTACATCCTACAAGTGTTTCCTACAGAAAATACCAGCTGAAATAAAAAAATATTGAAATTGAGGTGAAAAAAACATCAATTCTTCTCCACGTTTTACTCTGTAACGTTTTTCTGCGATGCCAGATTTTTTAAAGCAATATACTGTTACGTCAGCTGGACTCTTCTGGTTGTGGGGATATATAAGGCTTGTAGATTCATCAAGAACTCTAGGTACCCAGAGCAAATAAATGAGCTGCACCTTGCAATGGGTTTTTATTCTATACCGGGTATTCAGCAATTCATTTGCTGAAATATAAAAAGTGAAAAATAGGTATTAAGAAAACCTTTGTATTTCCAAAATGGCCACAAGATAAGGTGTTGAGAAGCAGTGGTTATTTGCACATCTCTGAATTCCGGGGGGCCCATACTAGCATGTGAATTATAGGGCATTTCTCAAATAGACGTCTTTTTTACACACTGCCATACATATGGAAGGAAAAAATGTAGAGAAAGACAAGGGGCAATAACACTTGTTTTGATATTCTGTGTTCTCCCAAGTCTCCCGATAAAAATGGTACCTCACTTGTGTGGGTAGGCCTAGCGCCCATGAAAGGAAATGGCCCAAAACACAACGTGGACACATCACATGTTTTCACAGAAAACAGAGGCACTTTTTTGCAAAGTGCCTACCAGTGGATTTTGGCCTCTAGCTCAGCCGGCCCCAGGGGGGGCAGAAATGGCCTAAAATAAATTTGACCCCCCACCCCCCCGGGGAGCGACCCTTGCCTATGGGGTCGCTCCCCTTGCGTGACATTGGCGCAAAAAAAACGATCCCCGGTGCCTAGTGGTTTCTGCCCCCCTTGGGGGCAGATTGACCTAAAATAACCTAAATACAATTTTCCCCTCCAGGGGAGCGACCCTTGCCTAAGGGGTCACTACCCATCTGTAAAACAACACCAAAAATCCCCGGTGCCTAGTGGTTTCTGCCCCCGGGGGGCAGATTGGCTAATTAAAATAGGCTGATCTGCCCCCTAGGGGGGCAGAAATGGGCTAAAATAAATTTGCCACCAGGGGAGCAACCCTTGCCTAAGGGGTCACTCCCCTTGCGTAAAATTCACGAGAAAAAAAAAACTCCCTGGTGTCTAGTGGTTTCTGTCCCCCTTGGGGACAGATTGGCCTCATAAAAATAGGCCAATCTGCCCCCAAGGGGGGCAGAAATGGCCTAAATATAATTTGCCCCCTATTGGAGCGACCCTTGCCTAAGGGGTCACTCCCCACCTCTAAAAACAAAAACAAAACAAAAAAAAAATAATAAAAATATCCCTGGTGCCTAGAGGTTTCTGCCCCCCCCATGGGGGCAGATCGGCCTACTAATAGGCGGATCTGCCCCCAGGGGGGCAGAAAATGCCTTAAAAAAAATGCCTCCCCCTGGGAGTGACCCTTGCCCAAGGGGTCGCTCCCCTCATGCCGGTTTCCTTTTGTAAAAGAAATCCCTGGTGTCTAGTGGGCATTTCAAAAGCCGGATTGCTTTACAAGGCTGAGCTTCCAGCGCGATGGGAGGAGGCCTCTGTGACAATCAGTGCGCGATTGCGTGCTGACGTCACAGGGGAGGGGGTTCGGGGGTGGAAGGGGAAGGGCTTCCCCTTCCATCCCTGCCTTTGGGAGGTGGGAGGGAACCCCACAGAGGGAGCGCAAGCGCTCCCTTTGGGCTCTGTGCCCAGGACATAATGGTTACGTCCTGGGCACATGAGCAGTGTGCCTCAGGACGTAACCATTACGTCCTGAGCACAGAAGGGGCTAACCATATATGGGCCCTTAGCATTAATTCCACCCACGCACCACTCGCATGCGGATATCCATTGAAATTGAAGTCTACAGGTAATGCGTGGTATTTTGACGCACATGTAGGTTATGCGTCGAAAATATTCACACAAAAATTGTATGCACCAAAAAAACATACGCATGATGGAAAACGGGCTGCAAAGGGGACAGGAAGTGATGTAATAGGAAATCATCTTTACAGGCATGGTACAGTGGGTGTACTTCTACTTTCACTTTACAGTCTGAGCTTTTTCTTGACTTTGTGGCTGTGTCTCGGTGTTGCTGGTGTCTGGATTGTGTTTCTTGTATCTTGTGGTGTCTCTCGTGTGTATTTTGTGTATTCTGTTTGTTTATTGTACCTTCTGTAGTTTAGTGTCTTTCAGATCGTATTTGTACTGTTGGGTGTCTTTCTGGGGGTTAGATTAGTTGGGTTAGTTGGGGTTTGTGGTAGGCTGTGGGTGGTACAAATGGTCTGAGTCTGATATATAGAAAAAAAACAGAGTTTTATTTTCTTATTATTACAGACGTAATCTAATTCGATCTTTGGTCTTTTATAGGGTTGGGTGATAAATTGTTCCCCGGTTTCTGTTGATCATCTTGTTCTTTCTTTCCTTCTCTGGGTTCGGCTACCGTCTTGTCCTTGGACTCCCGAGGGTACCGGAAAAATAAACAGAGGAACCGAAGGTGAGTATATTGGGGTCGGTCTATATGGGTTTTCTGTCTTAGAGATACATGCGGGAAGGGACCTTTTAGAGGGGGAGGGGTGGTGAGGGTATCCCACTGTGAGGCTGAGGGTTTGGGTAGTGGAGCTCCGTTCTTCTCTACTTTCACACGTGTAACCCAGTGCTCGAAGTATACAACAAAAATAACATAGCTCAGTATCTGCCCTCTCCCTGATTCAGAGGTGTATCCCCTCTCCCGGCTCCCCGGTTACCTTCCCTTGTATCCCTGTTATTCTTTTGGGTTCCCGTGTCCCCAGGAGGGACCGTACCTTGGAAAGCCACGACCCTCCGGGGTCGTGGCGGGGTTCTTGGATCCTCGGTTCCTGGTCTGCGCTGGTAACGGCTCCGTTTTCCTCTCTCCTTCGTAGGGTTTCGCAGTCCTCCTCTGCTCCCGGCTCCGCGACTCTCGGCTCGTCCTGTCTTCTCCGTTCCGCATTGTCCTCCGACCCTTGTGTGTCGTCCGTCTTCTGTTTTAGAGCTCCCATCCGGAAGTCCTTTTCCGTGACGTCTGTTAGCGTTCCCATGTTGTCATGGGAACGCGGAAGTAAGTCAATCGAGCCGGCCGAGTGGTGCCGGCTCAAGGAGGTGGGAGACGCGGTCGCGGAGTCCCGTCTACAGGGTTCTTAGGTTTGGGCTGTAAGTTTCCTTTTTTACATTTATTTTCCTTCTTTATTACACTTTTTCTGTTTTGCTTTGTTGTGCAAGGACATGTCTGGAAGGGCGAGACTGACCTGCATGACGGAGGAGGAGCTTGGGTGCTTTGTGTAGCTGGTTCGCCACTTCCTTCCATTGATGCTTGAGATGGGTTGGCGTGTGGTACAGGGGTATCACACAGAGGTAAGGCGACTGTGGTGGGGCAAGGTGCTCTACCACCTCAAAAGAGTATACACACAAGCAGGAATGAGCACCAGCTGAAGTATCGCTGACCTGGTGGCCAGAGAGCAGGATCTGATGGACCACCTGGGTGTGGGGTGATCCGTGGCCCTGTTGGTGAGTATCACATTTACAAATGTGTATAGAAGAATGCTTTGAGTGACAGTAACAGATGTCTTGACATGCTGCATGCAATGTTTGTGGCCATGTTGAATGCATGCAGAACAAATTGTTAGTGTCCCAGTACTGAGATTTAGTCCACATGTCTGTACATGTTAATAATGCAGACCTGAGGTTTGTTCAGTAATGCACGACTATCATTTAGGGCTACATGTACCAAGCTATTTTTAATTGTCACAAATGGCATAGTTTCCAGATTTTATGCGTTTATATAAAAAAAAAATGTTTATTCCAATGCACATACCCTATTAGAGAGTTGCAGTCCGCTGATTGATTGTTTTGTGACCGCGAGTGCTGTTACCACCAGTTTCACGTTGGTGCAAACCCATTCGCATGGGATCCCTTCCCCTTTGTGAATGGATGCCTAAAAAATGTTCAGAGCAGACAATGGTCCCACGGACCACTGTCTGCTTTAAAAAAAATATTAAAGTTTTAATATTGGACATGCTTTCTGTTTACCCTTGATGAAACAAGGTTGCATTTTTAAAATAAATATACATCTCTTTTTGAAAGCAGTCAATGACGTGGTGGTCCGCTGAGCCCAACAGACCAAAATCCCTGTGAGTGCCTCAATTCCCAAGGAGTTTGCAAAATGAGATACCTCATTAACATTCATGAGATACGTCAGTTGCTGCCCCATTTGTGATTTGCAAACAGTGTCATTGACAGTGTTGTACCTCAGATTATCCTACTCGCAAATTGCGAGTTACTAAGGGGGTCATTCCGACCCTGGCGGTCAAAGACCGCCAGGGCCGCGAATGAAGGAAGCACCGCCAACAGGCTGGCGGTGCTTCCTAGCCCATTCTGACCGTGGCGGTAAAGCCGCGGTCAGAAAACCGGGGCCGGCGGTTTCCCGCCGGTTTACCCCCAGCTGGGCGAATACGCCAGGGCAGCGCTGCAAGCAGCGCTGCCTTGGGGATTCTGACCCCCTTCCCGCCAGCCTGTTTCTGGCGGTTTTCACCGCCAAGAAGAGGCTGGCGGGAACGGGTGTCCTGGGGCCCCTGGGGGCCCCTGCACTGCCCATGCCACTGGCATGGGCAGTGCAGGGGTCCCTTAACAGGACCCAGGGCGGCTTAGCAGACAGTGAAAAGCGCGACGGGTGCAACTGCACCTGTCGCACCGCCGCAACACCGCCGGCTCCATTCGGAGACAGCTCCTGTGTTGCAGCCCTCATTCCCGAATGTCTGAATGCAGGAAGCGGTATTTTGGCCGCGTGGTGTGTGACTCACAAAACCTGATCTTCATACATATGGCCCTTAGTCATACATTTCAGGTGCAATGACCTGTGCCCATGCATTCTGTCCATGATGATCAGGTAAGACACTGTCAGCATACCACATTTTACTGTATCAGGACAGCAAAGTGGCCAATCCATGTTTAGCGCTACATTGTCATCATTTCACACACATGATACCTTCCATTATGTTTTCAAATGGGGCATACACGGCATAGGGGACACTGCCAATGGGGCAGTTGTTACCTACATACAACTGTGCCACATCTGTCATGGACCACTTAATGCATGATAATTGCAGACTGAAAATTGAGCCACATGTCCATCACACAGTAGCTCTGTGTCCCTTGATGCACAAGCCACAATACCTGAGTCACTAGTATTGCAGTGCACCAGGAAAGTGCATAAAAAATTGTCACCCAAGTACAAATCATGTCATGGAGTACCATCTGAAATGGAATAGCCACAAATGTTGTTAGTCGGGTTTAGCACCACATGATTGTTAGGCCCAGTGCATGTGTGCAGATGTGTGTCTATCACTCACTTAAGTGTCAGTGCCAACATTATTTTGCAGGGATCTGTCTGTCTGCAGTGTCTACATGCAGGATCACCAACTCACTCATGTAAAATGTTACACACTGTGATATGTTGTCCACATGTTTGTACAGTGATCTGACATTGAGCATATATTTCCTTTCCATGTCTTACAGGAGGACCTGCCCCCTATACCATCGGGGATGTGGCTTGATTTCAGGACCCAGACGTATCCAGTAAGTGTGATAATGTCTGTCTTGTGTAGCAATTGCAGCTGTTGTGTGAGTGACTCTTGTGTGTTGCACTCATTGCAAGATAGGATGAGCTGGCATGTGATCTGATATATTACTTGACTGGATGTTGACATAGTGTTCCGTGCAAGGGTCAGACATTCACAGTCAGATAGTCATATCTTGGGAGTCTTGTGCTGTGCAATAGGAAGCAGCGTGTGAACAACATGATTACTAGCCACATGTAGGCCCACATGTAACTTGGAAGTGCTCCAGTGTCAGTATATTGTCACTTGGTCATACCCTCATTCTCACAACACAGTGATGCATCAGTTTTCCGCACACAATTGCTCATCCCTGTATTGTAATGTAGATATAGGACTGTATGGGTAAGTGTCCCCCAGCATCTAGTCCCATAAGTTGTATCTATTTACGTGACACTTATGTGTATGAAATAGGTGTGCATGCAGGTCAAGGCCAGACATGTTCTGGCATCAATGTGGGTGTTTTGGGAATTGTGTTGGCAGCTCTGTTGTTGATGGTTGTTCACAAATGGACACATGAATGTAGATGAGAATGACCTATGGATACTTTATTCCTAGGTGGCAGCCCTCCTCACATGTGTTCCACTCACTAAATCTATGAACAAGTGGACATGCCTTTGTGGTTGTCCTCAACAGTTGTGATGATGTATTGCATGCCCATCCCCCTGAGGCACAGGGGTAGGGGAACAACATATATGTAGGTAGATGTATGGTCACAGTGTAGATGATAGTCATCTCATTCAAGCATGCATGTGCCCCAAACAACACTGACCCCTTATGATTAGCAACTGCATACCATTATGCCAATTACATCTACAAGTCACTGGTCTTGGGTGCTTTGAAGTTGACTCAGAAGATAAAGATTAGTCGGCCTTGCCCATATGAAGTAATTGCTGCCTTTGCATTGTGACACATTGCACTACATCAATGCACAGATCACTTTATTTGGTCCAACTCGTGTTGTGCTTTGCTGTGTTGCAAACAACATGATGGGTAGGCAGTGTTGCCATTACATTCATCAGGGACATTGTATCATCTGGACTGTGATTTAGACTGCATGTGGAAATTGAGGCAGAGTGTTAGATTATCATCTGTACATGCATCACACAATGATGACATTGATGGTTGCCTGTCTCATTTTTACAGCTGCCAACATGGATGTAGCAAAGATCAGGACTTTCCAGAAGCGGGCAGTGAGATACAGACACATCTTGGATACTGAAGGATGGCAAGATGCTATCAGAGAGAGAGAGCCACAGGAGAATGGCAGGCTTTCAGCCGGGGGGACCGGCATTGGCCACAAAGGTTGTAGCCACTACCACAACTGCACCCAGTACCACAGCGGCCACCCTCACATCTGCCCCACCTGCTGCACTGTCAACCTCTGCACCACCAACTACCACACCTGCTGCACCATCAAAGTCTGTGTTGGCAATAGGTTTTTTGGTTGGCAGTCAGGTTACCCACTGTCCAAGCAAGGACCCTCACTTTAGTCAGGGTAAGTCACACACAATCCAAATTATCCTGTGCCCACCCTCTGGTAGCTTGGAACTGAGCAGTCAGGCTCAACTTAGAAGGTGTGTAAAGTATTTATGCAATAAATCATGCAATAACACAGTAGAACTCCACAAAAATACACCACACAGTGTTTAGAAAAATACATAATATTTATCTGGTAAGATGCAGGTCAAAATGATTACGATTTAATAAGTACACATTGAAATATCACTTAGAAAATGATATAGGAGTCTTTAGTTCTTAAAAAGCAACAAATGTCTCTTGTAAACACAAAGTACCTGGTTTGCGTTCAAATTCACCACAAAGGGATTGCAGAGGAGGAGTTGCATGGAAAAGGTGGAGATGTGGGTCGATTTTTCTGTCGCACACAGATGATGCGTTGTTGAGTTTTCACGCAGGGCAGGCTTTGCGTTGAGTTCCGGAGTGGAGACTGGGATCTTCTTTGGGTTGGGGGATTTTCGGATGCCCCGGGGACGATGTGTTGAAATCCTGGGCATGCAGGATGAAGTCACAAGGTCCGCGTCAATATGGTGGGCGTTGAATGGAAATTTCTGCTGCACGGCAGGCACGGCAGGCACGGCAGGCACGGCGCTGATTTCTCTCGGGAAGTCGGGGTGCGTCATTCAGGTTTGGTTTTGCTTCGATGCAGTGGGCTGTGTGTTGAATTTCCGGTCGCAATGCTGGTGCTGCATCGATCTCCTCATCGGGAAGTCGGGCTGCGTCGTTCCGGTTCAAAGTGAGGTGATTTTCTCATGCGAGGCAGGCTGTGCGTCATTTCTTGTAGGCTGTGCATCGATTTTCGCTGCACAGGGAGTTCTTTGCAGAGATGAAGTCTTTGTGATCCTGAGACTTCAAGGAACAGGAGGCAAGCTCTCTCCGAGCCCTTGGAGAGCACTTCTCAGCACAGCCAAAGAACAGCAAGGCAGCAGGAAAACAGAAAGGCAGCAGGCCTTCTCAGAAAAGCAGTCCAGGTGAGTCCTTTGGGCAGCCAGGCAGTTCTTCTTGGTAGGTTGCAGATTCTGGTTCAGGGATTCTTCTCCAGTGGTATCTTGTCCAGACATATCTGAGTTGGTAGGGTAAGAGACCCTGCCTAAATACCCAAATGTGCCTTTGAAGTGGGGGAGACTTCAAAGTGTGGTTTAGAAGTGCACAAGGTCCCCTTTGAGTTCCATCCTGTCTGCCAGGGTCCCAGTAGGGGAAGTGGCAGTCCTTTGTATGAGGGCAGGCTACTGTTTCTTTGACATGTAAGTGTCAGGCCCTCCACCCTCCCAGCCCAGAAAGACCCATTCAATATGCAGATGTATGCAAGTGTGACTGAGCATCCTGTGTTTGGGGATTGTAAGGCACAGAAGGATTTAAGTGCAGAGAAATGTTCACCTTCTAAAAGTGCCATTTCTAAAATAGTAATATTAAATCCAACTTCACCAGTCAGCAGGATTTTGTATTACCATTCTGGTCATACTAAATATGACCTTGTTACTCCTTTCAGATGAGAATCTACCACTCAAACAGTATTAGAGGGTAACCCTAATGTTAGCCTATGAAAGGAGCAGGCCTCACAGTAGTGTAAAAACAAATTTAGGAGCTTTACACTACCAGGACATATAAACACGACAGGTACAAGTCCCCCCTTGTATCTACATAGCACCCTGCCCTATGGGCTACCTAAGGCCTACCTTAGGGGTGACATAAATGTAGAAAAAGGGGAGTTAAAGGCTTGGCAAGTACTTTTAAATGCCAAGTCGAAGTGGCAATGAAACTGCAAACACAGGCCTTGCAATGGCAGGCCCGAGTCATGGTTAAGTGGCTACTTGTGTGGGTGGCACAATCAGTGCTGCAGGCCCACTAGTAGCATTTAATCTACAGGCCCTGGGCACATGTAGTGCACTTTACTGGGGTTTTACAAGTAGATTAAATAAGCCAATTGGGTATTCTCCAATGTCACCATGTTTTAAGGGAGAGAGCATATGCACTTTAGCACTGGTAAGCAGTGGTAAAGTGTGCAGAGTCCTAAAACCAGCAAAAACAGTGTCCAAAAGTGGAGGAAGGCAGGCAAAAAGTTAGGGGTGACCACCCTAAGTCTGTCAGGTCTAACAATCTGCAACACAGACCACCACACCTGCTGCAATGGACATGGCCGCAATTGCTGAGCTCCAGAGGGACGTGAGGAAATTGTTAAAAAAGTTTGACACAATACAGAAGGATGTGGACAAAAATACAAGGAGGCTGAAGACAATTATAAAGACACTGAGGACGGCAAACCTGTGAACTCTTGCCTCCCCTCACCTCTAGTTCAGTCCCCTCCTTCCTCATTCCTCATCCTGTTTTGTAGTAGGTTTAAGGGGTTTAATGATAGGTTAGAGTAGGGTAGTTGTATAGATAGGATAAGTAGGTTTGGGGGTTCACATTATTACATGTTAGTTTGTGCGTGGGTGGGCGGAGGTTAATTTTGGGGCTTTTGTGTATTTTTAAAAATATATATATATATAAAATGTTTTAAAACAATACAAAAAAATATCTACTTGTTTTGTATTAGGTAGTATATGTTTAGGTTACTATATGTTGTCCTACGTGTGTTTCATCATATAAGGGGGGTGAGGGGCAAATGTTTAGAGTTAAATGTGGTAAGTAAGCTTAGCATAGGGTAGGTAGGGCCAATGGTGGGTAATTTATAGTTAGGATAGATTAGGTTAGTATAGGTGTGTTATATAGTTTTAAGTTCTGCTTTCTACATAGTTATTGCCTTGCTGCATGTGTCACATGCTTTGGGCTCAGGGTCTTTGAATGAGTGTACAGTGTCAATTGGATCTTAGGCTGTGTATTCCATCCTGCATCCACATCCCTCTCTTGACATGTCAATTCCCACTTCCACCTGAGCTGTCACATTGGCAGCACAACAAATCTAAATCTCAATGCATCTGCCATCCATTGTATCCACCACTCAACGTGACTATGGTTCCCATGTATTTGACAGGTAGGTGTGCTTTTTAAGCTGTAATTGTTTTGATCCTGCGTCGTGATGTTGGGCACTGTGGGATGTCTGCCTGCAGCCTGAAGTTCATGTGAACACTGCTAAATTGAGTAGTGGCAATTTCAGATGCGGTCAAGCATACAAAATTCACAGCAATGTGTTTTATTTGTACTCCCAGCTGACATTATTGGCCAAAGACTCTTACACAGCCATTCCTGCTGTAGGTTCTGGGTTAGGCATGTATGTTTTAAAGCAAATGCCACATACACAATGACTTGCTTGTAGGGGATGTGGCCAGCATTGACTTTTATCTTGTAGATACCTTGGCCCTGATGTATACTTCTTTTTTGCACTGCATTTGAGTCATTTTTTGACACAAAAGCAGCTCAAACGTACAAAATACAATGATATTTTGTAAGTTTGCGCCGCTTTTGCATCAAAACTGACGCAAATGCAGCACAAATAAGTATAAATCAGGGCCCTTGTGTGTAGATATCTGCCCACATTATTTCTGCACTCTGGTATTGACACTCTGGAATGATAGACATGTTACATGCAATACAAATCTCCAGCAAAGTAGATGTGCACAATACACAGAGACAAAGTGGTTGTGTAGGTGCTGTTTATTTTAAAGTGCTGTAGTGCCATGTTTATATAGTCCAGGTCTGTGACCCCAGTAGTGTAAAGCATTCTATTGTGAAGAAACACAAGTGCAATGTTAAGGGACATGTCATTGGACATGCTGAGATGAAGTGTTGTCCAGTGCAGAGGAACATGAATTGCCAATTGAGTAGTGAGAGACAATTGCAGTCCATAGTGGAAAGGTTAACAGTGTATCGGTGAAGAGTGCATGTCACTAATTGTAGCAATACTGGCATGTTGTCAAGCACAGGACAAAGTGAAATCAGTGCCCATGTAGCATGGGCTGTGCTACCGGGTACTCCTACGGGTGAAGATGGTCTGTTCCACATCTTCATCCTCTGATGTGTGTGTTGTCTCCTCTGCCCTTGATGGTGGTACTGGTGGGTTTGAGGAGGCAACACACACTTCAGTGGTTGGAGAAGTGGACACTAAATTCCCGGCAGCTGCCATATGTGGAACTACATATGCATAACTGCAGCAAGGAGGAGCTGCTGATTATTGAGTATGGGTGCAACATCCTTGTGGTAGGCAGCCATGTCTGTCCTGAGGGAGGCCAGTTCCTGGTGCATGGAGTCCAGCTTGTTGTCATCCATGCAGCAGCAAGATTGGGAGGGCAGGTGTTGTGGCAACTCCCTCACAGGTGTGGTTAGGTCCCTCACACACTGTTGGACTCCATGCAGTAGGGATTGTGTGACTTCTTCTAGATGTGGGTTCTGTCAAAATTGTGGCTTGCCACCTTCTTGTCTTCATCAACCCTCCCTCTGATTCCATTTGCATGGTGAGGCCTTGCAATGATTGTTGGTTTGCTAATGCCACAATACCACACATGACAACATGGCCCTGTCCCAGTCTATCATTTTTCACATACACCTATGTGGTGCTGAGACATAGCACCACATCAGGTACGGCTTTTCTTTGAGACAATACAGGTGTAACCATTGGTAGTTTCTCATGTTGATGTTTGTGTATCTGTGCTACATTGCATTGCACTGATGGATCTGGCAGATTTCAATTTCCTCTTGTGGCTGTGCAGGTGTGTTTGCCTTCCTAAACTCATATGTCCTCCCCCTCAATGCAGTTGTCTTAGCACTATGACACCTGAGATGTTGCATGGTGGCATTGCAGCTATTGTGACACAGGCACAGGGGATATCCCAGGAGTGGGCAGCATGGGTATGATATTACTGCTATGTACATCATTATGTATGTGATAGTGCCTGATAGTTATTGAGTCTATGGACATGAGCAGTTGACAGGTGTTGCACTTGGATAGGGATTGATGGGGATTGATCACGTAGTCATACTGAACCCTCATATCGAGTGTGTTTGTGCCATGGGCACCTAACTGCCATTTTCTAATTGACCAGCGCACACAGCACAGGTAGTAGTGTCAACTGTTGCTAATGGTGAATGCCGCTTGAGCCAATGGCCTGAGACTGAGCATTGTCATTTTGACAATACCAGCTGTCCTGTGACACCAGACCAGTTTTACATTCTACCCTACCGTCCTGGTCTGCTTCAGTATTTCCAACAGCCTTGGCATGGTGGTGTACCCGCATGCAAAGGTTGTTGGTGGTGAGTTGTGCTGTGGCCATGGATGCTCCTGCACAGCCTATGCACCTGGCATGGGCAGTGCAGGGAGCTCCGTGCCTTGCCCCTTTGCCCTTTCCACTACCTGGTTTGCAGGGCTGACAGACATTGTGTAGTACGTATGTGCCTCCCCCTTCTTGCCATTGACATTTAGGCATTTTGGTCCCCCATGCAACTTACCTTGCATATGTGTTGTTCACTAGTAGTCTGCGCTGTCCTCTCCTGCGATACCAGTGACAATTTCCTCCGGGATGATGGCTGCAGCCATCTCCTCCCTCTCGTCTAAGTCCTCTTGCGGTGCTGGACTCCCACCTCCGGTCTGCAGTGCTGCCTTCTTGTTCTTTGCCATTTTTCCTTTTTCCTGCGCTTGCAGTCATGCCAGCGTTTCTTGCACTCGGTGTCAGTTCTACTTACCTCTGCCACACTGTTAATCTTGTCCACAATCTGATGCCAAATTGCCTCTCTCCTCCCAATTGGCAATTTAGGGTGATGAGGAGTTGATGCTGGTGGTCCATCACCCCTCTCACAAGAATTTCATGCTCCACTGCACTGAAGCAACACTTCCTCTTCTTCTTATCTCTCGCCTTGGTCTTGTCTGTGTCCTCCTGGCTGGTTCCTTGTTGTCTGAGGTCTCCCTGGGGTTTCTCCTGGCTTCTGGGATCCATTTTGGGGCTCCTTTGCACTGTTTGCTCTGTTTGAGTTGCTTTTTGATGCTATTGCGGGGAAAAATGTTGCATATCAGTTTTGCGACGTTTTTCCATGTCGTAAACCGGATTAGAGTAATTTTTCCTGCGTTAAAGTAATTTTGCTTTATGACAAGTTACAATGGTTAGCGTCAAGAAAAGTGACTCTAATCTATTCTTAGCGCCACCCAGCGTCAAAGTATACATTTGACGCAGGGGTGGCATTAAGAAATGGTTCAAAAAGTATAAATCTGGCCCTTGGTTTTTTGTTGTAATTTGTCTATTTAGTAGACCACTCAGTAAGTCGAGTTTGTGAGTTAAGTTGTGTGTTTGGACTTTTTGACTGATATTTGGTGAGTCCTATGTGCACCAGGACAGAATCCATTGATCAGTTCATAGTGAAATTTGCAGGTCGAATTTTGCTTGCAAATCTGGGGAACTGAGAAAGAAGAATAGCTGCAAGAGCAAAAAGCCATCAGTAAAATTCCGTAAGGTTCCTGAAGCGATTGTATTATCCTATCTATAGTAAGTAGACACATTTTTTATTATTGGTTTTGATGAAGTGCTCGCAATTAATTTTGCATTCGTTTTGAGTGTTTTTGAGTTTAGGGGGACAAGACACAAGACTTTGTCAGCCGCTGTGTGTAAGTGTGATGTCATTTTTTGTGATGCGCTGGGATAGGTAGGTTAGTGATAAGGGGCACGCAAGGATTGGTGGACAACTGTGGAGTGCAATTGGTCGAGAAGGGAGACGAAGAGGATTGTGGGATTATGGTCTCCTCCTGGTTATCGAATTTTGAAATAACATTTGCAGAAATTAAGTTTTTCAAAGCTTTAAAAGGTGCTCTTAGAGGAGATGAGTATATTCCTGCTAGGCATGGAGAAATTTGTCCGCCAGAAGGCACTCCAGCATATATCGGAATTGAGGAAAAAGGTACCAGAGCATGTGTTTGGTTAAAACATTTGATAAATTTACAAAGAAGGAAGGTTGTTTATCCTTTCCTGAAAAGTTTGGAGAATTTGAGGCAGGTAATGTATGGTTTAAGACCTCCACCAAGGCCAGCTCAGTTTGGAGCATTAGCGATCTGGGAGCAAGTAGCCAGACTGCAACAAGCATTGAAATTTGAGAGAAAAATGAGAACAGCAGAGGAGTCACTAGCAGAAGCTAGGTGGGACAGTGAGCAGAGACAATGGAGACTAGATACTTTACAAGGTGTTAGGTTGTTTCCTGCAATGACTGAAGACAGTGAAAAAGTTTAAAAGAAAGTTTTAAAGAAATCAAAAAAGAGTTCTTCTTCAACAGTTGAAGAGTAGATATCAAAAGAACCTGAAAGGTCTCTGATTAATGATGAGGAATCAGACGATGATGAGTTCATTATACAGATTTTGAGTAATTGTCCACCACCATATGTGGCTCAAGAAGGTTCGAGTACTGCTGGTACAAATCCTCCTGCACCAATACCAGTTGCAGTGACACAGAGACCAGTACAAAGTAACAATAACATGACTGTGAGTTTAGTACAGGCAAATCCTAACATGAACGAGAGCTCAGTTCAGACTAGTCCTTCGATGCAAATACCAATGCAGAGCAGTTTCAATCAGTCGACAGACAATAGACAGCTGCCACAGATTACTGTTCCTATGATTGATCCAGATGCACCGATTGTGAACACAACTACTAATCTAGTAATATCTTCAGGTCAGACTTCACAGGAGCCGAGATTGGTTCAAACAGAACCCATTCCACTATTACTGCCGCAAATGCAGAATACGGGGGTAGTGCATTCTGATAATGTAGAAACCAGGAGCCCAGATGAAATATCATGCCCAATTACATTTGGTCCACTTGTGGCTCTATATGCTCAGGGCAAAAAGAGTGCAGAAAATCAAGGAGTTCAAACCCTGAATTTAAACAGTAGGTTGATGTCTCCTATAAGACAGACTCTAAATAGATTGAGGTCTTTATTAGATTTAGCACCCATTAGAAATTCTGAAATAGCTGTACAAGATAACTGTCCTGAGTTAAAAATATTAACACCTCAATGCAGCAACAATTACCGAGTATGCAACATGGTAATATCTCATTACAAGGTTTGACTGCACAGCAATTAACAAGGTGGTTGGAAGAATTAAGGGGCATATTTATACTCTGTTTCCACTGAATGTGCGTCCAAAATTTAGACGCACATTCAGCGCAAACCTTGCACCATATTTATACTTTGACGCCCGACATCACGGACGTCAAAATACCTCTGTGTGCGTCATTTTTGGGTGCAGAAAACCGACTTGCGTTAATGACATGCAAGGTAGGCGTTCTCTCCCAAAAAATGACTTTATGGCCTGTGCGCCTTATTTATACTCACGCGTCATTTTGATGCACAGGAGGGGACGGGCCTTAAAAAACGGCGCACAGCCTGATGTGCGCCGTTTTTTAACACCTGGGTGAGGGCAGGCGTTAAGGGACCTGTGGGTTCACTTCCATGGTTGCTGACCATGGAAGCAGTCCACAGGTGCCCTTCCCTGCCCCCAAGGACACCCCCTGCCACCCTCGCCCACCCCTGGAGGACACCCATGGATGGGGGGACCCATCCCAGGTACGTACAGGTAAGTTGGAGTAAGTATCATTTTTTTATTTTTTTTAAGTGGCATAGGGGGGCCTAATTTGGGCTCCCCTACATGCCACTGTGCCCAATGTCAGAAGTCCCTTGGGCATAGCCATTGGACAAGGGGGCATGACTCCTGTCTTTACTAAGACAGGAGTAATTTCAATGGGGGTTGTGCATCAAAAAATGGCGCAAGTCCGGTTTGAGCCATGATTTTTGACTCAAACCTGAGCTGCACCATTTTTGGACGCACAACACCCATTTTCTCCAACGCCGGCGCTGCCTGGTTTGAGTCATTTGTTTTTACTCTGACCAGCCTGCAGCACCGGCTAACGTCAATCCTTAAATAAGGCGCCCATCTGGCGCGTAGGAATGGCGTTAGCTGAGTTGAGATGTGTTCAAAGGTCACATAGGAAGGAGCTGAGGTGCATCAGCAATTACAAGAGTTCAGCAGATCGATGAGGTGCTACAGTATGCGAAATACTGTAGTGATGAGATTGAACTGAAACAGAAAACATTGAAGGAG
This sequence comes from Pleurodeles waltl, assembly GCF_031143425.1. Classification (NCBI taxonomy): domain Eukaryota; kingdom Metazoa; phylum Chordata; class Amphibia; order Caudata; family Salamandridae; genus Pleurodeles; species Pleurodeles waltl. Next base: position 754,076,515 of record NC_090443.1, on the reverse strand, counting down.
AAAGCAATGGTGATGCAGATCAAAGCTGCACAGACAGGGATTCAGGGAAGTTTTCTACCTCAGCAACAGCATGGCATGTTTCAGAATTAAGGTACATTTCAGAATAGAGGCAGAGGTAGAAGTTGTGGTCGAATGACGATGGGAAATGTCAATGAAGGTGTAGATTTGAATTCTGCGATGATACAAAGAGAGCCACAGGGAAGAAGAATGTTAACTTGTTATGTTTGCGGAGGAATCAGGCATTGGAAAATACAGTGTCCAATGTTAAATCAAGGAGGTGTTGTTCAACAGGTGAATGGTGTCAATGCTTTTCAGAATATGAGAGGACCAAGAATGAGAGCTCAAATTAAAAATTTCCAGAATAATGTAAATCTGATGCAGCGATTACAACCTTTAACACTCATGCAGCATGTGCAAAATCTACAACTGCAGGTACAACAAGGAAAATTACCCCAGTTACAGCAAATGCAGACACAAGTGCAGATGGTGCCTGCACAACAAATTCAAATGCCTAGACAATTGCAAATACCACTGAGTCCCATGGATCAGCAACAGTTGATGCTTTCTCAGGTTTGTCACAGGTCAGAAAAATAATCAGAGTAATAATGTTGCAGTACACCAATTTCATTTACACAGCGAGAATGGAATAAACAATGTGTGGTTGTCAGATAGTTCAGACGAAGAAGAATGTGCGATGGCTGCTTCTTTAGAAGTGGATAAGAAAGGTCCTTATATTAAGGGAAAGTGCATGGTAACAAAGTTTCTTTTCTGGTTGATACTGGAGCTACATGCTCGACAGTGAGAGCTGCAGAGGTTCCATATTTGTCTTTATCAGGAAAAATTATTCAGATTGTGGGAGTTGCAAATTAATATTTGACGTACCCTATTACAGAACCAGTTTTCGTTAAAATTGGTAATTTTAAAGGTTTGCACAAGTTTGTAGTTTGTGATTCAAGTCCAGTGTCGCTACTAGGAAGAGATTTACTGTGCAAAACTAGATGTTTAATTACCTGTTCAGATGAGGGAATTGAAATTCAGACAAACTGTGATGATGAAGAAGACCCGATACGTACTGTTAGCAGTGAGTCAGAAGAATTCCCTTTGATTAGTTTTGATGAACCAGTAATTGAAGAAGCTCCTTTGATTAGTTTATTGCCAGTTTTTGAAGTGAAAGATCTTCCTGTTGATTTGAAAAAGACTGTTAAGTCTAGAGTTTGGGATCTTTTGGGAAAGGACATTGGGTTGATTAAAGGAGTAGAACAAGTCAGAGTAGCAGTGAAGCCAAATGTAGTTTTCCCCCAGACTCCACAATATCCAATGACAATTGAAGCAATCGACGGTGTGAAACCCTCAAGATAGCAGTTTGTGGAGAAAGGAATTCTGAGGGAAGTGTTGAGCAGTCCATGTACTTCACCAATAACGGGTCTGCGAAAACCATGTGGGAAAATTCGTTTTGTACATGATCTGAGGAAAATAAATGACAGGTGATTAAATGTTGTCCAGTTGTGCCAAATCCAGCGGTGATTACGTTTCAAATCCCATGCAGTGCTGAATGGTTTTTTATGTTAGACGTGTGTCAAGCATTCTTTTCTTTGCCTCTGCATGAGGACAGCAGATATCTATTTTGTTTCAAATTCCTGAGCAAAGTCTACTATTGGTGTAGAATTCCATAAGGGTTTTCAGAGTCACCATCCATTTTCAACCAGAACTTGAAAAATAATTTGGAGTCGTTAGTGATGCCTTACCAATCGACATTGGTGCAATATATTGATGATCGACTAATTGCATCAAAGACAAAAGAAGGGTGTAAATATGATACAATTGCTTTGTTGAATTTCCTGGGAGACAATGGACATAAAGTGTCCCCTGCTAAATTGCAGTATTGGCAGAACGAGTGAAATATTTGGGTCTTCTGATTGGGAAAGGAACTATGAACATTTTGATAGAGAGAATAGCTACAATTTTGCCGATGAAAGTATAGAGTATACAAAAATGCATGAGGATGTTTCTAGGAATAGTTGGTTACTGCCGTAAGTGGATTTCAAATTTTTCAGTTCTTTCAAAGCCACTACAGAAACTGACTCAGAAAGATGTTTCCAATCCTATAATATTGGATGCAGCCTGTATGAAAGCACTTACTGATCTGAAAGAACGTTTGTGTCAAGCTCCAGCTTTAGATATGCCTGATTATACAAAATCTTTGCTGTTGTTTTGTCATGAACCTGATGCTTGTTCTTTGTCTGTTTTGACTACTGGGTGGTGTAAATCACCCGGTAGCATATTTTTCAGCTACTTTGGATCCAGTCACAGGAGGTTTACCTGGTTATTTGTGATGCGTTGCCGCAGTTGAGCAGAGCATTGCTCAAAGTGAGAGCATAGTGATGGGTCATCCCCTTACTATCATGGTACCACACTCAATTGAGATTTTGCTTACCCGATCCAATAGGCTGACCAGATATGAAAGTGCAATCTAAGGATCTCCGAATGTGACTATTAAGAGATGTACAGTGCTTAACCCAGCAACCTTATTCCCAATTGAAAATATTTGCTCTGACAAATTGGATGAAACAGAACATGATTGTCTGGAAATTACAGAGTTAGGCACAAAACCCTGAGCAGATATTAGAGACACCTGCCTGGAAGAGAATGATCAAATTATCTTTGTTGATGGTTCCTGCTTGAGAGATAATGTGGGCACATTAGGAGCAGGATATGCAGTGTGTACAATCACTGGCATACTGGAAGCATCATGATTTCAGGGAATGTTTCCTTCACAGTAGCAAAGGAATTAGTGGCTCTTACTAGAGCCTGCCACATTTCAAATCAGAAGAAAGTGACAATTTATACAGACAGTCAATATGGATTCAGCATTGTGCATGACTTTGGCCAAATTTGGTCATGAAGAGGTTTCCTAAAATCTTATGGTGAAAGAATTCATGAGTTGTTACAAGCCATTCAAAAGCCTGAGAAAGTTGCTGTGGTAAAATGCAGTTCACATCAGAGATCGCAAGATTATGGGGGTCATTCTGACCCTGGCGGCCGGTGACCGCCAGGGTCACCGACCACGGGAGCACCGCCAACAGGCTGGCGGTGCTCCCGAGGGCATTCTGACCGCGGCGGTTCAGCCGCGGTCAGAAAGGGTAAACCGGCAGTCTCCCGCCGGTTTACCGCTGCCCCATTGAATCCTCCATGGCGGCGGAGCGCGCTCCGCCGCCATCGGTATTCAGACACCCCCTACCGCCATCCTGTTCATGGCGGGAAACCCGCCATGAACAGGATGGCGGTAGGGGGTGCCACGGGGCCCCCGTAAGAGGGCCCCGCAAAGTATTTCAGTGTCTGCTTTGCAGACACTTAAATACGCGACGGGTGCAACTGCACCCGTCGCACCCCTGCAACTACGCCGGCTCAATTCTGAGCCGGCGTCCTCGTTGCAGGGGCATTTCTGCTCGGCCGGCGGGCGCTCTTTCGGAGAGCGCCCGCCGGCCCAGCGGAAATGTTTAAATGGCCGCCGCGGTCTTTTGACCGCGGTGCGGTCATTTCACGGCAGTACCTTGGTGGACAGCCTCCGCCGTCCGCCAAGGTTAAAATCACCCCCTATGTGTCATTGGGAAATACATATGCAGATCAAGTCGCAACGTTTTGCGCCTTCAAAGTGATCTGGGAATTGTTGCCAGAAAATGATGAAGTCTATGCAAATTTTACCATGCAAATTATTGACACTTTGGAAGAGTTAAAGGCTCTACAAGATAATGTTCGTAAAGAGGAATGGAGAGAGTGGCAAAAGCTCAAATGTGTCCAGAGGGATGATGATATCTGCATGACAGGAGAAGGGAAGGTAGTTCGGCCAAATAGTCTACTGACTCAAATGACTAGATACTATCATGGAGAAGCTCACATAGGGAGAGATGCTATGGTCCGCAGTTTCAAACAGCATTGGTTCATTCCAAAGTTTAGACAGGTTGCAGAAGCATTTTGCCATAGATGCATTATTTGTCAACAAATGAATGTTGGCAAAGGGACAGTGGTCAATATGGGACATATTGGCATGGGGGGAGGACCATTTAGCAGAATACAGATGGAATTCATTGAGATGCCCGCGTGTGCTGGTTTGAAGTACGTGTTGGTGACTGTGTGTATTGTCAGTCACTGGATTGAGGCTTATCCTACAAGGAGAAATGATTGCTACAAACAGAGATAATTAATTTTTTGTTTTCCGGTGTCTTTGGAATCAGATAGGGGAAGACACTTCAGCAATAAAATGATTAAGTTGCTATGTTCATCTTTAAACATTGAGCAGAAGCTCCATTGTAGTTACTGTCCAGAAGCTTCAGGACTCATAGAGCAGATGAATGGCACTCTGAAATCGGGATTGGCAAAAATGTGTGCATCCAAAAACTTGAAATGGCCAGCTGCTTTGCCATTGGTTCTAATGTCAACGAGAAGTACTCCTGACAAGAAAACAGGACAATTGCCCCATGGAATCCTAATGGGAAAAGCTACGAGAGTACCAGCTGTACCTACAAATGCTCCTGTGAACATTACAGATGATATGGGGGGTCATTACAACATTGGCGGTAAAAGCCGCTTACCACCATGCAGAAGACCGCCAACATACCGCTGCGGCCGCGGAATTCCGCCATGGTCATTATGACCTACAGCTCGGAATCCGCCAAAATCCAGACACCCACACAAGTCCGCCACACCAAAGGTCAGTGATAAACTGGTGATAACAAAACCGACATCGTCACGCCCACATTATCACGACCCACGAATCCACGCGGCGGTCTTTCAACTGCGGTATTCCTTTGGCGGTACACACTTCCGCGCTCAAAATACACACACTTTTACAAAACACAGCCACATTGGACAATTCGAAATACACACACCTGATACAAATACACACACCACTCCCACACACCCAATACAATATAAAACACACACCCACATCACCCACAAACCCCTATGACCAAAATCCCGAAAGAAGGCCAGAGAGAGACACTACAAATCTACAAACAAGCATCCACAGGCACACAACACCATCACCCGCATAACATTCACGCACCCCACACAACACACCACTAAATATCACCCCACATATCACAACACACTTTCCCCACACATCACCCACACCACCCCATGGCACGGCAAAGACACCCCAGGTTCTCTGAGGAGGAGCTCAGGGTCATGGTGGAGGAAATAATCCGGGTAGCGCGACAGCTATTCGGATCACAGGTGCAGCACACCTCCATTGCTAGGAAGATGGATCTATGGCGCAGAGTAGTAGACAGGGTCAACACAGTGGGACAGCACCCAAGAAATAGGTATGACATCAGGAAGAGGTGGAACGACCTACGGGGGAATGTGCGTTCCGTGGTATCCAGACACCACATCGCAGTACAGAGGACTGGCGGCGGACCCCCACCTCCTCCCCCACAACTAACAACATGGGAGGAGCAGGTCTTGGCGATTCTGCTTCCTGAGGGCCTCGAAGGAGTAGCTGGAGGAATGGACTCTGGTAAGTCAAACCTTAACTACCTTATCCCCCACCCTACCTGCATGCTATCACATGCCCCCACCCTCGCTCTCACCCCATCACTCCAACTCCTCACACATGTCCCACTATCACAAACCACACATCCAAACACCAAGCCCTGCATGCAACACCAAAGCATGGACACCCATCACCAATGTATGGCCACGGCACATACCCATACACCCCCCTAAACCATCTTCACACAAGGTCCCACACAGGAATGCAAGCACTGGGGTACACAGTCACCCACCCATTGCACACCATGGTACACACAGATGCAATAATCATGCTTTTACACCCCTGCAGGACCCCTACCCAACGTCACCACACAGGAGAGTCCACACATGTCCACACCACCAATAGAAGAGGCCCACAGTGATGACAGCAGCTCTGTCCAACTGGATCTAGATGACCAGCCCGGCCCATCTGGGACCTCAGGACAGTCGCTTCCCCTCACACAGTCACAGGCCACCACAGAGCTTCCCCCCTCTGGAAACACCAGCACAGCACCCACCGAGCGGGCCCATACCTCTGTCCCCAGGACACGTCAAGCAGCAGTGTGTCCACCACTACAGGGAACACAGGCTAACCCACGACCCCAAAAACAACAAGGACCTGGGGCCAGTGGTAGTGGGCACACCATTCAGGGGACAGAGGCCCAGGAACACAGGGGAACTGAGAGGGCTGCTGTGCAACAGGGGGAGGAAAGGTCCAGGGAACCCACTCTCCACAAGGCCCTCTCCAACATCATGGGAAAATACCATCATTCCCAGGAGACGATGGCAACGGTACTGGCCAAGTTTCAGGAGACCCAGCGGCTGCAGGAGGAACAGTATTTGGGCTTCAGGGAGGAACTCAGATCCATCAGTTCCACCCTGGGTACCATCGTAGGGGTGCTGAAGGAAGTCCTCAACACCAGGAGGGACACTGTGGCACAACAAGGGGCCCCTGACACTAGCCTGGACGATGAACTGCCCACCACCTCCACCGGCGCTAGTGGACAGGAGGCACCGCCACAGGACCACCACACCAGCACCCCACCCCCTGCAGATGGAGAACCACCCCGCAAATGGTCCCTGAGATCCAGGACAAAGACAGAGAACGATGCCAAGAACGCCGCCAAGAAATGAGACCGCCCTGAATGTCATCCTTTTGTCCCACCTTGTCACCCTGTCCATCCTCAAACTGCCCCAGCTCCACTTCCTATGCCCCTTTGGACAATGCACCTGTGAAACAAATAGACTGGACTCTGCCATGGACATTCCTCCACCATCACCCCTCACCATTTTACAGCATTCTCCAATATTGAGCATCAAAATAAACACCCTTAAAGCACAAAACAATCTGGAGTCTGTCTGTGATTTCGAAATAGTGTATTAGCAATTACAGTAACAAAATGCTCTTTCAATTGTAATGTCAACATACCTATGTCAACCAGCTCTAGTCCATGAGGAAACAAAGCAGATGTCACACAGTGGGACCCACATCTGTGAAATCGTAAGGGAAAGTGAAAACTCAGTGACCATACACTGGGTGAAAATGACAGACAGTAGAGAGGTAGTAGTGTTAAATTACATGTGTTAGGCAGGTTTGTCTTCTTACCTGTGTCTCACTGGAAGTATTGCAGGATAACCAAGTTCCTGTTGTCGATGTCCTCTTCTTCTGCTTCCTCGTCTTCACTGTCCACAGGCTCCACAGCTTCCACAACACCTCCATCTGGACCATCCTCCTGCAGAAAAGGCACCTGCCGTCACAAAGCTAAGTTGTGAAGCATACAGCAGACCACGATGATCTGGCATACCTTCTTTGGTGAGAAGAATAGGGAGCCACCTGTCATATGGAGGCACCTGAACCTGGCCTTCAGGAGGCCGAATGTCCTCTCTATAATCCTCCTAGTTCGCCCATAGGCCTCATTTTAGCGTTCCTCTGCCCTTGTCCTGGCATTCCTCACTGGGGTCAGTAGCCGTGACAGGTTGGGGTACCCAGAGTCACCTGCAAATGTCGAGGGACAACTGTTAGACACACACTAACCTGTAGGGATATCCCCATACCAAGACAACTATTCCCACTGATTTTGTTCCAGGTGCTCACCTAATAGCCACACACGGTGCCTCTGGAGTTGCCCCATCACATAAGGGATGCTGCTATTCCGCAGGATGTAAGCGTCATGCACTGAGCCAAGGAATTTGGCATTAACATGGGAGATGTACTGGTCGGCCAAACACACCATATGCACATTCATCAAATGATAACTCTTCCGGTTTCTGTACACCTGTTCACTCCTACGGGGGGTATATGTGGCATGTGTCCCATCAATGGCACCTATGATGTTGGGGATGTGTCCCAGGGCATAGAAGTCACCTTTCACTGTAGGCAACTCCTCGACCTGAGGGAAAACGATGTAGCTCTGCATGTGTTTCAGCAGGGCAGACAACACTCTGGACAACACGTTGGAAAACATATCCCTGATGCTATGGCCACTGTAGTTTGAAAAGACCCACTTGCAAGGAAATGGAGTACTGACAGCACCTGCACTTGAGGGGGGATTCCTGTGGGATGGCGGATAGCTGACATCAGGTCCGGCTCCAACTGGGCACACAGTTCCAGGATTGTGGCACGATCAAGCCTGTAGGTGATGATTACATATCTTTCCTCCATTGTCGACAGGTCCACCAGCGGTCTGTACACCAGAGGATGCCGCCATCTCCTCACATGTCCCAGCGGACGGTGCCTATGAAGGACAACAGCAAGCACAGAGTCAACCAACTCAGAGGTACGTACACACATCTTACACAGAACACGATACATAATCCGAAATTAGCATGTATGAGTGTTGAGGCAAGGCCTAGGTATGTGTGACGCAGTTACAAATAGAGCCATGTGGGCCCCTGAAATGGCGACTGCCTGACCTGTAAAGTGGGACAATGGGATATGAGGTAACTGCGCTGGCGTTGTGCACCGTCGCGGTAGGCGGTCGAAGACCGCAGCGCAATTCTGCATTGGTTAACAATGGATCCTATTGGTCCCAGGAGCCAATGACGATGTACGCCGGTGGTGACGGTACGCACCGCCGCAGACGTGACCGACATTTTCTATCTGTTTAATCACTCGATACCTGATCTTCGACAGGAGAGGACCTACACTGCAAGTGCTGCTGTGACCTCAGTCTGGAAGAGACAATGGCTCGTGCGTCTGGGGAAAGAGCCCCTGCCTTCATATCGGAGGAGTTGGAGAAACTCATGGATGGGGTCCTCCCCCAGTACACGCTACTCTACGGTCCTCCAGACAAACAGGTAAGTACACTGGGAGCATGCTGTATGGGCTATGCCTGTGTGGAGTGGGGTTGATGAAAGATAGGGGGGGTGGAGAATGAGGTGTGCATGAAACGACGGTGAGTGCATGTGCCACATGGCAAGGGTAGGGATGCGGGCCAATGACTGTGACGGTGCAGTTGGTAATAAGTTCTCTTTTTCCCCTGTACAATTCCTGTAGTTCAGCGCCCACCAGAAGAAGGATATTTGGCGTGCCATCGCCAAGGACGTCCGGACGCTGGGGGTCTATCACAGACGGAGCACCCATTGCCGTAAGAGATGGGAGGATTTTTGCCGCTGGAGCAAGAAGACGGCGGAGGCCCAGCTGGGGATGGCCTCCCAACGTGGGAGGGGTGCCCGTCGCACCATGACCCCCCTGATGTTCAGGATCCTGGCGGTGGCGTACCCGGAGTTGGATGGGCGCTTGAGGGCATCACAGTAGCAACAAGGGGGTGAGTACACTCTCATTCTGCTGATTCAGCACGCAGTGGAGGTGTCTGGGTGGGGGAGGTGGGCTGTGGGTTCCCTAGGCCAGGGCGAGTGTGCTAGTTAGGTCCCCTTTTTCAGGCAGGCCCTGTGGCACTCCACCCTCCTGGGTACAGTGCCAACTACACCTAGTCAAGCTCCTGTGACATCCATGTGTGCAGATGTCGGCCATAGCCTTGTAGGCCATGTCCCAGGGATTGGATAGTGGACCCCAAGTGCACGGCGTAGTGCAGGGGGCTTCTGTGTCTGTCGTGTCCACCAACAGTAGCAGTAATGCATGCACTCAACATGTCTTTCTTCTGTCGCCCCCCCCCCTTTTTGTGGTCTCCCTGTTCTTGTGTGCATTAACATCATCAGGTGGAGGAGCAGTGACACCGGAGCAGGAGGGAGCTGCATCCCACATGGCCCTGGAGGGCAACACTATGGACTCTGATTTCACCAGTGGGACGGAGGGCGAGGGGAGCTCCACGGCGGGGACAGGAGCTGACACCAGTGATACGGACTCTTCCTCTGATGGAAGCTCCCTTGTGGTGGCGGGCCCATCTGTGCTCCCCCCATCTACAGATACAGCCGCCACCCCCCCTTCCAGCACCGCCCTCCCAGCAGCCCCTCAGCCTTTGCCCCGTGCCTGCTCACCCGGAGGGTGGGCATCTCCTTCACCCCAGGCACCTCAGCCCCTGCCCCAGTCACCCCTGCTGCCCTCAGTGAGGAGGCCATTGACCTCCTTAGGTCCCTCACTGTTGGGCAGTCTACCATTTTGAATGCCATCCAGGGTGTAGAGAGGCAGTTGCAACAAACCAATGCATTCCTGGAGGGTATTCATTCAGGTCAGGCAGCCCTTCAGCGAGCTTTTCAGACTCTGGCCTCAGCACTGATGGCAGCCATTGTCCCTGTCTCTAGCCTCCCCCCTCCAACTTCCTCTACCCAGACCCACACCCCTGTACCTCAGCCTACCCCAAGCACACCATCAGACCAGCATGGACACACCCCAACACACAAAGGAAGCTCAGGCAAACATAAGCACCACACATCCCACAGGCATTCATGCAAACATCACACAGATGCAGACATAACAACATCCACTGCCTCCACTGTGTCCCCCTCCTCGTCTCCCTCCTCCCTCCCAGTCTCGTCTCCACTCACACCTGCATGCACTACATCTACAGCCACTACTTCCATCACCAGCACACACACCACCATACCCCGCTCACGTGCAGTCACCACCCCCACTACCATTCACACATCCCCTGTGTCCTCTCCCAGTGTGTCTGTGAAGCCACCTGCCAAGGTACACAAACGCAGGCACACACCCACCCAACAGCCATCCACCTCACGACAGCCTCCAGCGCATGCACCTTCACCCAAAGTCACCAAACGTACACCTCCTACAACCACAACCTCTTCCTCCACTCCCAAACCCCCTCCAGCTACCCGTCCCACGGATACCAAGAAACTTTTCCTGTCCACCCTTGACCTCTTTCCCTCACCTCCCCCACCCCATCAGTCTCCTAGGGCCCAACTCTCCAGGTCCCAACCTAGCACCTCAGCGACGACACCGGCTGGATCAGTGGTGCCAGTAGTCACCGGATTCTGGAGTGCACCAGGCAGCAGGGCAGCCAGTGTGGCAAGGAGCCACAGCACGGACAGTCCCCCACCTGTCAAGCATCAAAAGTTGGCCAGTGCCCGGCAGGAGAGGGGGAAGACACCAGCCACCAAAGCCGCTCCCAGGGATACAGGTAGGAGTGTGGAGTCAGCTGCGATACCTTCCAAGGTGGGGAAGGGGCACAAGAAACCCGGCAAGTCTGGGAAGATGGGCACGCTGCCCAGGAGAAGACCACCATCAGCCCTTCTGCCCAGGAGAAGACCGCCATCAGCCCCGCTGCCCAGGAGGTGACCGCCATCAGCCCCGCTGCCCAGGAGGCAACCGCCATCAGCCCCACTGCCCAGGAGAAGCCCGCCATGAGCCCCGCTGCCCAGGAGGCGACCGCCATCAGACCCGCTGCCCAGAGGGCGACCGCCATCAGCCCTGCTGGCCAGGAGACGACCGCCAGCAGCAGCCCCACAGGCCCAGACAGGACCGCCAGCAGCTGAGTCGCTGCCAAGGACACCACCGCCACAAGCACCGCTGAACAGGACACCGCCGCCACAAGCACCGCTGGCCCATGAACGCCAAGAGCACTGACGCTACTGAGTCTGCCACAACCAGGATGAAGCACTCTGGGCACCAAGCCCCCTCCAGAACCAGTGGAGATTTACATCCACTACCTCAGTCCTTAGCAGGATGAAGCACTCTGGGCACAAAGCCCCCTCCAGAACCAGTGGGGAAAGGCATCCACAACCTCAGTCCTTGGCAGGATGAAGCACTCTGGGCACAAAGCCCCATCCAGAGCCAGTGGGGTATCACATCCACTACCTCAGTCCTTGGCAGGATGAAGCACTCTGGGCACAAAGCCCCCTCCAGAACCAGTGGAGATTTACATCCACTACCTCAGTCCTTGGCAGGATGAAGCACTCTTGGCACAAAACCCCTTCCAGAACCAGTGGAGATTTACATCCACTACCTCAGTCCTTGGCAGGATGAAGCACTCTGGGCACAAAGCCCCCTCCAGAACCCGTGGAGAAAGGCATCTACAACCTCAGTCCTTGGCAGGATGAAGCTCTCTGGGCACAAAGCCCCCTCCAGAACCAGTGGAGACTGTTATCCACTTGAGAGACTGTGGCTTTGCACTCCCCAGGATTGAACAGTGGGCAAACCACCCACTGTAGAGACTTGAGAGACTGTGGCTTTGCACTCCCAAGAAATGAACAGTGGGCAAACCACCCGCTGTAGAGACTTGTGAGACTGTCGCTTTGCACTCCACAGGATTGAACTGTGGGCAAACCACCCACTGTAGGGACTTGAGAGACTGTGGCTTTGCACTCCCCTGGATTGAAGAGTGGGCAAACCACCCACTGTAGAGACTTGAGAGACTGTGGCTTTGCACTTCCCAGGATTGAACAGTGGGCATGTGGCCCCCTCGTGGATTTGGTGTTGTGCACTCAACCGGCTGAGGTGCCCCCCCTATCCCCTGAAGTGCCTGTTTTATTTCTATCTGATGCCCCTGCAGCGTTCTTTCCGTCATGTTTGGGTACCTTGTGTGGGCCTCGACCATGCAGTGTGGGCCCAGTGTTCCACGGACTTAAATGAAGCAATACCTGGACTTCTATTCTTGGTGTATATATTTGTTAATAGTGTATATATATTTTTGCGTACTGGATTTTAATAGATTAAAATGGTTACACTCATTTCCTTTTGTCTTTGCATTCTTCCATTGGGGTTGGGGGGAGTAACTGTAATGTATCATGCTGTATTAGTGTGTTTGTTGTAGTGAGTGAGGGTGGGGGTGGGGGTGTTGCGTATTGTGTGTGTGTGTCCCTGTTTTATCCCTCCCCCCTCCCCTGTGTCGTAGGTGCAGTACTCACTGTGGTCTTTGCCGCCGGCGTTCGTGCTCCTGGTAGAGGAGCAAGAAGATAAAGGCTGGGAAAATGTGAAGCTCTGGTTCCATGGCGTCCTTGTTCCTCGTGGGGTGTGTAGAGGTGAGCGTTTTCTCTTCGAAGTCCAGTCTCTGCCGTGTTTTTGTTTGTGGTGAATCCGCCTCGGAAAAGGTGGCGGATTGGTAGGTTGTGATACTGTGGGCGGTACATTGTCCTCCGCCTGTCTGTTGGCGGTGACCGCTGCGCTGTTTGTTTGTACCGCTGTGGCAGTCGGAGTGTTAAAGTGTCTGTCTTTGTTGGCGGTTTCCGCCACGGTCGTAATTCCAATTTTTTTATCGCCGGCCTGTTGGCGGTTTTAGCGCCGCTTTAACACCAACCGCCAGGGTTGTAATGACCACCATAGTGTTAGACTACTACTAAGGTCTAGCTGATGTGGTACGATCTTTCTCTCATGAGGTGGAAGTTACAATGCTACAAGCACCTTAAGGCCAAGGACAGAACCTGAAGGCTAGTGATTGGGTTGTGGTTCACAAGCACGTGAGGAAATTGTGCTTAGAGCCAAGGTGGAAGGTACCCTACCAGGTGATATTGATCACGACTACAGCTGTGAAATGTGCAGGACTTCCGAACTGGATCCACGCAAGCCATGCTCAGAAAGTAAATAATCGAACAGATCAAGAAGAAGAGCTGTTGAAATTGCCTGCACTTAAACGTATTCCAGGTCAAGAAAGAGGAAAAGACCTGGAGGCTGCACCTGGAGAGGCTCCAGTCAACTTACTCATTTCTGTGTCAAACGAAGTGGAGGGTATCTTGGAAGATGAGGGTGAATCATCCTCAAATGAAACAGTAAAAGAACCGGTCCAAGGAGAACAAGACAGATTACCGGTCCAGAGAAAACCTGCTCAGACGAGGGTGTCCCCAGAAGCAGATGGTCTGACAAACCAGACTGAACAAGTGACTAACCCCAATGGAAAGGGAGTTGAAACAGATCCAAGCCAAGAGGGTTTGAGTCTTCCTGAACCAGTTGCGGGAACATCAAAGGAGAAGAATTTGTATCCAATTCTGAAAAGAGCATTAACGAGAAAACCACTGAAAGGTGATAACTGGCCAGAGAAAAGCTCAGAAGCAGGGAAGATCAACGTAGTACCACCAATTCAGGAAGAAAATTAGTTGAACAGAGAAGAAGATCTGAGTGAAGGAGAAGCTAATGGTGGTCAAAGATTTTAAAAAAAGAGTTGCCAATAAAAGGTTCTCTGGTACTGAATGGGCATATGTAACTACAAATGAATGGCAAGAAGATTTTTTGAGTTTTTGTTTTGTCAGAGACATTCCAGGTTTATATTTTGATATTTGAAAAAAAGTGATTTGTCTGGAAGTTATTATTTGAAATTGAAAGAGAAGAAAGACGGGAATACAAGCTGAAATACTTTGATTACCTGATTTTGACAAGCTGCTAAACTGATTTTGACAATTCCTACCAAACTTTGACAAAGGGTCTTGATAGTGTGAATGGACTTTTGAAAAAAAAAAGAAAAAAAATTAGGAGGGATTGAAGACAGAAGATTGAAAGTCGAAAGCTGAAGAATACATTTTTTTTGTCTTTTTTATTTTTTATTTTTGCTGCATAGCCATCATTTTGTTTTTGATTTTACTGTTTGAGTCCTTAGGGACCATGGGAAACTTTAGTAATCACTAAGAATAGTTGCTGTAGATTAATAGGTATTGGTTTAGTAATCGTTTGTGCAACAGTATGTTTGTTATTGATTGTGAGTGTGATTGTCTTTGATTCGAATGGAGCCAACCATACCACAGCTATACATACAATTACGACATCATCAGAATCAACTACTACTGTTTCAGCAATAGATAGGTTTCAAATAGATGGAAAATACTTACACAAAGAGAAAGAGCTTTCTTCTAATGTCTTCTATCACTTTTTGTGTGAGTATGTTGACACTATGGATGCTAAAGATTGCTATGTTTGTACGCAGATTCCAACTTCTGTTGAGGAGGAAATTTCATTGATTTATGGCATAACTTGTATTCTTTTACTAACAAGGTTCTATAATCAAGAGAGTATTCAGTATTTCTATTCCAATCAGGATGTAGTATTTTCTTTTGTACCTATAATTAGATATTTGAGTAAAGTAGCTAAGGATAGTGACATAGTTTTAGTAAGAGGATTCTTTGAACCCACACTAACCTTTGCACAGTCTATGGTCATAAAAATAATCTAACCAGCTTACTAACACCTGTTGAAAAGAGCTTTTTAGAGAACGCTGAGGAAAGAAGAAGGGTTATGAAGGCTTTGATAGATAAGGGATTAGTTTTACGAAGTCCTGGAATTGATTATGCTCATACTGACATCACTAAACAAGGGAGGTTAGATTTAGATACACAACATGTAGGTAAGATATATATATATATATAGACCTCAATCTTACTCTGATAGAATATATGTGGGAATGAGTTAATGTAGACATGTGTTATGTTACAGAGTAAATGGACATTTATGTTGAATGGTCAGGATCCTGCGTTGCCTGGAGCATACTATATTTGTGGGAAAATGCATATTACCATCTTCCTAGATCTGGCATTGCACTGCGACTTGCAATTAGGAAGGGGACTCACCTTCCTAATTGCGACTCGCAAACTTGTTTTGGGATTCGGTAGCCAGGGTACTGAATCGCAAAACGGGTTTTGTGCATTGCATAGTGCAGTTTGCACGTCGCAAACAGTGAAAATCGCTGTTTGCGACGTGCAAACTGTTACCTACATCTAGCCCTAACTGCCTACCTTAACTGCCACCTAAGTTCCTTCAGCCAACCGGCAACCTCTGATCAGCCTTGCTGTCACTCAAACCCATTCCCCACATTCACAGAAGTAAGGCAGGCGGTCACTCATTTATGTATCTAAAAGCAAAGACCTAGAACACCATTTCCCAAGACATCAAATCAGCCACGCTGTCACTTGAACACATTCCCCACAGATGCAGCGCAGAAGGTTACTAATTTGCATAACTAGCAGCAATGACCCTGAATGCCCTCCTCCAGGACATCAGAACAGCCACCAATCTCACAACATTCTGCAAGAAATGGAAGATTGGCTCTACATCTGATGTTCCAGATCTTCCACACCTACTCAACACCTAGAGACTGTCAAGGGTGATTAGTCTGCACTCCACAAGTCCTGTTAACATTTAGATGCACAGTCTCAATAGAACCTAGAAAAAGGCTGTTATGCCTTTTTGTGACTTTGAGAAAAAGTGACTACCAAGAGTGAAGTATAACTATGTATTTTACATGGATGTGTATTAATGCAATTGTTGATTTTGAAATGTTTTACACCAGGAAGAAATTGAACTAGCGTAGTTTTACATCAACCAGATATTGTTACACTAGAGATCAATTCACTGGTCCGCTGTGTAAGAGATTACCTTTAATGCTGTGTCTTGTATTCACACTACTACTGGGTCATTTAAAAAAATAAATCCTCTGTCATGACAAATCCACAAAATCTGTCATGTCATATACAGGTGGAAAAAACACAGATACAAATTCATCGTGGCCCAGGGCCACAAGCTGTGAAGTTCTCTGCACTGTAATCCTCACTGACCACTCCAAGTCACCCACAACTACCTGAAAAATTCCTTTTAGTTCATTCTCCTTCAGAATTTTGATGATACAAGCTTTCAATAATCAGACAATAACCATGGTTAATTGACGGGCGATTCAAGTGTCTTTCTTGAAATAATATAACATAAGAGAGATGCACGTTCTAGAGGCTGCAAGGTGACATTTGAGGTTTATCAAGACACCTAGATAAGTAAATATGAAGTTGCACTTATTATATAGGGGGTCATTCCTACCCTGGCGGTCTATGACCGCCAGGGTAGGTGACGGAGGAAGCACCGCCAACAGGCTGGCGGTGCTTCCGGGGGCATTCTGCGCCGCGGTCAGAAAAGGGAAGCTTGCGGTTTCCCGCCGGCTTCCCGCTGCCCCAGGGAATCCTCCACGGCGGCGCTGCAAGCAGCGCCGCCATGGGGATTCCGACCCCCTTCCCGCCAGCCTGGTTCTGGCGGTTTTCACCGCCAGCACCTGGCTGGTGGGAACGGGTGTCGTGGGGCCCCTGGGGGCCCCTGCAGTGCCCATGCCACTGGCATGGGCACTGCAGGGGCCCCCTAACAGAGCCCCACATAGATTTTCAGTGTCTGGGTGGCAGACACTGAAAATCGCGACGGGTGCAACTGCACCCGTCGCACCCCTTCCACTCCGCCGGCTCCATTCGGAGCCGGCATCCTCGTGGAAGGGGGTTTCCCGCTGGGCGGGCGGGCGGCCTTCTGGCGGTCGCCCGCCAGCCCAGCGGGAAACTCAGAATGACCGCCGCGGTCTTTTGACTGCGGTACGGTCTTCTGGCGGTTTCCGCTTGGAGGGCGGCGACCGCCGCCCGCCAATCTAGGAATGACCCCCATAGAATTCATTTAACCTGAAAAATGTATTCATGTTTAATTAGTTTGGCCAGAATGAAGGTCTGTATTTTTCCTGTGTTTTAACCTTCAATGTGAAGTTAGCTTTTTTGCATGTTTCTATAAAGCTGCAGGTGTCAGGATTGAGATCGAGGTAATAGGGAGCGCATTGTGTGAGAAAATAAGAAAAGCCCGGAGGGACGCTTATTAAGGAGGGGAGGAGTATCCTGGGTTGGCAGCTGTAACTCTTGTGAAATTCCAAAGTGCAAGGGTGCACCAAGGTCAACACAGAAGGCTAAAGTGTCCATTACCAACTTGTGATTTATAATTATGTTTTTGAACAGGAAAAGGTATTTGCCTGTGAGATCAACCTTGTGAGAATCAAGATTTAAGTGTGGTTTAGTTAGTGGTAAGATTCTGATTCCCTCTGTCCTTAGCTGAGAATGTACCATACAGAGATGCATCTCTTGAACTTTAATTTTTATGTGGCATCATACTGCCATACCTCTCTTGATGATAACCTCTACAGAAGTTCTGTTGTGTTGACCACTTTTCTTTCATAACCCCATAGATATTAGCATAGTTAGGAGTTTTAGGCAGGAAAACTTGGATTCAAATTTAAGGCATCAAGGGCCAGATGTATCAAAGATCCATTTTGTATTTCTTAAATAGCGACTTTTAATTGCTATTTAAGAAACGCAAAATGGGATGTATGAAATTTGCCATTCGGTAATAGCAATTTCTTAAAATTTGCAATTGCTATTACCGAATCGCAATTAGAGAATGCAACTCCATTCATCCCTATGGGCCTATAGGCCCGTAGGTGTGAATGGTTTTGCATTTCCCAATTTGCGAATTCCAGTCAGGAATTCGCAAATTAGGTAATGCAAACCCCAGGGTGCATGCGGACATGCAAATGTTTGCGGACATGTGAAGCACACACGTGCTCTAGTGGCACATGTGCTACATGCCATTTTAAAAAAATTCATTTTTAATGTATTTTTAAAAATTGGACATGCTTACCACCAAATGGGATTTGGTGGTAATTGCATTTCCTAAATGCCCAAATCGCATTTAGGAAATGCTTGATACATGTGCTTTGGAAATCGTAGATAGGAATTCCCTATCTGCGAATTCCTATTTAGAGAATCGCAATTTGCGATTCTCTAAATGGGGTCACAATTTAAGGAATCGCAATTTTTGCAATTCCTTAAAATTGCACAGCGAATGCTTTTCATACATCTGGAAAGGTATTTTTGCATTAGCAAACTGCTGAATTTTGCGATTTGCACCATTTGCGAATGCAAAATTGGTTGATACATCTGGCCCCAAATGTTTTTTCTTATTTTCCTATTTTGTGCATTATCATTATTGAATTGGTAGTGTTCTATATGCTAACTAAATTTCATATTGTACTACATTTTGATTCTCCTTTGCTTAGATTGTACATTTATTTTATGACTTTGAGACTCACATGTAAGTTGGACTTTCAGTCTGAAATAAACCTCTTTGAACTTAAAGTTGGTCCCTGGAATGTGTGACAATTCAGCTACACTGTAATTAATTAGAATAATTTGATGCATTTTCTCCTCATCATTCGGAACAGAAAAAGAAAAGGTTCATCGGACCGCAGATTTAGAGATAGGGTCCAGTACTGGATCAAATACAATATCGAGCCCTGGTAGATTTTACATACAATTTTGTCAGTTTTACAAAACCTTTTCAGTATGTTTGCAGTCATACCTGATCCCAAGGTCTTCCCTGAGGAATTTATAAATAATAGGTTATGCTCCCCAACCATATTGCATATCACAGTACTGACATCAAGCCTCTTGAATGTTTTTCAGAATTCGACTAGCATTCTAGATCCATGTTAGGCTTTCAGCCAACAAAGATGTGCTTCCTCAAAAAAAACAAAAAAAAATCCTCGAAGACGTTGCTCACTGTTTTGCCTTCACTCTCAAAGACGATGGCTGAGTGGACGAATCAGCAAGACTATGGATCTCAAATCCTACCTTAATCACACTGTGGACTTGGAATCCCTGCTCTGCTCTTTTTCAGCGTCTGTTGGATTGGGTTCAGATTTGGTCATTGACACAGTGTACCTGCTCGGTCCTCTGTTTGCAGTGATTAATCCTTATTCCTTGAGCCAACATAGTTTAGCAATTTATTTTATTAATTGAGCTAGCATTGTGTTGCAGTACATCCTCGATGCCAGAGAAGGTATTGAAGTGTGTTGCCTGAAGGCGCACTGTTTAGCAAGCATTCTCCTGTCTTGAGCTAGAAATGTATTTCAGTGCTTCATTTTTCACTGAAATACCACGGTTTTCAGTGCATTGTTACAACTTGAGCTTTTGCTACTTTTGGATTTACTATTCTCCTTCATTACTGACCCAACCCTATTTCATAATTCCGAGTTTCCAGGCAGATTGCCTTCATATCATGCTCTTTTACGTCGGAGTTTTCTTTCGGGCTGCCTTGGTATCCATGCACTCTTAATTCTCAGGTTCCAAGAGTGTTGTGTTCCTTACTTACTACCGGGTGTTACTTAGGTTTCAATTTCTTTCCTGTTTAATACAAGCACTTTTCTTGCTGCTTGTCTATTTTGTATGTGTGTTATGTTTTAACCCTTGCTGATTCAACATTCCATGTTGTGTCAACAGAATTTGTGGGCACAGTCACCAAATAAATGGCGTTTTTCCCAGTAGGAGTGCAGTCATGTCCTTACATAAATGTTGTACATTAACAAAGGCATTGGCTCCACAGAGTCTGTTCTTGCATGCATGTGTTATTTGTATTTATTTTGTAGACAACATCTGTTAGTAGATGAGGAAATTAGTGATCATTAACCCTATCCTGTGGCGCTCCCATGGGCTTTACCCACAACCCATTTCAAATTAAACGTTTGCTAGGTTGATCTAGCACAACCTGGATGTTAGCTATTCAGATCATCGAGTTGCAGCTTAGGCGCTTAATCTTTATAAAAACTGACTTCCTTAGTTAGGCTGTACAGGGCTTGTTTTTTGGGTGCCTCTCCAACTCCTTCCTGTAGGAGGCTGGCCTGGCTTGTAGTGGGTACCAAGGGGTACTTACACTCTGTACCAGGACCAGTTATCCCTTATTAGTGGAGAAGAGGTGTTTCTAGCAGCTTAGGCTGATAGAAGGTAGCTATGGAGAGCAGCTTAGGCTGAACTAGGAGACATGCAAAGCTCCTACTATACCACTGGTGTCATATGTACAATATCATAAGAAAACACAATACACAGATGTACTAAAAATAAAGGTACTTTATTTTTATGACAATATGCCAAAAGTATCTCAGTGAGTACCCTCAGTATGAGGATAGCAAATATACACAAGATATATGTACACAATACCACAATTATGCAGTAATAGCAAAAGGAAGTAATGCAAGCAATGTACAGTCACAATAGATTGCAATGAGAGCACATGGGTATAGGGGCAACACAAACCATATACTCCAAAAGTGGAATGCGAACCACGAATGGACCCCAAACCTATGTGAGCTTGTAGAGGGTCGCTGAGACTGTAAGAAAACAGTGAGGGTTAGAAAAATAGCCCACACCAAGACCCTGAAAATTAGGTGTAAAGTGCACCTATATTCCCCAGAGAGCACATAAGTCGTGATAGGGGAATTCTGCAAGGAATACCAACACCAGCAATGCAACAAAGGTGGATTTCCGGACGAGAGTACCTGTGGAACAAGGGGACCAAGTCCAAGTGTCGCGACAAAGTCGAGATTGGGCAGATGCCCAGGAAATGCCAACTGAGGATGCAAAGAAGCTGCCACCGGATGGTAGAAGCTGTGGATTCTGCAAGAACGAAGAGGGCTAGAAACTTCCCCTTTGGAGGATGGATGTCCCACGTCGTGAAGAAGCTTGCAGAGGTGTTCCCCCGCAGAAAGACCGCAAACAAGCCTTGCTAGTTGCAAGGGTCGCGGTTAGGGTTTTTGGATGCTGCTGTGGCCCAGGAGGGACCAGGATGTCGCCAATTGCGTGAGGAGACAGAGGGGCGCCCAGCAAGATAGGGAGCCCTCGCAGACAGCACCTGCAGAAGTGCCAAAACAGGCACTACGAAGAAGAGTGAACCGGAGCTCACCCGAAGTCACAAAAGGAGATCCCACGACACCGGAGGACAACTCAGGAGGTTGTGCACTACAGGTTAGAGTGTCGGGGACCCAGGCTTGGCTGTGCACAAAGGAAATCCTGGAAGAGTGCACAGGAGCAGGAGCAGCTGCAAATCACGCGGTACCCAGCAATGCAGTCTAGCGTGGGAAGGAAAGGACTTACCTCCACCAAACTTGGACTGAAGAGTCACTGGACTGTGGGAGTCACTTGGACAGAGTTGCTGAGATCCAGGGACCACGCTCGTCGTGCTGAGAGGGGACCCAGAGGACAGGTGATGCAGTTCCTTTGGTGCCTGCGATTGCAGGGGGAGGATTCCGTCGTGCCACGGGAGATTTCTTCAGAGCTTCTAGTGCAGAGAGGAGGCAGACTACCCCCACAGCATGCACCACCAGGAAAACAGTGAGAAGGCGGCAGGATCAGTGATACAAGGTTGCGGTAGTCGTCTTTGCTACTTTGTTGCAGTTTTGCAGGCTTCCTGAGCAGTCAGCGGTCGATTCCTTGGCAGAAGGTGAAGAGAGAGATGCAGAGGAACTCTTATGAGCTCTTCATTTGTTATCTAAAGAATTCCCCAAAGCAGAGACCCTAAATAGCCAGAAAAGGAGGTTTGGCTACCTAGGAAGGAGGATAGGCTAGCAACACAGGTAAGAGCCTATCAGAAGGGGTCTCTGACGTCACCTGCTGGCACTGGCCACTCAGAGCAGTCCAGTGTGCCAGCAGCACTCTGTTTCCAAGATGGCAGAGGTCTGGAGCACACTGGAGGAGCTCTGGGCACCTCCCCTGGGAGGTGCAGGTCAGGGGAGTGGTCACTCCCCTTTCCTTTGTCCAGTTTCGCGCCAGAGCAGGGCTGGGGGATCCCTGAACCGGTGTAGACTGGCTTATGCAGAGATGGGCACCATCTGTGCCCATCAAAGCATTTCCAGAGGCTGGGGGAGGCTACTCCTCCCCAGCCCTGACACCTTTTTCCAAAGGGAGAGGGTGTAACACCTTCTCTCTGAGGAAGTCCTTTGTTCTGCCTTCCTGGGCCAGGCCTGGCTGGACCCCAGGAGGGCAGAAACCTGTCTGAAGGGTTGGCAGCAGCAGCAGCTGCAGTGAAACCCCGGGAAAGGTAGTTTGGCAGTACCTGGGTCTGTGCTAGAGACTCGGGGGATCATGGAATTGTCTCCCCAATGCCAGAATGGCATTGGGGTGACAATTCCATGATCTTAGACATGTTACATGGCCATGTTCGGAGTTACCATTGTGACGCTATACATAGGTAGTGACCTATGTATAGTGCACACGTGTAATGGTGTCCCCGCACTCACAAAGTCTGGGGAATTTGCCCTGAACGATGTGGGGGCACCTTGGCTAGTGCCAGGGTGCCCACACACTAAGTAACTTAGCACCCAACCTTTACCAGGTAAAGGTTAGACATATAGGTGACTTATAAGTTACTTAAGTGCAGTGGTAAATGGCTGTGAAATAACGTGGACGTTATTTCACTCAGGCTGCAGTGGCAGGCCTGTGTAAGAATTGTCAAAGCTCCCTATGGGTGGCAAAAGAAATGTTGCAGCCCATAGGGATCTCCTGGAACCCCAATACCCTGGGTACCTCAGTACCATATACTAGGGAATTATAAGGGTGTTCCAGTATGCCAATGTGAATTGGTGAAATTGGTCACTAGCCTGTTAGTGACAATTTGGAAAGCAAAGAGAGAGCATAACCACTGAGGTTCTGGTTAGCAGTGCCTCAGTGAGACAGTTAGTCATCACACAGGGAACACAAACAGGGCACACTTATGAGCACTGGGGCCCTGGCTGGCAGGGTCCCAGTAACACATACAACTAAAACAACATATATACAGTGAAATATGGGGGTAACATGCCAGGAAAGATGGTACTTTCCTACACTTCCCCAGTGTTACCTTGATCAGCTCTCTTGCCAACAGTATTTTCTTTCTTCATCTTTGTTGTAGGCCAGTGACAGCTCTCTGTCATAAGGCACACTGTAAGCAAATAAAAAAGGCATGTTGTCATCCATATATTTTGCACAAATGTGTCATAGTACCGGGAGGCCTTATTCTTCCCCATATTCTCGTTTGTGTTAGCACTTTATGGAAATCTCAGGGTGTCACATTACCGAAACATAAATATTTCCAAAGTATTGTTTGCACAATGTTTTGTAAAGTGTTTGATCACAAAGTTATACAAAAATAAATCCTAACAAATAATATCTACTGATGTAAGTATTAAGTACAGTGACTATGTCTACAGGAAATCGCAATTCTTCAAATATCTATGACAAAGAAAAATATATTTTATAGCTAGTATTTTAGATATTTTTCAAGTGCTACTTTTGTCTCGTGTAAACTACGAGAATCACACCCCCAGGACATTGAGAGAGATAACGGTAAATCCTTACAAAAGATGATAGGTAGTCTTTTGAAGATTCAGAGCAAATTGTACTAAATCACCAACCTTTGAGATGAACTTCACTAGTTTCTTAAACTCGCCAAAGCCATCTGCAGTGTTGATTGAGCTGCACACCTGACTACTCTAGTAAAATGACCAAGAAGTGAATTCTCTTAGCTTGCATCAATGTTGTAACTAAAACTGAAGGAGCAGATGTGATGCAACCGGGTCCAGGTGCACAAGGGTACTCTGACAGACAATTGTGGGTGTTTGTAGTACCCAAACGGAGTGCAAGGCATGCACTTTCAGCCTTGCATTAACGATCGTTGCGTGTGTTCTCCACTGCTGCTAAGAATAAATATAACACTACTCTCCATCAGTGGTTGCTGATGTTTGCAAAAAGTGGTGGGGCGGAAGTCCATACGCAGAATTGCACCACACAGTTGAGCAAACCTGGTGCCTGATTTTCTCAGGGAGAGTCTGATGTGGTAGGGAGCGTGAACACAGATGTTCATTGGTATGCAACACAATAGTTTTCTTTTTATCGACCTTCAGAGGATGAAAGGCTTAGTGGAGCACTGGAGTTCAAATCATTGGGTCAAACACAGATCATCAGCCTTGTCGGAAGGCTTAGTGGATGCATTATTCAAACGAGCCTTCAAACTCAGCTAAGAGGCAAGAGGAGTGAGACTGGCCAGTTTCCCTTCAAACTTCACCAGTATTTCCTGCATATGTTCAGCACAATTTCTCATCAACTCACATTCATCCATCCACCCTTACACTCTCATTACCCAACTTAACTATATACTCCTATCCAGACACTCACCCATTCTGCCGTTCACCCACTCACTCATATTCATTCATGTTCTCGGTCACATATTCTCATCAAGCTACCCTCACACTCAACATAATTTACATTGCGTTATCCACTCACTGTTGTAATTTTTAGTTATTCAAATATGTTATTGGAGGCAGCAGGATTAGTTTCAGTCAATTCATAATGTTTAACAAGCTTTTGTCTACCCACCTTATCATTCCCACCGTCATCCACCAAGTTACTCACTCAACTCCATTCTCCTTTCCCGTTCAACAATTTCACTTTCTCCCACCTTGCATCATTCGCCTATCTACTCAAATCTACCCATTTGTATTAAGCTTCCCACTGTCATTCACCCAATTCATTTAACCAGTCATTACATTTACACATCAACACAGTCAACCCCTACATTGAATGGCTAACCCAGTCACACAAACGCACCAACCGACTCATAACCAGGAATTACATTAATAAAAAGTTACACTAAGTGGTCTTGTTAGTGCTTGTTTTATCCTCTCTACAGACTAAATCTAGATGTTCACTGTCACAACAATAAGCACATATAATCTGCAATAGAGATAGTTGCAGCAGTAAAGAGTTTTGCACTGGCCCCATTGGTGCTGTGGAGGTAACAGCAGTTAGAAACGAAAAGAAAAAGAAATGAAAGAAGGAACGGATTATTACCTTTTTTCTAACTTGTGCAGTTTTTCTGGGGCAGCTTTTTTGTTTTTTAGGCACGTGATGACAAAGTGATTTGCCTAGAATCACTGGATGTTTGGCTCATCCCAAGACTCGATCCTGGTTCCCCGGTTACACAGTTGTTCTTCCACATCTTTGTTTATATTTAAAAATCCTTACAGCTTTTCGTGTGGCATGGCACAGAGACTAATACATCCTGTTTCAATCCGGTCTGATCTTCACAGATATTTGTGTTCTTCTCAGCCACATTTATTCTGTATGGACCGTTCCTGCTTCATAAGTGAAAGTCTTCTCTTTATTTGCCTATGTTGTTCAGGATGGTATCTCTACTTCTCATACATGCTGTGTTGAGTATGAATGTCCGGTGCGGCTCCTCCTTGGGGACCGAGGAGTGTCCCTCCCCACCAGCAGAGACAGCTGAAAAACTTTTACTAAACAATGATAATAAACTATGTTTACTATCATTGTTTGGTAAAAGGGCGGGGCCACTGGGGTGACAAGCGCTTGAGGGGAGTGCACAGAGCTCTCCCCTCAGAGTGCATGTGTGTTTGGCCAAACACACATGCCCTGTAGGTTCTCTTCAGCCCAGCAATGGAGTTGATGGGCTGGAGAAAGCCGGCACAGGCTCCGAGTATGCCTGGGAGCACCCTGGCTGGGCACTAACAGCCAATCCTGATGCTGCTTTGAGCAGCATCAGGATTGGTCTCATGGCAGGCTGGTATCCTGTGCCTGCAGCGAGTAGAAGCAGGAGCAGAGCAGCGTGCAGCAGTTAATGTTAAAAAAAAATTGTTTTAATTTTAGTTTTCATTTTATTTTAATCCCCGTGCACCTTCCACTTGTTGTGAGCCACTCCTGATGAATGTGCTCGGAAATACACTAAATCAAGCAAGAACTGGGAAACTTCCTAAACCTATCCTTGCACATCTCATCACAGGATGGCGTTCAGTCAGTGAAGCTTGCTGTCTTCACCTCACCCTGTGACGCATTATTAAAGGGTAACTGCTGCTGAGTGGCAGGCAAACCCGTAGAGGCCGAGCTTGAACGTTAAGCACCCAAGAATGTTTTTAATGGGCATTCTGGATGAAGGAGAAGAAATAAGAAGCAACATCATGGTGCTGTGAGGAAAAACCAAGGCTGTGCATGGATAAGCCCTGCTAATGCTGAATCAGGCACATCCTCACTAAGGGGCACACCTTGCAAAAATGCCTAGTAATGTAACCTTGTTTTATTTGTGTTTAGTTAAGGTTTCATTCTAGGAAGCTATAAAAGAAAAGGGTACCCATATACAGGAGCCACTGCAGCTGCACCTTTCAAGGTGCTAATGCGCGATTATGAGGCCAGAACCTTTTTATCTGCAGCATCATTGTTTACAAGTAACTTCTGGGTAAAACTGTTTTGCACTGCCTACATTAAATATGCAACACTACCAAGAGATATTTTTCCTGAAATGATGTCACTTTAATGTGCGGGTATTACATTGCAGCACTCACGTCTGTTGTTTTATTTTCTGAGGCTATGAGTTGTTCCCATCTGTGCAGAATGGCGATGGCAAAGTGAAAAATACCTGGCATTGTAATTTCAGGGAATGGTTTTACAATAACCCTGAACTTTTAAAGCATAGGGCGGCTACCTCAAATATTTGTTCTTTTGGCCAATTTGTATTTTTCCATATTTTGATTTAATGAAACGCTAATTGTGTGTTACAATATTTTATACTATTTTATATAGCATTGTAAATGTATGCTTTATAAATAGAAGATTTATATTTCCTTATAGTTCAATGGCACCTGGACACCTACTGAACAGACCTAGTGCAATAAAGGAACAGTTTGTAATCTTTTGACTTCTGTGGATCCACAATCAATCTCTAGTGAGTGCTGAGCAATTGCAACCTTATCAGTTTCTTTGCTTTGCACCTCAAAACAATACACCAAAATACGGAAACAAAAACAGATAAAACAAATACACAATTTCTGTAATATTTTAATTCACAAAACAAAAAACATGGAAAAATATAAATTTTAATAGGAAACCTGGAGCTTTGCAACATTTAGTTGTATTTCTAATAAACTAAGTGAGATGCAAAACAGTAGCATGTTCCTTTTTTGTTCCTAATGCACACTCTCTTTTTATTGGTGCATAGCAGTGTTGCTTCAATTGGTGGCATCCAATAGTCCATACTAGATTTAGGGACATATTTATGAGGCGCTAGGGCCTAGTGCGAGACCTGGCTGGAAAACTACTGGACATATCATTAGGTGTTTTATGATCCCGCAACAGTCTTGTGCAATTGTATGAGGTATATTAAAAAAAGGTCCAAGGCTCAACCAATAGTTACCATTTGTAATGCATGGTTGAAGAAAGGCTGTGATGTGACTGGGTGCAGAACCAGGGATAGCTCAGATTGTTCTTGGTAACTTGAAGGAGAAGGAAGCCTTTTGGAGTTGTGCTCAGCAGAAGTGACTGTATTTGGAACTGAGACAGACTAGTGTCTTCACCTGTATAGAAGAAACTGTTCTAAGTTGAGGTAATTATAAATATACTTCATGAACTTTGTTGAGAAGTGTCAATAATTGCACTACTGTTAGTATCTCTTTGAGAATTGAGTTCCTGGGCAGGCACAATGTCATCAGGTTTAACAGATTAGAACACCCCTGAGGAGGTATCAAGCTCTGCAGCACAGCTTACCTCAACCCCAGCAAGGCATTGAGGGTGCGCAGCCCTCAAATGTCACCACATGCAAGTGGTGTATTCCTTTTTCCTGCTGCCCCTGCTGAACTGCTTTTGTATATTTTACAAATCAGCAAAGATAAATAATAATTAGTAAAGTTTGTTGTATTTACTGTTGTAGTTTATTATTCTTAGTATTTTTGTTATGTTGTTAAATTGTTTTTTGAAAAAATATTTGAAGTTACTTCTGATTTCTTTTCTTAATAGGTTTGAAAATTTTGAAAATAAACAATGTTGACTTAAAGTGGCAGTTCATTCTTAAAAAACTGTAACTTTTCTCCTCCATGTATATTTGTGTTTCAGGTACTATTGTGAGATTAGTGTTTCTTCCCACTATAGAATAAACATTTTTACACAAAAGGCAGGTTTTGGTGCATAGGCAATTGCATTCTCATAGTATACTACACACTGCTGTCTGCTGGTGGAGAAGGCAGTTCTTTTGCACATATTAGTATATATGTTTGTCACTCTGGAGAAACGTTTCAGTGCAGAGGTCTGTACTTGTGTACACCTTACTACGCATACCTTTCCCCATAAGGAGATGTCTGAGAGTGAGGTAAGTGTCTCCTCACATTCAAACATGCACACTGGATGTGCAAGGCAGAGTTGTCAACAGAGAGACTACTCCATTTTACACTCTACTAATGACCTTCATTATGACGAAGAGATGTATGAGCAGAGGCAGCAGTCTCTTCTCACCCCATATTTTGCATGTGTTACTCTGGCGAGATTTTTCAGCTGAGAGGGCAGTGTGTTTTAATATCTTAGTCTCTATAGTTGCTATTGAAGATATGCTTATAAAGTTAATTTCAACTGCATTCTTTGTACTTCTTTCATAATGGGAAGAGATGTGACCACAAAGCTAAGCCACTTTTCACACCCTATTTTTAAAAAGCATTATTCAAGAGACACATCAGAGGACAGAGGCCAGTGCCTCTATACACTATACTACACAGAGTTATCATGCAAGAGAATTGGCTCAGGAATAAGGGCAGTTCCCCCCCACAGCTTACAATGCATAATTGTCACCATCAGAAGAGGTATTAGTAGAGAGATACAGTTATCTCAAACCCTACTACAGATACCGCTTACCCTGGTAAGAAGTGTTAGCAGAGAAATGCCCTCCTTCATAGGAAGCACAACATATCGCTGTTGTTCTAAGGAGAGGTATGAGGACAGATGTGACAGGTTGACTATACTGTACTGTATATCTAAGTTGTTGTGGAGATAGGTGTTAGTGCCGAAGGCAGTGGGCCAGATTTACAAGAAAGTGGTGTGCCACTTTTCTTGTGCCCCCCCATACCGGCACCTAACAAACCTATTGTAGCTTCATATTTACACTACAGTGCACCATGGCACATGCTAGGACAATTCCGTCATAATTTCTGACTCTACTGTGGTACTTTTCAGGATTAGCGCCATAAATAATGGCACTGATTCTGCAAAGAAAAGGGAGGCCCAGTGAAAGTAATGGGCATCTCATTTTAATGCCTGCTCCGAGCAGTTAAAGATTATGCTAAAAATGGATCAGTGAAATGTTGTAAATTTCACTACATCATTTTTATGGGCCTCCTGCTGCTTGAATGCCCCCTTACATACATTATGCCTGGCGCATAATGTGGGGCAAGGGGTTGCAAGGTGGGGGAATGCAAGCCTTGTACCACTTTGTAAATATGGCGAAGGAGCATGGCCTCCTTAACCCCACATTAGTGTAAACAAATGGTGCTAGTGCGGCACTAAGAGGTGCAGTCCCTTGTAAATCTGCCCCAAAGTTTCCCTACATACTACTGTATATATATGTCAGGCTGGGGAGAGCTGTGGGTGGACAGAGAAATCCATTCTCCCCATTCTAATAAATATGGTAATGTCCCTGGGGAGAGGTGTCAGTGTTGCGCCTAGTACTTGTTATTATTAGTATGGAGAAGTGAGGTGTTACATGTGAGGTAAGTACCATCCCCACCCTACTATGCATAATACTGAGCCTGGGAAAAGTATGCATGGAGAGACAGTGTCTCTCTACACCCTACTCTACACACCAGTTGACTTCATGTAAGGCCTCATTGGAAGGGTCAGTGTCTCCCCATAGTGCAGTAGTTGGGATTGTAAGAGGTAAGTATTGTAACAAAGGAAATATAAATTCTTCCTCTAAAGTATTTTATGATCTTGTGAGAGTCTTGTGGGATCATATTAAAAAAAGGGGTAGTGAAATTCTGGTGCATATAACTTATACCTATTACAACAGGATACTTTCAGTGAAAATGCAAATTCCATCATAAAAGCATAAAGCAGCAAACACTGCCCCCTCACACTGAACGCACAGGACTGTGTGCCTGGATTTTGTGAGAGGTCTGCAACAGCCAACCATGATATGTATGAAAGCATCATGGCTCTTGCAAGAGCCGTCATTTTTTAATCAACTTAATTAATATGATATTGTTGGACCTTGCTTTTTGACAGGGACATCCCCAAACTTTTTGCCTCCTTCCTCCTATTTTTTCTGACCTGTTGTTGTTGGCTTTTGACCTCTGGGCACTTTACCACTGCTAACCAGTGCTAAAGTGCATGTACTCTCTGTGTAAATTGTACTAGTGATTGGTTTAGCCATGATTGGCTATTTAATTTACTTATAAGTCCCTAGCAGAGTGCACTATATGTGCCTAGGGCCTGTAGATTAAATGCTGCTAGTGGGCCTGCAGCACTGGTTGTGCCACCCACTTCAGTAGCCCCTTAACCTTGTCTCAGGCCTGCCATTGCAAGGCCTGTGTGTGCAGTTTCACTGCCACTTTGACTTGCCATTTAAAAGTACTTGCCAAGCCTAGAACTCCCCTTTTTCTACATATAAGTTATCCCTAATGTGTGCCCTAGGTAACCCCTAGAGCAAGGTGCTGTGTGGGTAAAAGGCAGGACATGTACCTGTGTAGTTGTATGTCCTGGTAGTGTAAAACTCCTAAATTTATTTTTACACTACTGTGAGGCCTGCTCCCTTCATAGGCTAACATTGGGGCTGCCCTCATACACTGTTGAAGTGGCAGCTGCTGATCTGAAAGGAGCAGGAAGGTCATATTTAGTATGGCCAGAATGGTAATATAAAACCCTCCTGACTGGTGAAGTCGGATTTAATATTATTATTCTAGAAATGCCACTTTTAGAAAGTGAGCATTTCCTTGCACTTAAATCTTTCTGTGCCCTTCAATCCACGTCTGGCTAGGTTTAGTTGACAGCTCCTTGTGCATTCACTTAGACACACCCCAAACACAGGGTACTCAGCCTCACTTGCAAACATCTGCATTTTGAATGGGTCTTCCTGGGCTGGGAGGGTGGAGGGCCTGCCCTCACACAAAGGACTTCCACACCCCATACTGGGACTCTGGCAGACAGGATTGAACTGAAAGGGGGCTTGGTGCATTTCTTAGACACTCTTTGAAGTCACCCCCACTTCAAAGGCACAAGTTAGTATAAAACAGGGCTTCTGCCCTACCTCATCAGACACTTGCTGGAGAAGAAACCTGAACCAGAAACTACATCCTGCCAAGAAGAACTGCCTGGCTGCTCAAAGGACTCACCTGTCTGCTTTTCTACAAAGGACTGCTGCCTTGCTGTTGGCCTGCTGCCTTGCTGAACTCTTGTCTGGCTGTAAAAGTGCTCTCCAAGGGCTTGGATAGAGCTTGCCTCCTGTTCCCTGAAGTCTCAGGACCAAAAAGACTTCTCTCTTTCACTTGGACGCTTCATGTGCCAACATTTTCGACGCACAGCTTGTTCCGCGGCGAGAAAAACGCCGCACACAACGACGCTGATTGACGCAACGCCTTCGGGACGACCGGATCTTCGACGCACGGCCTCGCAAGGACAACGCTGCCCGACTTCCAGAGGAGAAATCAATGTGACGCCTGCCGTGAGAGCAAAGCTTTAATGCACAGCCCCGCAGAACGACGCACATCCGGAAAACAAGCAGGAGAATCCACGCACAGACCCGGGACATCTGGTAATCCCCGCGACCCATAGAAAAAGACTGTCCGCGCGCTGGAAAACGACGCACGACTTCCCCGCGTGAAAAATAACGACTCAAGTCCGTGTGTGCAGGGGAGAAATCGACGCACACACTATTTTTTATGTATCTCTTCTTCTGGGGCCCTTTGCAGAGATTTTCCACCAGAAACCAGTTACATTGTGCTTGAAAGAGACTTTGGTGGTCATTACAACCCTGGTGGACGGTGTTAAAGATGCGGTAATACCGCAAACAGTCAGACGGACAAAAAAAGGGAATTATGACCCTGGCGGAAACCGCCAACAAAGACAGCCACTTTAACACACCGCCCGCCACGGCGGTACAGACAAGCAGTGCGGCGGTCACCGCCAACAGACAGGCGGGAGACAATGTACCGCCCACAGTATCACAACAGGCCAATCCGCCACCTTTTCCGGGGCGGATTCACCGTGGATAAAAACACGGCGGAAACAGCTTTTGCTATGGGAAAACGCTCACCTTCTACACATCCCATGAGGAACGACGACTCCATGGAACCGGAACTCCAAATACTACCTGCCCTTGTCTTTCTGCTCCTTCACGACCAACAGCGACGTAGGCGCAGAAGATACCGGTGAGTACTGCACCTACGACACGGGGAGGGGGTGGCAAAAGTTAGGGGGACACCCACCAAACACCCCCACCCTCGCATAGTACAACATACACACCAATGCAGTCACAAAAAGAACAGTAACAACCCACAATCCCCCCGGAAGAATGCAAAGACAATGCAAATTTCGGGCAAACATTATAATGTGCCAATATACATGTCATACAAAAATATACAAATATATGTATTCCAAAATCACTCATATTTACATAAATAATCCGATAAGTATTGCAGATATGTACACAAGAATGTCCGTGCACAAACAGTCCAAAAATGCATGGGCGAGGCCCACAATAGATACCTGACCAAAAATCGAGAGAACACTGCCGGGGCATCAGATAGAAACACTACAGGCACCTCAGGGGGAAGGGAAGGGGGGGCACCTCAGCCAGATGAATGCAAAGCCAGATCCACGACGGGGCTCCATGCCCATTGATGTATCCTGGGGAGTGCAAAGCCACAGTCTCTCAAGTCTCTACAGTGGGTGGCTTGCCAACTGTTCAATCCTGGGGAGTGCAAAGCCACAGTCTCTCAAGTCTCTACAGTGGGTGGGTTGCCCAGTGTTACATCCTGGGGAGTGAAAAGCCACAGTCTCTCAAGTCGATGCAGGTCCATACTGGTACTGGGGGGTGACTGGTGCCCAGACTGGATGAGACTCCCCGTGAAAGGTAGTGTCCTGTCACTGTCCCAGCTGCACATGGGATAAGGATGCCTGATGTGGTGGGCCATTCATTACTA
Source organism: Pleurodeles waltl (assembly GCF_031143425.1). Classification (NCBI taxonomy): domain Eukaryota; kingdom Metazoa; phylum Chordata; class Amphibia; order Caudata; family Salamandridae; genus Pleurodeles; species Pleurodeles waltl. The sequence continues at coordinate 754,043,090 of NC_090443.1, read as the reverse complement.
CCTGGTGCATTGCCCTGTTCAGCGGTGCTTTGCCATGGCGGTCTCTGGACTGTTCAGCGGTGCTTTGCCATGGCGGTCTTTGCCCTGTTCAGCGGTGCTTTGACATGGCGGTCTCTGGACTGTTCAGCGGTGCTTTGCCATGGCGGTCTTTGCCCTGTTCAGCGGTGCTTTGACATGGCGGTCTCTGGACTGTTCAGCTGTGTTTTGCCATGGCGGTCTTTGCCCTATTCAGCGGTGCTTTGACATGGCGGTCTCTGGACTGTTCAGCGGTGCCTTGCCATGGCGGTTCTGGACTGTTCAGCGGTGCTTTGCCATGGCGGTCTTTGCCCTGTTCAGCGGTGCTTTGCCATGGCGGTCTTTGCCCTGTTCAGCGGCGCTTTGACATGGCGGTCTCTGGACTGTTCAGCTGTGCTTTGCCATGGCGGTTCTGGACTGTTCAGCGGTGCTTTGCCATGGCGGTCTTTGCCCTGTTCAGCGGTGCTTTGACATGGCGGTCTCTGGACTGTTCAGCGGTGCTTTGACATGGCGGTTCTGATACGGACATTGGTGTGTGGCATGACGATCTCCACGCTGGACATTGGTGTGTGGCATGACGATCTCCATACTGGACATTGGTGTGTGGCATGACGATCTCCATACTGGACATTGGTGTGTGGCATGACGTTCCATCATTGCCAAGCGGGGCTGTGGCATCCTGGCCCCGCCTGGGCTGTGTCTTGTGCGGTGGTCTCAGGACCAGTGACGATAATTGGGCCCTCCTGGGCTGTGTCTTGTGAGGTGGTCTCAGGACCAGTGACGATACTTGGGCCCTCCTGGGCTGTGTCTTGTGCGGTGGTCTCTGGACCTGTGACGATACTTGGGCCCTCCTGGGCTGTGTCTTGTGCGGTGGTCTCTGGACCTGTGACGATACTTGGGCCCTCCTGGGCTGTGTCTTGTGCGGTGGTCTCTGGACCTGTGACAATACTTAGGCCCTCCTGGGCTGTGTCTTGTGCGGTGGTCTCTGGACCTGTGACGATACTTGGGCCCTCCTGGGCTGTGTCTTGTGCGGTGGTCTCTGGACCTGTGACGATACTTGGGCCCTCCTGGACTGTGTCTTGTGTGGTGGTCTCTGGACCAGTGACGATACTTGGGCCCTCCTGGGCAATGACTCTGGCGGTGGGCTCTGGACCAGTGACGACGGTGCTGGCGGTTGTGTCTGGACCGCCGGAAATGATGGCGCACTTCTCCGTCGTGACACTCACAACAGGCTGGGCAGACTTCCTCTGGACCTTCCCCACCTTTTTTGGAGTTACAGCTGACTCACCAATCGCATTCGATCCCATTTCACTTGTTGTCCCACCATGAGTCTTGACACAGTCCCGTCGTCCACTCTCCAATTTCGGAGCCTTTACAGGGGGTGGGCTGCCAGTGCCTTGGCTCCGGGTACTACTGCCTGCCCTGGTGGACGGTGCACTCCAAAAACCTGGAACACGCACCACTGGTACTGGTGGCTTTTTGGCTGAGGCGCTACGACGGGACTGATGAATTGGAGGGGGGGTGGGGGCAAAAAGGTCAATTTGACAGAGGGACAGTTTCTGACGAACACTGGGATGGGTAGCTGGAGGGGGTCTGGGAGTGGCGGAAGAGGCGGTGGTTGTAGGAGGTGTCACTTTAGCTGTTTTGGGTGCAGGTGCAGGTTACTGGAGGCTGTCGTGAGGTGGATGGATGTTGGGTGAGTGATTGCCGGCGTTTGGGTACTTTGGGAGGGGGCGTCGCAGACACACTGGGAGAGGACACAGGGGACGTGTAAATGGCAGTGGAGGTGGTGAGTGCAGGTGAGCGGCGTGTGGTGCTGGGTGTCCTGGTGCGAGTCCTAGTGCCTGTAGATGTGATGCATGCAGGTGTGTGTGTAGACAAGACTGGGAGGGAGGAGGGAGAAGAGGAGGAGGGGGACACAGTGGAGACAGTGGATGTTGCTGTGTCTGTATGGGTGTGATGCTTGTGTGAGTGCCTGTGGGATGTGTGTTGCCTATGTTTGCCTGAGATACTTTTGTGTGTAGACTTGTGTGCATGCTGGTCTGTAGGTGTGCTTGGGATGGGCTGGGGTACAGGGGATTGGGTCTGGGTGGAGGAAGTTGGAGGGGGGAGGCTGGACACAGGGACAATTGCTGCCATCAGTGCTGAGGCCAGAGATTGCCGGGTTCGCTGAAGGACAGCCTGACCAGAATGAATGCCCTCCAGGAATGCATTACCGTGTTGCAACGCCCTTTCTACACCCTGGATGGCATTCACAATGGTAGACTGCCCAACAGTGAGTGACCTGAGGAGGTCAATGGCCTCCTCACTGAGGGCAGCAGGGGCGACTGGGGCAGGGCCTGAGGTGCCTGGGGCGAAGGTGATGCCCACCCTCCTGGGTGAGCGGGCACGGGGCGAATGCTGAGGGGCTGCTGGGAGGGCGGTGCTGGTAGGGGGGGTGGCGGCTGTAGCTGTAGAAGTGGGGCGCACAGATGGTGCCGCCACCACAGGGGTGCTCACATCGGCGGACGAGTCTGTGTCGCTGGTTGGTGATGAAGTGGCCGACGTGAAGCTCCCCTCGCTCTCCGTCCCACTGGTGTATTCAGAGTCTGTGGTGTGGCCCTCCATGGCCATGTGGGATGCAGCTCCCTCGTGCTCCGGTGCCACTGTACCTCCGCCTGTTGATGCTGATGTACAAAAGGACAGGGAGAGCAGGAAAAAGGGGGGAGACAGAACAAAGAGAGTTTTAGTGCATGGCATACCGCTACCGTTGGCGGACAAGACAGACGCAGCAGCCCCATTCACAACGCCGCGCTCCTGCCCTCTGCACATGCAATTTCTGGGATATGGCCTACATGGCATTGGTGGAAATCTGCGCACATAGATGCCACAGGGGCAACTATACCTCAACTTGATAATTTACTGAGCTGGGGTAGAGTGCCACATGGCCTACATTACGGAGGGGCCTTGCCTACCTAACTCGCCCTGGCCTAGGGACACCCAGAGCCCACCTCCCCCACCCAGACACCTCCACTGCACGCAAAGTCCGCAGAATGAGAGTGTACTCACCCCCTTGTGTCTGCTGTGATGTCCTTAAGCGCCCATCCAACTCCGGGTAGGCGACCGCCAGGATCTGGAACATCAGGGGGGTCATGGTACGACAGGCACCCCTCCCACGTTGGGAGGCCATCCCCAGCTGAGCCTCCGCCGTCTTCTTGCTGCAGCGGCGAATGTCCTCCCATCTCTTACGGCAGTGGGTGCCCCCTCTCTGGTGGGCCCCCAGGTTCCAGACCTCCTTGGCGATGGCACGCCAAATGTCCCTCTTCTGGTGGGCGCTGACCTACATGACATGCACAAGGAAAGAGGAACAGTCATTACCAACTGCACCATCAAATGTGAGTGGCCCCCTCCCTACTCTGACCATGTGGGCCATTTATTCCCATGCTTTACTGTAGTATGACTTCTTCCCCCCTTCCCTCTTCCACCCAGCCCTGTCCACCCAGGCCTAGCCCCTACAACGTGCTCCCTGTGTACTAACCTGTTGGTCTGGAGGTCCGTAGAGTAGCATGTACTGGGGGAGGACCCCATCCACAAGTTTCTCCAACTCTTGTGCAGTGAAGGCAGGGGCCCTTTCCCCAGACGCAACAGCCATCGTCACTTCCAGACCGAGGTCACAGCAGCACTAGCAGTGTAGGTCCTCTCCTGTCGAAGGTCAGGTATCTAGTGATTGAACAGATAGAAAATGGTGGTGACGTCCGCGGCGGTGACGTCCGCGGCGGGGGGTATCATCACCGGCGGCGCACCTGTTCATTGGCTCCTGGGACCCATAAGGTCCAATGTTAAGCAATGCAGCATTGAGCCGCGGTCTACGACCGCCTACCGCGATGGTGTGCAACGCCGTTACCCCACAATCCCATTGTCCCAGTTTAGAAGTCAGGCAGCCGCCATTTCAGGGGCCCACATGGATTCATTTTCAACTGCATCACACATACTGAGGACTACACTTAACACACATACAGGAAGGGTTTTGTGTCTTCTGTAGTCTTGTGTGTAACTGTGGGTACATACCTGGAGGAATAGTGACTGGTTCTTCGCTGTTGTCCTTCTTAGGCACCGTCAGCTGGGACATATGAGAAGATGGCAGAATCCTCCGGTGTACCGACCGCTGGTGGACCTGTTGACAATGGAAGAGAGACATTTAATCGTGACCTACCGGTTTGACCGTGCTACAATCCAGGAACTATGTACCCAGTTGGAGCCAGACCTGATGTCACCAATCCGCCATCCGACTGGAATGCCCTCTGACGTGCAGGTGCTGTCAGTGCTCCATTTCCTTGCAAGTAAGTCTTTTCAGACAACAGTGGCCATGGCATCAGGGATGTCCCAGCCTATGTTTTCCAACGTGTTGTCCAGAGTGTTGTCTGCCCTGCTGAAACACGTAAGGAGATACATCATATTCCCTGAGGTGGAGGATTTGCCTACAGTGAAAGGCGACTTCTATGCCCTTGGACATATCCCCAACGTCATAGGTGCCATTGATGGGACCCATGTAGCTCTGGTCCCCCCCGCAGGACTGAACAGGTGTGCAGGAACAGGAAGAGTTATCATTCAATGAATGTCCAGATGGTCTGTTTGGCAGACTAGTACATCTCGCAGGTAAATGCTATGTTCCCTGGCTCAGTGCATGACGCCTACTTCCTGCGGAATAGCAGCATCCCTGATATGATGGGTGAACTCCAGAGGCACCGTGTATGGCTATTGGGGGACTCTGGTTACCCCAACCTTTCCTGGCTATTGACCCCAGTGAGGAATCCCAGGACTAGGGCAGAGGAACGCTACAATGAGGCCCATGGGCGGACTAGGAGGGTTATCGAACGCACCTTCGGCCTCCTTAAGGCCAGGTTCGGGTGCCTCCATATGACAGGTGGGTCCCTATTCTACTCACCAGAGAAGGTGTGGGACATCATCATCGCCTGCTCCATGCTCCATAACTTGGCATTGCGACGCCAGATGCCTTTTCTGCAGGAGGATGATCCAGATGACGGTGTTGTGGCAGCTGTGGAGCCTGTGGAGCCTGTGGAGCCTGTGGACAGTGATGAGGATGAAGCTGAGGAAAACGAAAACGACAACAGGGAGTCAGTCATACAGCAATATTTCCAGTGAGACACAGGTGAGAACATTTTCATTTTTACCATTACATTAACTTTCACACATCTACCTCTATCCTGTACCGACATTTCTCTCACTATTTGTTAACTGAGTTGTCCCCTTCCATTTCAGTTTCACAAATGTGGTAACCTGCGTGTCAACTGTTTGCATCCTTGAAGGGCTTGTGATGTGTGACATAGGTATGTTAGCCTTCCAATGGGTAACCCATTATGAAACTGTAATTGATAATACAGATTTACAAATCATAGACTGACTCCATTTGTTTTAGTGTTTCAAGGGTGTTTATTTAAGTGCTCAAAAAATGATGGGGGGTTGTAAACTGGTGATGGGTGATGGTGGAGGAATGTCCATGGCAGAGTCCAGTCTATTAGTCTCACAGGTACATTGCACATCTTGGCATTGGAAGTGGAGCTAGGTCAGTTCCAATTTGGACAGGGTAACAAAGTGGGACAGTGGGGGGACAATCAGGGTGGTCTTATTTCCTGGCGAGGGTCTTGCCATCTTGCTCTGTCCTGTTCCTGGATCTCAGGGCCTGCTTGCGTGGTGGTTGTCCGTCTGCAGGGGATGGGGAGCTGGTGTGTTGGTCCTGTGGCAGGGCGTCCTGTCCACTAGCGCCGGCAGAGGTGGTGGGCATTTCATCGTCCTGGCTAGTGTCAGGGGCCCCTTGCAGTGCCACGGTTTCCCTCAAGGTCTTTTGAATGTCGGTCAGCACCCCTACGATGGTGCCCAGGGTGGAGCCGATGGTCCTGAGCTCCTCCCTGAACCCCAAATATTGTTCCTCCTGCAGACGCAGGGTCTCCTGCAACTTGTCCAGGACCGTGGCCATCGTCTCCTGGGAGTGGTGGTATGCTCCCATGATGGAGGAGAGGGCCTCGTTGAAAGTTGGTTCCCTTGGCCTGTCCTCCCTCTGTCGCACAGCAGCCCTCCCAGTTCCCCTGTGTTCCTGTGCCTCCGTCCCCTGGACCGTGTGCCCACTACCACTGCCCCCAGGTTCCTTTTGTTGTTGGGGTGGTGGGTTTGCCTGGGTGCCCTGTAGTGGTGGACACACCGCTGATTGACCTGTCCTGGGTAGGGAGGTTTGGGCCTGCTGGGTGGGTGCTGTGCTGGTGTTACCAGAGGGTGTAAGCTCGGTGTTGGGCTCTGGCTGGGCAAGGGGAACCGACTGTCCTGAGGCCCACGATGGTCCGGCTTGGTCATCAGGATCCAGTTGGGCAGAGCTGCTGTTGTCACTGTGGGCCTCTTCTGGGGGTGGAGTGGTGTTGTCTGGACCCTCTGGTGTGGTGATGTACCTTCGGGTTCCTGCGGGGGTATAAGTACATGATTATTGCATGTGTGTGTTTCATGGAGTGCAATGGTTGGGTGTTCATGAACTCCAGTGCAGGCATTCCTGTGTGGGGGCTTGTGTGCTGATGGTTGGGGGGTGTTGGGGGTCTGTGCAGTGGCCATGCTTTGGTGATGGGTGTCCATGCTTAGTTATGTCATGCAGGACTTGGGGTTGGGATGGGTGGTTGGTGTCATGGGTAGATAGGTGAGGATTTGGGGTGATAGGGGAGGGTGTGATGGTGGGGGTGTGTGATATCATGCAGGTAGAGTGGGGGGTATGATGGTTAAGATTAGACTTACCAGTTTCCGTTCCTCCAACGACTCCTCCGAGGCCCTCAGGATGCAAGTTGGACAAGACTTGCTCCTCCCATGTTGTTAGTTGTGGGGGAGGAGGTGGGGGTCCGCCGCCAGTCCGCTGTACCGCGATGTGGTGCCTGGATACCGTGGAACGCACCTTCCCCCGTAGGTCGTTCCACCTCTTCCTGATGTCCTCCCTATTTCTTGGGTGCTGTCCCACAGCGTTGACCCTGTCCACTGTTCTTTGCAATAGCTTCATCTTCCTGGCTATGGATGTGTGCTGTACCTGTGAGCCAAATAGCTGTGGCTCTACCGGGATGATTTCCTCCACCATGACCCTGAGCTCCTCCTCGGAGAAGCGGGGGTGTCTTTGGCGTGACATGGGGTGGTGTAGGTGATGTGTGGGGTGGTGTATGTGTTGATGAGTGTGGTGAGTGTAGTGGTATGAGGTGTTTTGTGCTTGGATGTTGCGTGGATGATGGTGTTGTGTGCCTCTGTGTGATGGGGTTGTCTGTTCTGTGCTGTCTCTCTGGCCTTCTCTCTGAATTTTTGGTAGTAGGGGTTTGTGGTTGATGTGGGTGTGTGTTTTATATAGTATTGGGTGTGTGGGAGTGGTGTGTGTATGTTTGTCAGGTGTGTGTATTTCAAATTGTCCAATGTGGCGGTGTTTTGGAGATGTGTGTGTATTTTAAGCGCAGCGGTGTGTACCGCCAATGGAATACCACAGTTGAAAGACCGCCGCGTGGATTCGTAGGTCGTAATGGCATGGGCGTGTTTCTGTTGGCGTGGAGGATGTGTTTCCGCCAGTTTCTCGCTGACCTTTGGTGTGGCGGTATTGTGTGGGTGTTTGAATTTCGGCGGATTCCGTGATGTGTGTCATAATAGCTGTGGCGGTCTACCGCGGCCGCGGGGGTGTATTGGCGGTCTTCTGCACGGCGGTAAGCGCCTTATACCGCCAATGTTGTAATGACCCCCTTTGTTTGCTTTTAAAGCCTTTCCAACCCTGGCGGTCGGTGTTAAAGCGGCAGCCAACCCGCAAACAGGCAGGCGGCCAAAAAAATTGAATTCCGACCCTGGCGGGAACCGCCAACACAGCCCGCACTTTAACACTCCAACTGCCACGGCAGTACAGACAAGCAGCGCGGCGGTCACCGCCAACAGACAGGCGGGAGACAATGTACCGCCCACCCTATCACAACTCACCAATCCACCACCTTTTCCGGGGCGGGAGCCCCGCCGATAAAAACACAGCGGAAACAGACTACGAACGGGAAAACGCTCACCTCTACACACTCCACGAGGAATCTGGACAGCATGGAACCAGAACTACACATCCTACCAGCTATTGTCTACCTGCTCCTCTGCCAGGAGCACGAACGCCGGCGCAGAAGACAACGGTGAGTACTGCACATACGACACACAGGAGGGGTGAGGAGAAAAGATTACGGGCACACACATATGCGACACCCCCCGCCCCAACTACCTACACACCAATGCAGAGCAACAACTCAGAGTGACACCCCCAAACCCCTCGGAAGAATGCATAGACAAAATAATAAGTAATTGTAATGCAAATATATTGTAAGGCAAAGTAAATAAGTAAGACGAACATCCCATAACTATATACACATATGTATATTGTCCCGTCAGAATTGGCTTTCTGTCATTGTACGTGGGCCAATGGTCCTCAACACATGGGCAAAGCCCACACATGAGACCTGAATCCATTGGAGAGAACACTGCAGGGGCATCAGATAGGAAAACTACAGGCACCTCAGGGGGAAGGGAAGGGGGGACACCTCAGCCACATGAGTCCACAACGCCAGATCCACGAGGGGCCTCCACGGCCAATGTTCAATCCTGGGGAGTGCAAAGCCACAGTCTCTCAAGTCTCTACAGTGGGTGGCTTGCCCACTGTGCCATCCTGGGGAGTGCAAAGCCACAGTCTCTCAAGTCTCTACAGTGGGTGGCTTGCCCACTGTGCCATCCTGGGGAGTGCAAAGCCACAGTCTCACAAGTGGATGACAGACTCCAGCGGTACTGGAGGACTCTTGGTGCCCAGAGTGTATCGTGCAGCCCTGTCCGACACTGATCCGGGCCTGCCCCTTCTGCCAATGTGTCAGTGGTGCTTGAGATGAAGGGCCCAGCGGAGCGGTGCAGAGACGCCGGTGCCCAGCGGAGCGGTGCTTGAGATGAAGGGCCCAGCGGAGCGGTGCTTGAGATGAAGGGCCCAGCGGAGCGGTGCTTGAGATGAAGGGCCCAGCGGAGCGGTGCTTGAGATGAAGGGCCAAGCGGAGCGGTGCAGAGACGGCGGTGCCCAGCGGAGCGGTGCTTGAGATGAAGGGCCCAGCGGAGCGGTGCTTGAGATGAAAGGCCGAGCGGTGCAGAGACGCCGGTGCCCAGCGGAGCGGTGCCTGAGATGAAGGGCCCAGCGGAGCGGTGCTTGAGATGAAGGGCCCAGTGGAGCGGTGCTTGAGATGAAGGGCCCAGCGGAGCGGTGCTTGAGATGAAGGGCCAAGCGGAGCGGTGCAGAGACGGCGGTGCCCAGCGGAGTGGTGCTTGAGATGAAGGGCCCAGCGGAGCGGTGCTTGAGATGAAGGGCCCAGCGGAGCGGTGCTTGAGATGAAAGGCCGAGCGGTGCAGAGACGCCGGTGCCCAGCGGAGCGGTGCCTGAGATGAAGGGCCCAGCGGAGCGGTGCTTGAGATGAAGGGTCCAGCGGAGCGGTGCTTGAGATGAAGGGCCCAGCGGAGCGGTGCTTGAGATGAAGGGCCAAGCGAAGCGGTGCAGAGACTGCGGTGCCCAGCGGAGTGGTGCTTGAGATGAAGGGCCCAGCGGAGCGGTGCTTGAGATGAAGGGCCCAGCGGAGCGGTGCTTGAGATGAAGGGCCAAGCGGAGCGGTACAGAGACGCCGGTGCCCAGCGGAGCGGTGCCTGAGATGAAGGGCCCAGCGGAGCGGTGCTTGAGATGAAGGGCCCAGAGGAGCGGTGCTTGAGATGAAGGGCCCAGCGGAGCGGTGCTTGAGATGAAGGGCCAAGCGGAGCGGTGCAGAGACGGCTGTGCCCAGCGGAGCGGTGCTTGAGATGAAGGGCCCAGCGGAGCGGTGGTTGAGATGAAGGGCCCAGCGGAGCGGTGCTTGAGATGAAGGGCCAAGCGGAGCGGTGCAGAGACGGCGGTGCCCAGCGGAGCGGTGCTTGAGATGAAGGGCCCAGCGGAGCGGTGCTTGAGATGAAGGGCCAAGCGGAGCGGTGCAGAGACGGCGGTGCCCAGCGGAGCGGTGCTTGAGATGAAGGGCCCAGCGGAGCGGTGCAGAGACGCCGGTGCCCTGTTCAGCGGTGCTTGTCTTGAAGGGCCCTGTTCAGCGGTTCTTGACACGGCGGTGCCCTGTTCAGCGGTGCTTGTCTTGAAGGGCCCTGTTCAGCGGTGCCTGTCTTGAAGGGCCCTGTTCAGCGGTTCTTGACACGGCGGTGCCCTGTTCAGCGGTGCTTGTCTTGAAGGGCCCTGTTCAGCGGTTCTTGACACGGCAGTGCCCTGTTCAGCGGTGCTTGTCTTGAAGGGCCCTGTTCAGCGGTGCTTGTCTTGAAGGGCCCTGTTCAGCGGTGCCTGTCTTGAAGGGCCCTGTTCAGCGGTTCTTGACACGGCGGTGCCCTGTTCAGCGGTGCTTGTCTTGAAGGGCCCTGTTCAGCGGTTCTTGAGACGGCGGTGCCCTGTTCAGCAGTGCTTCACATGTGTCTCCAGGGCACCAGATCCGGCCAATAGATGGTGTTCACGCGCCATCCGACTTCTCGCTTGCTGGGCCCTCCTGTGCTTGTGGCCCGTGCCCGTGGGTGTCCTCCTTCACCCCCGGAATGGGTCTGGTGGGGCCCTCCTGGGCAGCTCGCCTGCTGCCGGACTTGTCGGCCGTGCTGCCCTTGCCATCCTTGCCTGATCCTCTGTGGCCCTTGCCTCCCTTTGGAGATGTGACAGGCACCCCACTCCCTGACAGTGCCAGGGTGGTGCCTGTGGAGGCTGCTGTCTTTGTTTTCTCGCGCCGGCCCTTGGCTTTGTTTGTTTTTTTCCCAGGGGGTGGGCTGGCTGTCCCTTTGCTGCTGGCCGATGTGGCTGCCCTTGAAGGTGGGGGACTCCAATATCCCTGGACTATGGTCCTTGTAGGTCCAGGGGTTGTGGTGGCTGAGGTGCAGATTGGACTTTTACGAGATGGAGGGGGTGGGTCAGGTGATGGAAAGAGGTTAAGTTTGGAGATGAAAAACTTTTTGGGAGCAATGGTAAGGGTAGGTGCAGTGGGTATGGGAGTGGAGGAAGAGGATGTGGTTGTAGGAGAGTCAAGTGTGCTGTCTATGGGTGCAGGTGCTTGTGACGGAGGCTGTCGTGAGGTGGATGGCTGTTGGGTGGGGGGCTGCCTGCGTTTGTGTGGTTTGGAAGAGGGGGTGACAGACACACTGGGAGAGGACACAGGGGACGTGTAAATGGCAGTGGGGGTGGTGACTGCACGTGTGCGGAGTGTTCTGGTGGGTGTGCTGGTGAAGGTCGTAGTGGCTGATGAAGTGGTGCATGCAAGTGTGAGTTGGGACGTCACATGGAGGGAGGAGGGAGACGAGGAGGAGGGGGACACAGAGGAGGCAGTGGCTGTTGGCATGTCTGCATGTGGATGTTGCTTGTGTGAATGCTTCTGTGATGTGTGGTGCTTATGTTTGGATGAGCTGACCTTGGGTGTTGAGGTGTGTGCAGGCTGGTCTGTAGGTGTGTCTGGGATAGGCAGAGGAACAGGGGAGTGGGACTGGGTGGAGGGAGTTGGAGGAGGGAGGCAGGAGACAGGGACAATGGCTGCCGTCAGTGCTGAGGCCAGAGCGTTGAACGATCGCTGATGGGCAGCCTGACCCGAATGAATGCCCTCCAGGTATGCATTGCTCCGATGCACCTCCCTTTCCACCCCCTGGATGGCATTCAAAAGGGTAGACTGCCCAACAATGAGCGTCCGGAGGAGGTCGATGACCTCCTCACTGAGGGCAGCAGGGGTAACTGGGGCAGGGCCTGAGGTGCCTGGGGCGAAGGAGATGCCCGCCTTGGTGTGCGAGCGGGCACAAGGCGAACGCTGAGGGGCTGCTGGGAGGGCGGAGCTGGTGTGCTGGTTGGCGGCTGTACCTGTTGTTGCGGTGGGCACGGATGTTGCCGCCACCACAAGGGAGCTCCCTTCCGAGGACGTGTCGATGTCGCTGATGTCTCCACGTGTCCCCGTTGTGGAGCCCCCCTCGCCCTCCGTCTCACTGGTCAAATCAGAGTCCGTTGCATGGCCCTCCGGGGCCATGTGAGATGCAGCTCCCTCGTGCTCCAATGCCACTTCTCCTCCGCCAGATGATGCTAATGCACACATGAACAGGAAGAGCAGACCAAAAAAAGGGGGGGGAAGAATAAAGACATGTTGAGTGCGTGCATTGGCAACACAGTTGGCGGAGAGGACAGACACAGAAGCCCCCTGCACTACGCCGCGCACTTGGGCTACACTACTCAATCAGTGGGACATGGCCTACAAGCCTATGGACGACAACTGCACACATAGGTGACACAGGGCCATGGATAGCTGTACTTGGCACCCTACAGAGGTGGGGGGCAGGGGCACAGGGCCATGCCTTACGGAGGGGCCTAGCCTACAGAAATCGCCCTGGCCTAGGGATACCCACAGCCCTCCTCCCCCACCCAGACACCTCCACTGCACGCATAGTCAGCAGAATGAGAGTGTACTCACCCCCTTGTGTCTGCTGTGATGTCCTCACGTGCCCATCCAAATCTGGGTAGGCCACCGCCAGGATCCGAGACATCAGGGGGGTCAATTGACGCGTGGCACCCCTCCTACGTTGGGAGGCCATCCCCAGCAGAGCCTCCGCGGTCTTTCCGCTCCCGCAGCGGATGTCCTCCCACCTCTTGCGGCAGTGGGTGCCCCGTCTGTTGTGGACCCCCAGGGTCCGGACGTCCTTGGCGATGGCACACCAAATGTCGACTTTCTGATTGGCGCTGACCTATGTGACACGTACAGGGAGAGAAAATACAATATCAGAATTTTCGGCATGCTCGATGTGAGTGTCCCCCCATTCCCACACTTGCCATGTGGCACATGCTCTCATCTGTCGTTTGATGCATGCCTCATACACTCCCCTCCGCACCATCGTTCATTCACCCCACTCAACCCAGGCATTGCCCACAAAGCATGGTCCCAGTGTACTTACCTGTTGGTCTGGAGGACCGTAGAGTAGCGCATACTGGGGGAGGACCCCATCAACAAGTTTCTCCAATTCCTCAGATGTGAAGGCAGGGGCCCTTTCCCCAGTCGCAGCTGCCATTGTCTCTTCCAGACCGAGGTCACAGCAGCACTTGCAGTATAGGTCCTCTCCTGTGGATGATCAGGTCTCGAGTGATTAAGCAGAGAGAAAATGGCGGTCACGCCCGCGGCGGTGCGTACCGCGGCGGTGCGTACCGCGGCGGTGCGTACCGCGACCGCCGGCGCACATCGTCATTGGCTCCTGAGACCCATAGGGTTCAATGTTAACCAATGCTGCTTTGCACCGCGGTCTTCGACCGCCTACCGCCACGGTGTGCCACGCCAGCGCATTGACCTCACATCCCATTGTCACACTTCACAGGTCAGGCAGCCGCCATTTCAAGGGCCCACATGGCTAAATTTCTACTGCGTCACACAGGCCTAGGCGTTGCATTGCCACTCATACAAGCCATTCAATGCATAGCGAATCGTGTTCTGTGCAAGCTGTGGTTACGTACCTGTGGGTTGCTTGACTCTGTGCTCCATGTTGTCCTTCCTAGGCACCGTCCGCTGGGACTTGCGAGGAGATGGAGGAATGTTCCCGTGTACAGACCGCTGGTGGACCTGTCGGCAATGGAAGAAAGACATGTCATACTGACATACGGACTTGACCGAGCCACTATACAGGAACTGTGTGCCCAGCTGGAGCCAGACCTGATGTCCCCCATTCGCCAACCCCCTCTGGTGCAGGTGCTGTCAGTACTCCATTTTTTGGCAAGTGGATCATTCCAAACAACAGTGGCCATATCATCAGGGATGTCTCAGCCTATGTTTTCTAAGGTTTTGTCCAGAGTGTTGTCTGCCCTGATGAAATACATGCAGAGCTACATTGTTTTCCCTGAGGTGGCCGATTTGGCTACAGTGAAGGGTGATTTCTATGCCCTTGGACATATCCCCAACATCATTGGTGCCATTGATGGGACCCATGTGGCTTTGGTTCCACCCAGTGAAAGTGAGCAGGTGTACAGGAACAGAAAAAGTTATCATTCGATGAATGTCCAGGTGGTCTGTTTGGCTGACCAGTACATCTCCCATGTAAATGCCAAGTTCCCTGGGTCAGTGCATGACGCGTACATCATGCGAAATAGCAGCATCCCTTATGTGATGGAACAGCTACAGAGACACTGTGTGTGGCTAATTGGTGACTCTGGTTACCCCAACCTGTCGTGGCTACTGACCCCAGTGAGGAATCCCCGGACCAGGGCAGAGGAACGGTACAATGAGGAACATGGGCGTACTAGGAGGGTGATCGAGCGGACCTTCGGCCTCCTGAAGGCCAGGTTTAGGTGCCTGCATATGACAGGTGGGTCCCTAATGTACTCACCAAAGAAGGTGTGCCATATCATTGTGGCCTGCTGTATGCTTCACAACCTGGCTTTGCGACGCCAGGTGCCTTTCCTGCAGGAGGATGGTCCAGATGGTGGTGTTGTAGCAGCTGTGGAGCCTGTGGAGAGTGAAGAGGAGGAAGACGACGGGGACGACACAGACAACAGGGACACAGTGATACAACAGTATTTTCAGTAGCACACAGGTACGAATCAACCCCGCCATTTTACATTTACTTAAAGTCTCCTGCCTCTCTACTGTCTGTGTTTCCCCCCAGTTCCTGTTTACTGAGTTGTGACTTTCCCTTCCGTTTTCAGAGCTGTGGGCCCCACTGCGTGACCTCTGCTTTGTTTGCCCATGGACTACAGCTGTGTGACAGTGGTATGTTGTCATCACAATATAACTGAACATTTTGGCACCGTTATGTCTAATACATTTGTTCAAAATACAAGCAGACTCCAGATTTTTTAAGTGCAATAAGTGATTTTATTAAAGTGCTAAATTTAGGGACATGATTGAAAAACGGTGATGGGTGATGGTGGAGTAATGTCCATGGCAGAGTCCAGTTTTCAGTCTCACAGGTGCATTGTCCATATGCCTGTGGAAGGATGGAGCAGGGGCAGTTTAAGTTTGGACAGGGTGACAATGTGGGACAGTGGGATGACATCAGGGGGTATCCTTTGCTGGCGGGGGTCTTGGCATCCTACTCTGTCTTCTTGTGAGATCTCAGGTACAGCTTGCGGGGTGGTTCTTCTTCTGCAGGAGGTGGGGTTCTGGTGGCCTGTCGTTGTGTGGGGGCCTCCTGTCCACTAGCGCCGGCGGAGGTGGTAGCCTGGTCTTGGTCCATGCTAGTGACAGGGGCCCTTTGTGGTGCCACATGGTCCCGCAATGTGGTGACTATCTGGTTAAGAGCCACGACGATGGTCCCCATTGCGGAACTAATGTTTCTCAGTTCCTCTCTGAACCCCATGTACTGTTCCTCCTGCAGTACCTGGATCTCCTGGAACCTGGCCAGTACCGTAGCCATCGTCTCCTGGGAGCGATGGTATGCTCCCATGATGGAGGAGAGGGCCTCTTGGAGAGTCGGTTCCCTGGGCCTGTCCCCCCCCTGTCGCACAGCAGCCCTCCCAGTTCCCCTGTTTCCCTGGGCCTCTGTCCCCTGGACCGTGTGCCCAATACCACTGCCCCCAGGTCCCTGTTGTTGTTGGGGTGGTGGGTCAACCTGGGTGCCCTGTAGTGGTGGACACACCGCTGATTGACGTGTCCTCGAGACAGAGGCATGGGCCCGCTGGGTGGGAGCTGTGCTGGTGTTCCCAGAGGGGGTTAGGTCTGCTGTAGCCTGTGGCTGTCTGTGGGGAACCGACTGTCCCGAGGTCCCCGATGGGCCGGGCTGGTCATCTGGGTCCAGGGAGACAGAGCTGCTGTCATCACTGGGGGCCTCTTCTGGGGGTGGGATGGACATCTCTGGACCCTCCTGGGCGGTGTGGTGGCGTTCGGGTCCTGCAGGGGTATAAGAGTATGGTTATTGCTTCTGTGTGTGCCATTTCGTGTAATGGGTGGGTGGCCGTGTACCCCAGTGCTGGCATTCCCTTGTGGGGGCTTTTGTGACGGTGGCTTGTGGGGGAGATGGGTATGTGCAGTGGGCATGCTTTGGTAGTGGGTGTCCATGCTTTGGGGACGCATGCAGGGCTAGGTTTTGGGATGGGTGGGTTGTGATGGTGAGCCATTTGCAAGGAGTTGGTGTGATGGGGTGGGGGTGAGGGTGGGGGTATGATTTGGCATGCAGGTGGGGTGGGGGGAAGGAAGTAGTGAAGATTTGACTTACCAGAGTCCATTCCTCCGCCTACTCCTGCGAGGCCCTCAGGATGCAGGATGTGCGAGACTTCTTCCTCCCATGCTGTGAATTCTGGGGGAGTAGGTGGGGGTCCGCCGCCAGTCTTCTGCACCGCGATGTTGTGCCTTGATACCATGGAACGCACCTTCCCCTGTAGGTCGTTCCACCGCTTCCTGATGTCGTCCCGATTTCGTCGATGCTGTCCCACAGCGTTGACCCTGTCCACTATTCTTTGCCATAGCTCCATCTTCCTGGCAATGGTGGTGTGCTGCACCTGTGTCCCGAAGAGCTGGGGCTCTACCCGAACTATTTCCTCCACCATGACCCTGAGTTCTGCGTCAGAGAACCTGGGGTGTCTTTGGGGTGCCATGGGGTGGTGTGGATGAGGTGAGGGGTGGTGTATGTGTTGTAGAGTGTGGTGAGTGTGGTGGTGTATGGTGTTTTGTGCGTGGATTTTGTGTGGGTGATGTTGTGATTTGCCTCTGTGTGATGGTCTACTCTATTCTGTGCTGTCTCTCTCTGTCCTTCAGTCGCAATTGTGGTCGTAAGGGTTTGTGGGTGATGTGGGTGTGTGTTTTATATTGTATTGGGTGTGTGGGAGTGGTGTGTGTATGTGTCTCAGGTGTGTGTATTTTGAATTGTCCAATGTGGTAGTGTTTTGTAAAGGTGTGTGTATTTTGACCATGGCGATGTGTACCGCCAATGGAATACCGCGTTGAAAGACCGCTGCAGGGATTTGTGGGTCGGAATGGCATGGGCGTATTTCTGATGGCGTGACGGTGGAGGTTTGGTCATCGCCAGTTTTTCGCTGGCCGTTGGTGTGGCGGAATTTTGTTGATGTCGGGTTTTTGGCGGTTTGCCAGTTGCGGGTCAGAAAGACCGTGGCGGTTTACCACGACCGCGGCAGTGTTATGACGGTCTTCTGACCGGCGGTAAGCGCCTTTTACCACCGAGGTCAGAATGACCCCCTATATATCACTTTTCAGTGATATCTTTACAAATTCATATTGCATCTTTGATCGTTTTGACCTGCAAATACCCAGATAAATATTATATATTTTTCTAAACACTGTGTGGTGTATTTATGTGGTGTTATATTATGGTATTGTATGATTTATTGCACAAATGCTTTACACATTGCCTTCTAAGTTAAGCCTGACTGCTCGTGCCAAGCTACCAGAGGGTGGGCACAGGCTGATTTTGGATTGTGTGTGACTTACCCTGACTAGAGTGAGGGTTCTTGCTTGGACAGAGGGCAACCTGACTGCCAACCAAAAACCCCATTACTAACAGATACACATAACATACTGACTTTATTATGAAAGATTAGCATTAAATACTAACTGACCAGATGAAAAAGAAATCTGTACAACTGATTAGAACAAAATGTATAAGTCTGCAATCTTGAGAGCATCCCGTGAACATGAACATAAACCTTAAGAATAGATGTACATAGTGAAAACATATAGTTTATAGTATAGGAAAAACTGATCAGTGTCTTTTTGAAGTATGAATATGAAGATAGTATAAAAATACATACAAATACTATACAAACTATGCTGGGAATATTTATGTGTTTTGAGTTAAAAAAAACTAAGAAGTGAACATTCTCAGTGCAACCATTGTTAAAGTAATTACTGTCAAGATATTTTTACATTTATTTTTGTTTTTAGAACAAAAAACAAGAAAATCACTGAAAAAATTGAGGTTGAAGTGATGTGTAATGAAAATATGGTGTTTTGATAAAAACAAATGCAGAAAATCACCAACAAAAGAAAGGTAAAATTAACGTTATAGGTAGCTGGATTTCTCAGTGACAACATTAATGTTTTGAAATCAAAAACACCGAAATTCACAAGTTATAGATAGCAGCACTTACTACAGCTTGTGCCATACACTGTTCATGACTTCACATTTGAAATCACTGATGCTATGTTCTATGGCATCATTTATGACATCTCTGATGACATCTTAAATGACACCATTGCTGAGGTCAGATAACCTTTGTTTTTTTCATGGTGTATTCTAACTAAATTGTCTCTGTAATCTGAGTGTGTGAGTAGGTGTGTGGTTGTGTGGGTGTGTATGTGGGTGTTTGAGTGTGCATTGGGTGTGTGAGTGCATGTGTGGCTATCTCTGTTGGTCTATGAGTGGTTGCAGGAGTGGTTGTGTGGGTGTGTGAGTGGTTTTCTGGGTTTGTGAATGGGTGTGTAAGTGGTTGTGTGGGTGTCTGAGTAGGCGTGTGAGTGGTTGTGTGGGTGTTTAAGTGGGTGTGTAAGCATGTAAGTCAATGTGTGAGTGGGTGTGTGAGTGACTGTGTGGGTCTGTGAGTCGGTGTATGAGAGGATGTATAAGTGGATGTGTGAGTCTGAGTAGGTTTATCAGTGGTCTTGTGCATCTGTGAGTGGATGTGTGAGTGGCTGTAAGGATGTATGAGTGGCTGTGTGGATGTGTAAGTGTGTGAGTGAGTGTGTGAGTAGGTGTGTGGGTCTATGAGTGGTTGTATGTTTTTTTTTAAATTGGGATCTGGCTCCACCTAAATCCTCCCAAATCCATGAGGATCCAGGAGGATTTAGGTGGATCTGTGTATCCTCACACAGTAAATAAATGTTTTTTTGACTATATTACTTGCTAATGAGGGTCCATCATAGATCCCTCCAGCAGTCTCATTGGGGCAGGGTACCGCTACCTCGACCCCTTCTATCTCTTTAAAATTGTATTGTTCCTGCTGGTAATCGAGTCTTGATTAAATAAATGACAGCTGCAACTTTTCTCTCAGGTGGCGGCCAGCCAATCAGGCTGTTGCTGTTGGTGCGTGATCCATCAATGCGCAGAAGTATATCTAGATATACAAAATTATTTTTACTTTAATAACTCCAAAACTACTGAACAGATTTACTCCAAATTACAAAAAGATATCATTCTGGACCAAGATCTAGCTTTCTGCCAAAGTAGTGTATTCTTTTCAGCAGTTCGGGCTGTGTACACAGAAAGTTTTTGGGGTGACCAGTCAAGGGGTGGCCGACAAAAAGGGGGGGATCAAAAAATGTGCATTTACCATATTAATTCCCATAGTAGTTTTAAACATGACTACAGCCCGAACTGCTGGGCGGAATTACACCAAATGTGGCAGAAATGTGTCTTTTGGTTCAGATATTACGCTTTTTGTTATTTGGTGTAAATCTGTTCAGAAGTTTAAGAGCAATTAAAGGAAATCCAAATTTATATATCGAGGGCCACTGATCCTCCACGACAACTTTGCAAATAATAGGAGTCCATGCAGAGATCTGCAGAGCTCTGATTGCCAGCCAACTCTTCAACCAGGAAGTGTTGGCAGCCATCTTGGGACTCGGCTTCAGCCGAGTACCTAGGAAAAGTGAAAAAAAAGTAAAGGAGCCAGGATAGGACACCCAGACCCCTTAGCTAATATGCTAGGGTCCCAGAGGGACTCTGCCATGGCAAAAAAGCACTTTAAAAAAAAGATTTTGCTTCAAATTTATGACATCACAAATTTGTCGCAATCTTTTTTATAAAAACAAGCGCAGTCTCCTGTGCTTGTTTTAGTAAAGCCCCCGGATGGGCCAGGTCAAATGAAGTAAGGGGTGCGCGGTGCCCCCTTCTGGGATTATTTTTACCATAGGGACTATTGCCTCCCTGGGGCAGAAAGAAAATCATTATGGGGTTTGTTGCAGCCCCTCCGCAGCCCCAGGAAACACCACTTCCCCGGGGCTCAATATTCAATTTCTGGAAGGGGCAGTACAGATCCCCCTGCAGCCCATGGATTGCCACCTCCCTGGGGCAGAACAAAAATTATTAAGGGGTCTGTTGTAGACACCCCAGCCCTGGGTACCACCACCTCTGTGGGGCAATTAAATACAAATAACAGAGGGTCGCAGCCCTCCCAGCAGCCCCGGGGACTACCACCTCCCAGGGCTCAATATTACATTTGTGAGGGGGACCACATGCACCCCCCTCAGCCCTGGTGACTGCCACCTTCCCAGGACTTAACTGAAATAATTCAGGGGTTGCCCACCCCCGGGACATAACTGTTTGCTGTGACTCGTTAGGGGCTTTGACAGCTCATACCGAGTCAAAGCAAATAGTCTGTTTCCAGTAAGTGAGATCTGTTAAACAATCGGGTCCCCTGTGAATCGGGCCCACAGGTTATGGTTGCAGGCCTTAGCCATGGTTAAAAATCTACTTCAGTGGGTGGCCCAATTAGTGCTGCATGCCCACTTGTAGCACTTAAGTTGCCTTCAGACATTTCTCCCCCTTCAAAAGCAGAAAAGAATAGAAATGGATATAAATGTTGGACACCAAGTCTTCAGTACACTTCTGAACCTGTGGATACTCTGCCTGATAGAGGGACCTCTGTGCTGTTGAAAGGACTGCTGCTTTGAAGGGTTGCTGCCCTGTCTGTATTGACCTGCTGCTTGCTGCCATCCTGCCTGGCTGAGAAGGGCTGGACCTGCATCCTTTGGACCCAGAACCAGCAGAGTGACTCCAAGGGCTAGTTTGCTGGGCTCCTGACTTGAGCCTCAGGGACAGAAGGCTCCAACCACCTTGACCCCAGCACCTGGACTTTGTAATCTGTGAATCCTACCCTGCCAAGTGGTGCCACCCCAGTCCTGGACCTTTAGAAGTGGGCCAGAAGATGCTTTGTCAACCAATCTGTGGACCCAGCAGAAACAACACATCTTGTCTGCTGTGAGCAGATCCAATGTATCCCTCTGCTGCATGGAGTCATCCACATCAACCCCACACACACATCGGAACTGCACCTATGAGAAGCTTTCCTAACATGGACCCTCTCATCACAAATTTCTCATCAATGTCAGCCTCAACAACGACACTGTTTTTGCATTGCAGCTCATTGAAAAGGAACCATCTCAATGCATCCTCAATGCCAAACTTTGCATCATAAGCTCTTATCAACTGAATCCTTGATGGTGATGGTGATGATGATGCAGCAACTCACATCTCAGCTCTGCACCACCTCGGAACCGTTGCACCCCCTTGGCTGCGTGATGCATTCTCAGCGCAGAACCTTGGAATGCTCCACACCCAGGACCTAAGGCACCCAGTTCAGCAGGCCTAACTGCAGTTGGCCTACGCTCCATGGCTTTTGGCCTGAAATTGTGGCCTGAACACGTGACTTTGTTCTAGTCTGGCATAACCAAATATCCACAATTGACACATTGTGCTTTTTGGCACTATATTTACTGAAATTTTACAACCTGCACATCTATGGAGCTACTGATTGGATTTTTGTTTTTGGTTTGGTTTATTAAAAGGTTTTTGCATTTTCTAAACTGGTGTGGGATTCTTTTCTGGTGTGTTTTCACTGTGTTACTGTTTGAAGTGTTTCACAAATAATTTACGCATTGCCTCTGAGTTAAGCATGACTGCTCTGTGCCAAGCTAACCAAAGGTATAGCGCAGATATTAATTTAGGCTTGGCTTGTGAATTCACCCTGACAAAGTTTGTAGTTCCTGCTTTCTAGGGTTTCACTTCCCCTCAACCAGTAACTTAATGTGTTAGTATATATGTGTGTGTGTGGACTTTAGTAATCTGAAGATATTATTTCAGTTTATATACAGATGTAAAGCCTAAATAGGCGCTGCGGACCCCCACGGGTCCACCGACCACAGGTTAAGAAAAACTGCAATAAATCATTAGTTTCAGAAAGTAGCACAGCACAGAATACGTTTTAATGCACAGCAATGTAATGTTAATATGGCAGAGCCATCAACCAGCCCCTGAAGACTCAAAAACAACTTAAAGAAATATCACAACCTTCAGCGAGGCTAATCGCACAAGAGGAAGCAGCCGTCTCTTGAAACATATTGGGTGTCCTTGGCAGGACAGGAACCGGACAGACAATTGATCTGTGCGAACATTCCTAAAATGCTGTTTCTTTATTGATAAGCATTGCTTGGCTTCGGAAAATGGCTGATTAGTGTCCTTGTCATTAGAAGATGCGCTGGCCTTCACAAAAGTAAAAGCCCATTAGAGTCTAGACTCGTTCAGCTAGTGCCCAGCTCTTTTGGGGTTTTACAATGTACTATGTGCCTAAAATGCTTGTACCTATGAAAAGACAAATGTTATGATTCCATTAATCAATCTTTAATAGGTTAGGTTCTTCATGTTTATCACTACTTCATGACATCAGTTGAAGGATAAAAAACAGTGCACAGAGGAATGCTATAAGAAAACAACCCTTTCAAGCACTGAAAATGTTTGCGAAGTTGAAAAATTGCACAAAGTTCATTAACTGTGACGTTTCTCAACCTTATAACACTGAACTTTAAATTTTGCGCGCCTTGAACTCCTTCAATAGCGTTTTTCCTTTTTCTACCAATCTATAATAATAGTAGTACATTGTTGGTATTACCTTCCCTCCACCTCACTAACCAATGCATCGTTTTCATACCCACCATGGCCTTCTTTGCAAGTAGCCCTTTCAAAATACCCATTATTTCCAGCTCTGGAAAAACCTTAACCAGGGGGCGTGGTGATAACAGGGATGAGGAAATAGCTGGGATTATATGTTTTCGGGAAATAATCAGTGTTTAACTTGTGCCGGTGATTTCCGGTGCTCAGCACCGGCACATATTTCAGAGCCGGGAATAGACATTTTTTCTCACTTACTCGGAATATCAAATACCTGTTCAAAATACATATACCTAACTCAGTGACTGCCTGCCATGTCTCCACAGACTAGCCCACCCTGGTTTAGGCATGATGAATGTGTATTGATCATCACAATAGTGATGTCATCGAGCGTTGTTGTCACGACCCTGGTCAATTACTAATAATTGTGCTGTTCTCTATAATCTATTCATCACTGGTACTGCTTAATGCAGCGCGTCTGAGTACCCATTAGATAATTGCAGCAGGGGGCTGTCTTATCGTTGCACCGAGCTAGACCGGCTATGAAAGCACAGGTGCAGTACAGCTTTGACAGGGAGGCCAAGTGAGGAGTAAACGAAAGTGCAGTCTTCGTGCGAGTCTTCCTGGCTAGCCCAGTGCACAGTACTGGACATAACAGTACCCTTGATGTGTCATAGGCATGGCCTACTTTCCTTGCCGCTCCTCCTTTTAGCAGTTCGCAGGATGATGTCTGCCACTACATGCTCCCCAGTTGCTGAGCTAAATGAATCTGGCAGCTTTATTGGGGTGTTTTACTTCTCATTTGAGCCCTCCTGGTGTGCCCTTGGGAGTGCTCTTCGAGTCTTTTTAAAATTTTAAATGGCTTTTGGCAGTGTTCTCTGTGTTCATTTTTAAATATCTTCATTAGTTTTGGTGTAACCATTTTGAGTGGTGCCAGGAATGTAGCTAAATGAACAACTGGGAAAAAGTGGCAGCAGCCACCTACAAAGATTTTGAGCACTGGGGCTTAATGTTTTACTAATTAAACACTGCAAATAATACTCAGGAATAGGTGATTCCATGCTGATTCTTATATGTTTTCTTCCCGATTACAGACAAAGCAGGATTCACAAAAGTAAACTT
Organism: Pleurodeles waltl; assembly: GCF_031143425.1. Taxonomy (NCBI): domain Eukaryota; kingdom Metazoa; phylum Chordata; class Amphibia; order Caudata; family Salamandridae; genus Pleurodeles; species Pleurodeles waltl. The sequence continues at coordinate 754,019,321 of NC_090443.1, read as the reverse complement.
AGACGTTTGGTCTAAATGTAGGCCAAACGTCTATGTTTACGACTTAAGGAATTCACAAAGGGTATTTAGGAGTACTATCTTTAGTTCCGCACCCAGAAAGTCAGCATTTAGTCCAGAGAAATATTGTAAATAATTAAGTATGTTTTAGAAACAAGCTTAAAAAAGTTGTAAGGTTTGTTTTTGAGTTTACTTTGAAGTAGAACTGATATTATTTGAGGAAATGTTGGATTCTAAGCTATGTAAGACAATGAAAGAATTCCCATCACATGTAAAGACTGTTAGTATTTCACAATGCATACAAGCTATTTAAGGTACACGTGGGATATGGGTAAGAGTGCCTGATGCAGTGAAGGCCGTCGGAGATTTAGCCATTTGACAGCATGCCGAAATGAGAGCCGAGGGGGGGGGGAGAAGGAGGGGGGCACAGTTTATTTTTCACTGTTTGTCAATGCAGTGAAAACTGCAAAATATTCCCTGCACCATGGGAGACTCTCATGGTGAGGGGAGGGGCATTATTATTATCAAAGACCTTCGTTGGGATTTTTGTTTATTAAAATTAAAAAAAACAGGTTAAAAGTTTGATGAACAGTACTTTAATACATTGACATGAATCACCATCACAGACGTTCCTGGCAATGTAAAAGATGACTGCTGGGCTGGTGGACATCTCTAGATTCTGGAGTATGGCTACTGAGTCAAGGTAACTATGGGGGTCATTACAACATTGGCGGTAAAAGGCGCCTACCGCCGTGCAGAAGACCGCCAATACACCGCCGCTGAATTCCGCCACAGCTATTATGACCAACATCTCGGAATCCACAGAAATTCAGACACCCACACAAGTCCGCCACACCAAAGGTCAGTGATAAACTGGCGAAAACAAAACCTCCACCGGCACGCCAACAGAAACACGCCCATGCTATCACGACCCACGAATCCACGCAGCGGTCTTTCAACCATGGTTTTCCATTGGTGGTACACACAGCCGCGCTCAAAATACACACACAGCTCCAAAACACTGCCACATTGGACAATTCAAAATACACACACCTGATACACATACAAACACCACTCCCACACACCCAACACAATATAAAACATAGACCCACATCACCCACAAACCCCTACAACCAAAAATTAGAGACAAAGGCGACAGAGAGATAGCACAGCAATTGACAACCCCACCACACAGAGGCACACAACACCATCACCCATACAACATCCACGCACAAAACACCCCACACCACCACACAGCACCACACTCATCAACACATACACCACCCCACACATCACCTACATCACCCCATGTCACGCCAAAGACACCCCAGGTTTTCCGAGGAGGATCTCAGGTCATGGTGGAGGAAATCCTACGGGTAGAGCCACGGCTATTTGGAGCACAGGTGCAGCACACCTCCATAGCCAGGAAGATGGAGCTATGGCGAAGAATCGTCAACAGGGTCAACGCTGTGGGACAGCACCCAAGAAGTCTGGAGGACATCAAGAAGAGGTGGAACGACCTACAAAGGAAGGTGCATTCAGTGGTCTCCAGGCACAACATCGCGATTCAGTGGACTGGCGGCGGACCCCCACCTCCTCCCCCACAACTAACAACATGGGAGGATCAGGTCTTGACCATCATGCATCCAGAGGGCCTCGGAGGAGTCGGTGGAGGAATGGACACTGGTCAGTCAAATCTTAACTATCAGATCCCCCACGCTACCTGCATGCTATCACAGACCCCCACCCTCACCCCCTCCCCTTACACTCCAACTCCTCACTAATGTACTAATAACACAAACCACACATCCCAACACCAAGCCCTGCACGACACAACTAAGCAAGGACACCCAGCACTAAAGCATGCTCACTGCACATACCCATAACAGCCCCCCAACCATCATCATACAAGCCTCCGCACAGGAATGCTTGCACTGGGGTACACGCACACCCACCCGTTGCAAACCATGACACACACACATTCAATAATCATGCTCTTATACCCCTGCAGGACCACTATGTAAAGTCACCACACAGGAGGGTCCAGACATCTCCACTCCACCCACAGAAGAGGCCCACAGTGACGACAGCAGCTCTGGCCAACTGGATCCAGATGACCAGCCTGGACCATCGTGGGCCTCGGGACATTCGGTTCCTCTTGCACAGGCACAGCCCAACACTGACCTTCCACCCTCTGGTAACACCAGCACAGCACCCACCCAGCGGGCCCATACCTCCGTACCCAGGACACGTCAGTCAGCGGTGTGTCCACCACTACAGGGAACCCAGGGTAACCCACCACCCCAACAACAGCAGGGACCTGGGGGCAGTGGTGGGCACACAGTCCAGGGGACGGAGGCACAGGAACACAGGGGAACTAGGAGGGCTGCTGTGCGACAGGGGGTGGACAGGCCAAAGGAACACACCCTCCACGAGGCCCTCTCCTCCATCATGGGAGCATACCACCACTCCCAGGAGACGTTGGCTACGGTCCTGGCCAAGTTTCATGAGACCCAGCGCCTGCAGGACGAACAGTATTTGGGGTCCGGGAGGAGCTCAGAACCATCAGCTCCGCCCTGGGCACCATCGTAGGGGTGCTGAAGGACATACAAAAGACCATGAGGGACACCGTGGCACTCCAAGGGGCCCCTGACACTAGCCTGGACGATGAACTGCCCACCACCCCCGCCGGCGCTAGTGGACAGGACGCCCCGCCACAGGACCACCACATCAGCACCCCACCCCCTGCAGACGGACAACCACCCCGCAAGCGGTCCCTGAGATCCAGGAACAGGACAGAGCAAGATGGCAAGACCCCCGCCAGGAAATGAGACCACCCTGATTGTCCTCCCACTGTCTCACTTTGTTACTCTGTCCAGATTGGAACTGCCCCAGCTCCACTTCCTATGCGCATATGGGCAGTGCACCTGTGTGACTAATACACCATCACCCATCACCATTTTGCCACCCCCTCCAATAATTAGTACTTCAATAAACACCCTTGAACCACAAAACAATCTGGAGTCAGTCTGTGATTTTGAAAATGTGTATTAGCAATGACAGTGACAAAATGCGTTTTCAAATGTAATGCCAATATACCTATGTCACACATCACAAGTCCATGAAGGATGCAAGCAGATGACACACGTTGGTAACCACACCTGTGAAACCGTAATGGAAATGTACAACTCAGTTACCATATACTGGTTGAAATTGACAGACAGGATAGAGGTAGAAGTGTCCACCAGCAGTCGGTACACTGGAGGATTCCACCATCTCCTCAAATGTCCCAGCTGACGGTGCCTAAGAAGGACAACAGCGACCACAGAGTCAACAAATTCCCAGGTATGTACCCACAGCTACACAGAACACGACACCAAATACAAAACTCTTCCTGTATGTGTGTTGAGTGTAAGCCTAGGTATGTGTGACACAGTAGTAAATGAAGCCATGTGGGCCCCTGAAATGGCGGCTGCCTGATCTCTAAAGTGGGATAATGGGATGTGAGGTATCTGCGCTGGCGTTGTACACCGTCGCCGTAGGTGGTCGTAGACCGCGCGCAATGCTGCATTGGTTAACATTGGACCCTATGGGTCCCATGAGCCAATGATGAAGTGCGCCGGCGGTGATGATACGTGACCGCCATTTTCTATCTGTTCAATCACTCAATACCTGATCTTCGACAGGAGAGGACCTACACTGCAAGTGCTGCTATGACCTCGGTCTGGAAGAGACAATGGCTGCTGCGTCTGGGGAAAGGGCCCCTGCCTTCACTGCTCAGGAGTTGGAGAAGCTAGTCGACGGGGTCCTCCCCCAGTACACGCTACTCTACGGTCCTCCAGACCAACAGGTAAGTACACAGGGAGCACGTTGTATGGGCTATGCTGGGTGGAGAGGGCTGGATGTCAGAAGGAAGGGGGCAGAGTTCAGTGACCATGAAGGACTGGGAATGCATGTGCCACATGGCAAGGGTAGCAATGGGGGCCACTCACTTCGACGGTGCAGTTGGTAATGACTTCTCTTCTTCCCCTGTACATGTCATGTAGTTCAGCGCCCACCAGAAGAAGGACATTTGGCGTGCCATCGCCAAGGACGTCCGGACCCTGGGGTTCCACCAGAGACGGGGCACCCACTGCCGTAAAAGATGGGAGGACATTCACCGCTGGAGCAAGAAGACGGCGGAGGCTCAGCTGGGGATGGCCTCCCAACGTGGGAGGGGTGCCCGTCGCACCATGACCTCCCTGATGTTCCGGATTCTGGCGGTGGCCTATCCGGAGTTGGATGGGCACTTGAGGGCATCACAGCAGACACAAGGGAGTGAGTACACTCTCATTCTGCAGACTTTGTGTGCTGTGGAGGGGTCTGGGTGGGGGAGGAGGGCTGTGGGTTTCCCTAGGCCAGGGCGAGTTACGTAGGCTAGACCCCTCCGGAATGTAGGCCATGTGGCACTCCACCCAACCTCTGTAGAGTGCCAAGTACTGGTAGACATGCCCCTGTGTCATCTATGTGTGCAGATGTCCACCATAGCCATGTAGGCCAGATCCCAGGAATTGCATCTGTAGAGGCCAAGAGCACGGCGTAGTGCAGGGGGCTGCTGTGTCTGTATTGTCTGCCAACGGTAGCAGTAAGCCATGCACTCAACCTGTCTTTCTTCTGTCGTCATCCCCTCTTTTTGTGCTCTCCCTGTTCTTTTGTGCATCAGCATCATCAGTCGGAGGTACAGTGGCACCGGAGCACGAGGGAGCTGCATCCCACATGGCCATGGAGGGCCACACCACAGACTCTGAATACACCAGTGGGACGGAGGGCGAGGGGAGCGTCACGTCAGTCACCGGATCACCAAACAGCGACACGGACTCGTCCGCCGATGGGAGCTCCGTTGTGGTGGTGGCACCATCTGTGCCCCACACTTCTACAGATACAGCCGCCACCCCCCCTACCAGCACCGCCCTCCCAGCAGCCCCTCAGCCTTCGCTCCGTGCCCGCTCACCCAGGAGGGTGGGCATCACCTTCGCCCCAGGCACCTCAGCCCCTGCCCCAGTCACCCCTTCTGCCCTCAGTGAGGAGGCCATTGACCTCCTCAGGTCACTCACTGTTGGGCAGTCTACCATTGTGAATGCCATCCAGGGTGTAGAAAGGGAGTTGCAACACAGTAATGCATTCCTGGAGGGCATTCATTTTGGTCAGGCTGCCCTTCATCGAACCCTGCAATCTCTGGCCTCAGCACTGATGGCAGACATTGTCCCTGTGTCTAGCCTCCCCCTCCAACTTCCTCCACCCAGACTCAGTCCCCTGTACCCCAGCCTATCCCAAGCACACCATCAGACAAGCATGCACACACCTCAACACACAAAATTATCTCAGGCAAACATAAGCACAACCCACAGGCACTCACACAAGCATCACCCACATACAGACACAGCAACATCCACTGCCTCCACTGTGTCCCCCTCCTCGTCGTCTCCCTCCTCCCTCCCAGTGTCATCTACACTCTCACCTGCATGCACTACATCTACAGGCACTAAGACTCGCACCAGAACACCCAGCACCACACCCCGCTCACCTGCACTCACCACCCCCACTACCATTTACAAGTCCCCTGTGTCCACTCCCAGTGTGTCTGTGACGCCCCCTCCCAAAGTACACAAACGCAGGCACCCACACACCCAACATCCATCCACCTCACAACAGCTTCCAGTACCTGCACCCAAATCACCTAAAGTTACACCTCCTACAACCACCTCCTCTTCCTCCACTCCCAGACCCCCTCCAGCTACCCATCCCAGTGTTCATCAGAAACTCTTCCTCAGCAACGTTGACCTCTTTCCCACCACCCCCACCTCTCCAATTCACAGGTCCCGTAGTAGCACCTCAGCCAAAAAAAGTCCGGTACCAGTGGTGCGTGTTAAAGGTGTGTGGAGTGCACCGGCCACCAGGGCAGCCAGTGTGACACGGAGCCAAAGCACTGCCAGTCCACCCCCTGTAAAGCACCTTAAGTTGGAAAGTGGCCGATGGGAGAGGGTGAAGACTCCTGCTGGCAAAACAGCTCACAAGGGTCCCGGGGGGAGTACCGAGTCAGCTGTGACTCCTCCCAAGGGTGAAGGGGCAGAAGAAGTCTCCAAAGTCTGGTAAGAGCAGCACGGCGGCGAAGGGCGCCATCCTCCCCGCCGGCCGGGATGCCACCGCCAGCACTGTCGTCACTGGTCAGGAGACCACCGCCAGAGTCAGTGCCCTGGAGGGCAGCAGTATAGTCACTGGTCTGGAGACCACCGCCATAGTCAGTGCCCTGGAGGGCAGCAGTATCGTCACCGGTCAGGAGACCACCGCCAGAGTCAGTGCCCTGGAGGGCACCAGTATCGTCACTGGTCAGGAGACCACCGCCAGAGTCAGTGCCCTGGAGGGCAGCAGTATCATCACTGGTCAGGAGACCACCGCCAGCATCAGTGACATGGAGGGCCCCGGCAGCCACAGCCCCGCTGGGCACTGAGGGACCGTAATGCCACACACCGCTGCACAGGTCAGAGACAGCAAAGGCAAGCACAGCTGAACAGGGCAAAGACCGCCATGGTGAAGACCACTGAACAGGGCAAAGCACCGCTGAACAGGCCAAAGACCACCATGGCAAAGCACCGCTAAACAGGCCAAAGACTGCCATGGCAAAGCATCGCTGCACAGGTAAGAGACAGCAAAGGCAAGCACCGCTGAACATGGCAAAGACCGCCATGGTGAAGACCGCTGAACAGGGCAAAGCACCGCTGAACAGGACAAAGACCGCCATGGCAAAGCACCGCTGAACAGGCCAAAGACTGCCATGGCAAAGCACCGCTGAACAGGTCAGAGACAGCAAAGGCAAGCACCGCTGAACAGGCCAAAGACCGCCATGGCATAGCACAGCTGAACAGGCCAAAGACCGCAATGGCAAAGCACTGCTGAACAGGTAAGAGACAGCAAAGGCAAGCACCGCTGAACAGGCCAAAGACCGCAATGGCAAAGCACCGCTGCACAGGTCAGAGACAACAAAGGCAAGCACCGCTGAACATGGCAAAGACCGCCATGGTGAAGACCGCTGAACAGGGCAGAGCACCGCTGAACAGGCCAAAGACCGCCATGGCAAAGCACAGCTGAACAGGCCAAAGACCGCCATGGCAAAGCACCGCTGAACAGGTCAGAGACAGCAAAGGCAAGCACCGCTGAACAGGCCAAAGACCGCCATGGCATAGCACCGCTGAACAGGTCAGAGACAGCAAAGGCAAGTACCGCTGAACAGGGAAAGACCGCCATGGTGAAGACCGCTGAACAGGGCAAAGACCGCCAAATCAACCATTGTTAGCCCATGTTCAGCTGGGACAGTGACAGAACTGGGACCGTCACGGGAGCGTGATGCACTCTGGGCATCAGTCCCCCTCCAGAACCAGTGGAGACCTGCATCCACTTGAGAGACTGTGGCTTTGCACTCCCCAGGATAAATCAGTGTGCAACCCACCCACTGGAAAGACTTGAGAGACTATGGCTTTGCACTCCCCGGGATGGTACAGTGGGCAAACCACCCACTGGAGATACTTGAGAGACTGTGGCTTTGCACTCCCCAGGATGGTACAGTGGGCAAACCACCCACTGGAGAGACTTGAGAGACTGTGGCTTTGCACTCCCCAGGATAAAGCAGTGGGCAAACCACCCACTGGAAAGACTTGTGAGACTGTGGCTTTGCACTCCCCAGGATAAAGCAGTGGGCAACCCACCCACTGGAGAGACTTGAGAGACTGTGGCTTTGCACTCCCCAGGATGGTACAGTGGGCAAACCACCCACTGGAGAGACTTGAGAGACTGTGGCTTTGCACTCCCTAGGATGGTACAGTGGGCAAACCACCCACTGGAGAGACTTGAGAGACTGTGGCTTTGCACTCCCCAGGATGGTACAGTGGGCAAACCACCCACTGGAGAGACTTGAGAGACTGTGGCTTTGCACTCCCCTTGATGGTACAGTGGGCGAACCACCCACTGTAGAGACTTGAGAGACTGTGGCTTTGCACTCCCCAGGATAAAGCAGTGGGCAAACCACCCACTGTAGAGACTTGAGAGACTGTGGCTTTGCACTCCCCAGGATACATCAATGGGCATGGAGCCCTGTCGTGGATCTGGCGTGGTGCTGTAATGCGGCTGAGGTGCCCCCCCCCTTCCATACCCCCTGAGGTGCCTGTTGTATTTCTATCTGATGCCCCTGCAGTGTTCTCTCCATTTGTGGACAGGTATCTAGTGTGGGCCTCGCCCATGCATTTTGGGCCCAGTGGTCCACGGACATTGATATGTGCATACCTGCAGTACTACTCGTGATGTATGATATTCAAATGTTTATATATATCTGTATATATTTGGTTACTGTATTTTGATAAATTACAATGTTTGAACTGATTTCCTTTTGTCTTTGCATTCTTCAGGGGGGGTTGTGGGTTGTTACTGTGCTGTTTGGAAATGCATTGGTGTGGGTGTTGTAGTGGGTGAGGGTCGGGTTGGGGGTGGAGGTGTTGCGTGTGTGTCCCACTGACTTTTGCCTCCCCCCTCCCCTATGTCGTAGGTGCAGTACTCACCGTTGTCTTCGGCGCCTACGTTGCTGGTGATCGTAGAGGAGCAGGAAGACAAGCGCTGGGAGTATTTGTAGTTCAGGCTCCATTGTGGCCTCCTTCCTCGTGGAGTGTGTTAAGGTGAGCGTTTTCCCATTGCAAAAGCTGTTTCCGCCGTGTTTTTATCCACTGTGAATCCGCCCCGGAAAAGGTGGTGGATTGGCGTGTTGTGATACTGTGGGCGGTACATTGTCTCCCGCCTGTCTGTTGGCGGTGACCGGCGCGCTGCTTGTCTGTACCGCTGTGGCAGTTGGAGTGTTAAAGTAGGTGTCTATGTTGGCGGTTTCCGCCAGGGTCATAATTCCCTTTTTTTGTCCGCTGGCCTGTTTGTGGTATTACCGCAGCTTTGACACCGTCCGCCAGGGTTGTAATGACCACCTATATATTTTACTCTGTCGCCCTGATGGAATAAAAGTCAGTCAACCCAGTCCTGGGTGGTATTAATTGTCCCCTTTATAAATTTATATTGATTTAAGTTTTAGGGCTAGAATACAATTACCATGTAATTCCAGCTTTGAAGGCACAAGCCACGTCAGTACAACAGCACCCATGCAAGCAGACCTAGAGGTACAGCCTCACAAACACATCACATACGGGTACTCATATTAATAGACCATTAGACATTTCTTATGTTAGTTAACTGAATAACATGTTATACTCCTCTAGAGTATAGCAAATCAATGGATTTCAGGGGAACAGAACAAAAGGAGCATAGCGAGTGAATAAGGCTAGAGCCTTTTGAATAGAATAATCTTTACCAACATGGAGTGCAGATGGGCAGTGTATTTTACCCTTCAAGTTGGTAAATAAGAAAGAAGAAGGAATGTAGAGTGCAAGAGAGTGGAAGAATTAGGGTCAGATTGTGGGAGACATAAATCAATGGTGGGGACAAACAATTTGACAAAGAGTTAGGAACAGTAGGTTGTTATCGAAGCGCCAATGCAAGCAGCAAGTGCCAGGTACCCAGCTCCCCAAGTCAACATACAGGCACACTTACAGTGGCTAGCACCACATTCAGACATCGCACAAGCAGGCATACAGTTTAAGAGAGGGCCAAACAGACAAAGATGAACGGAAGGGCGGGTGGGCGTACCGCTGGCTGATGGACGAGTGGATGGATGGATGGATGGATGCACATTCCATGTTTAGACCCATTGATGGAACAATCAAAATTCAGGTGTAGGTGAGATTGGTCTCAATGCCTAATTAACTATAGGCCTCTATCTGAAGAACTTTTTTCGACTGGGTGATTGCAACTTCACCTTTTCATGTCACCTGTCTATAAAAATTCAGGGTTCTCTATAAGCCCATTTTGTTCAAGACATCTTTACTATATGTATGCTGGCAACAGTGCAACTCAGTACTTTGATTTCTTAGATACTAACACATGACTCCCATAGTTTACCAGATCATTACACCTACAGCAGACACTGCCCTGGCATTTCTCACACAAATGCATCTTATCAAATGATGTATTTAATGAAGCAAATGAGGGCTATATATTCTGACAAAGCCTTGTTGTTAAATGAAAGACTAGGCTAATTTGATATTTCCCAGCATACAAAGAGAAGCCTATACAAATATTTACACATTTGTGTACTCCTGCTTTCAAACCAAATATTTTCATCTTGGCATTTCACAGGAAGATAAAACAAAGAAAAAGTAGCATGTGTTTTTTTCTGCCAAATATACATTTGGTGTTCATTAGGTCTTATTTTTTCGTTCTTGATTTCATACACATCAAATCTTTTGTTTTGGTAATTAAAGAAGAACTCATATCAAGTGTGCATAGCCTTGCTGGGGTACTGGTTGTTTGTCAAACAGTTGTTGTATTTCACCACAAGTTGTTGTTCTTATACTATAATGTATGTCAGTACGAAAGTTGTCTGAAATGATACAGATTGCTTAAAATTCTGTAATCACCCAGTTTTCCACTCTTGTGATATCACCAGCGAATAGTTTGTGCTTAGGTGAGAGGTGTTCAAGTCAATGTGATAGGAAACTTAAAACTGGTCACCTGAAATCATAGCTGAAGTGTGAGGCAGATGGTAGAGATGCCAGTGAACAATTACATTCCAGGTAACACTAAGAGAAGCCTTCATACAGTTTGTTCCTGAGGAAACAACATTTTAAGTTACACAGGGTCTTTTTTGAACTACAAACCTTCTTTTAGACTTTGGAGGAAATTGAAACTTCTCTAATTACATAATGAAATTCTAAATGTGGAGTATTGCCCGCCACCTGTCTCCTTGACAACATTATCTCTATGGCTTGCCCGACAACGTTTATTTGCCCTTACCGGAAAATATAACAATTCTCCACATGTAGCAACCACATATTAAAAGGAATATAGGTGAAGCTTCACTGAATACTTGGATCTCTATTTGTTTTTTCACCCCATGTCAGATATTGTAAATTTGAGAGACCACACTTGTCTGCTTCAGAATTCTGCAACGTTAAAAGCTACTAGATGTAATACCTCTACACACCTCTCTAACCACCATCATTAATATTGGTATTGCCACTGCTACTGCTAATTCTTTAAAAACGCACTACTAGAACTTTCACCTGGGACTAATTTGATCATTACACCTGTGCCTATTCCGTTTTAAATCTCTCAGCCTTCATCCTCATTTCCAACTCTATCTAATAAGTGGATAAAATGTTTTTAAAGACAAAAACGAATGTCTTGAATTTGTTTAAAAGGGCTAGTGTTTTAAAATTGGGAGAGCGGAGAATCCTAAAATGTTAAAAATACTCTGCACCTCTTGGGGCCCAAGAGGGGATCTTGGGAATGGTTAGTAGGGGCAAGCTGCAATTCAACATCAAAAGTAAATTTAATATTAATGCAGTAGTCAATAATGAGAGTTTTATTTGATGTTTTTGAAGCTGTATTGTGTCATAGGCTTTCAGTTTCTGTTAGTCAATTAAAGTTTACTGAACATTGCGTAAAGTGTGTTCCACAATCAATTCCTATTCTAATATTCTAAATAAGTAAACGTAAAACATTTTAGTCAACAAATAGCAACAAGAACAAATCTAGTAGCAGTCTGATGTGATAAACTATCTGTACTCATAAAGAATACTGTAAAAGACTTCTAATGGAGAATAGTCTATGCAGAGTAACAAATTTGACGCCGTCAAGAGCTCAGAGTGAGACAGGGTCTGGGTCTGAGAATGAGCCTCTAAGCCTTATCAAAGCTGGCAAGTCTGGTACTGCTCACACTCGTGCTTTTGCTAGGTAGGGCTAGGATAGGCGGTCATAAATGAGCAGGCAAGTATTCTTTCCCTGGGAAAATTTTTATTCACATCACATAAAAAATACATTTTAGCAAAGTTGTTTCATTCACGGTATTAGATACCCAGCCAGAAGCTGCGGTTTCTTGGGAACTGAACGCTTTTTGAACACAGAGCAGTCTAAACATTAGACAAACTATATTTCTCTCAAATTTAATCTGGATACATAGGCATTCTTTCCCGTGTTCTTTACTCTCTGCAAAACAAGACACTTGTATAGGGTTTTCCGCTTATTTGCATTCCTTCAGTTCAATTCACACACATCTTCACACCGTAAGCCTATACATAAAGGAACACGTTTCTGATTAGTTTAGCAAGGTTTGAGGTTCCAATGCAGGTCTGCCAAATAGACAGAATAAAATAATACAGCTTTCTTTGTTATAAAGGACGTTTGCGTCATGCATAGGCCATGCAAGGGTTATGATAGAGACATTTCTGATAAACTCAAGTAGGGTAGAGTTTGTCTCCATTAGCAAATCAAGCAATTTGCCCTATAGACCTTGAAAATATGTTTCAGTCTTCTTCATTCCTCGAAGGCCTCAACAGAACTAGCCCAAGGACCAACCAGACAGCGCATCTCATATTAAGCCCCTGAAATATCATTAGAACGCAGTCTTTCTTGGGACTGCTGTCCACTGAACCTATCACTTCAAAATTGACATGTTTACATGGTCATATATGAATAACATTGCATTAAATCCAAACATCACCCTGTGTGTTGCATGTATATGTCCTTGTTGATATAATCATAGTAAAATTGACACATCAAATATTGTCACATAAGAGATACATCTCTTTGTGTGCAATCATCACACTAAGTATTATGTATGAACATCCTCACAGTTACAAACCAGGGCCTTACTTTCAATTTGATATATGTCATAAAAGCACGGACTGCCGGGCATGCTGTAGGAGTCATATATTATTCTATTTCTCCTCTAATTAATAGTATTCATTGGCTGTACATTACATATTCCATTTATTTACAGAAACATTAGCAATAAATCTCATATTTCGAACTATAATTTAAAAACAGGTATGAAATAACATATTTTAGGCAGGGATTCCTGGACATACTTGTGTATGTAGATGTGTGCCGCCTTCCTCTTCCATGACATAATTACTGTTTGTATTATTTCCTTCTGTGCAGGGTTTTTGTTGTATAGTAAAACTCTGAGATAACCACTCAAAAAGGGACAGCTAGAGACCTTTTTTTCATACCAAAACAATATTATTTCAGGCAGAAACACACCATACAAACTCATGCCCACCTGAGAATATTATACGGAACAAGGCAGACACTAATTCTGGCTCATATCAAAAAACACACACAAAAACTTTCACTGTCCTTTAATTCTAGCAAGTCATCCATACTCATTTGATGTCAAAGAAAGGAACATAACCGATTCAATCTACTCAGCACCTTTAAAGGTATGCTTTGTTTAAGAAACACCATAAGCAGGGTAGAAGAAATAATTCACAATGAATAGCAATATATGTGGCAGTTAAATACGTAGTATGTAATATACAATGAAAGGAAATTACTTGGTGCATTTTGTGATGTTAGTCTCTATCTTTATCTATTTTAACACTAATTGACACAAAGCTTGATCCCATTGTTATAGAAATGACATAAGATTCCTGAGAACAAAAAGTATATACACTCAGCAGAACCTCTTTCAAATGTTTTGTGTAGCAATGTTATTGACCCATTGACACAAATGGCACACAAATATACATGAAAGTTACAGAATTCAACAATGTCTTCACTCCCCAAAACGTTGTATTAACAGTCCAAATATAGATGTTGGCAACTTTCTTGAAACTAAATCAAGAGAAGACACTGCTTATTTTATTCAGTCATAACACCTGAAATCAACAAGAACTGGCTAAGTACATTCAATGACATAGAGTTCATGTGCAAAGTGATACAAGAAGTAAAATCCTTTGGCTACCTCCTTGACACAAACCTCTCCATGAATGCCCCCACTGAGAAAAACACCAAATTAGCATAGGCAGCCCTTTATTCACTCCCTGAAACGACTTGAAATCATGCTTAATTAATTGGATTTTAGATTGGAAATACAAGCCACTGCGATTTAAAAAAGTTACTATGGAAATGCCCTGCTACACGGTCTATGAAGACATCACAAAACCCCCTAAAATCAATGTTGCATTTGACTGCTCATCTAACAGTGAACAACAAAAATTTTATCGCATCTTTCCCACCTTGAAGAAACTCTATTTTCTGCCGCCGGAAGCAAGTATTAAAATCAAACTCACATTTTTGACTAACAAAGCTGTGAAACTGCCTACTTAATTTCCATACTACCTTTACTCCCTTTTATATATCGCTGGTGAGCTCATGAGTAAATCATCTCTCTGTCTTAAAAAGAAAAAAATAAATCCCTTCCAATCTTCACAAAAATAATTTGCTCATATGGGCCCATCACTCTGAAATTCTTTACTGGACAACAAAAAATATGAAAAAAGAGTTGGACTTGTTTTGAAAGGACCATCTATTGTGTGGTATTCCTCCAAATGTTTGCTTTCTGTTGCTGAACCCATTTCTGTTGGCCATAGGTCTCTGTGCACTTTACCCCTGCCAGCAAGGGGTAAAATGCTTGTGCTCTCCTTTTTAAACACTGTAACATTAGCATACATCTTATTGGCATATTTAATTTACTCCTAGTTCCTAGTATGTGGTACCACCTGTACCAAGGCCCGGTAACTTAAGTGCTACTGAAGTGCCCCAACTTTAGGAATCCAACCTGTAGGCATTACATCCTTAATTACTGTGGAGGCAGCAATGGCAGAAGCATTGTTGTCACTGAACTATTGTAATTCCTGTAAGATAGTGACACGTTCATTTATGCCTAAAGGTGTTTCTGCAGGCTCCATGCCAGGACCATCAAGATCTGGAACATACATTTGATTTCTGAACAGGCACTCTTGTGAAGTTCGACCCCCCAGGGACCTTCTAGGCAGATTGTTAAGTGCTCTCTGGACTCCATACAGGTTATTAAGCCAACTCCGACCTGTACCTGAGACTCTGATTCTTGAACTTCAGCTTTTTTACACCACATATTAACATTTTAAATTGGCCTTTTATAAATGCTCATGTGTCCTTTTAACTTGCTATTATTGACATTTTTACATATATATTAGGTTGAGTTTTCGTAGCTTTTATACATAATTGAGCTTTGAACCACCTTCAACCGGCAAAGAGAGGGTGTTGTGTAGCCATTTTAGTTTTAGCTCCATACACATTATTTTAGCACACTAGGCCTGCCGCAGTGCACTTTAGCCTAGATATATTTTAAATGCTTTGTTTATTATTTTAACAATAGCCACATTTGCGGTATTGTTTTATTTCTCTCTATCTAACTGTTTTTGCTTAGGCCAGTACTACGTTTTTAAACAAGATATTCTTCTTCACTCTTCTTTCAAGGCTGCAGTAAGATAGGTTGGCAGTGAACGTGGTAAAAGTTTGGTCTCTGGTATTCACAGAAAATACATATCCTTATGTAGAGACATTTTCTCAGAACATCAGCTGTTTTATTATAAAAACACTTCCTTGTCCTTTACACGTTAGAGGGAGATTCCAGCCAGAGCACCACGAATGTATGCTGATTGCTGAACGCTTCGCTACAGCTGCTAATGCAGACTTCAGGCCTTTGCTCAGGTATAGGGGATGATGTCTTTCCAGGGGAACCTGAAGAGCGGAACTAGAGCTTAACATGCTGTGCTCTAATATAGCCAAGGTAGAAATTAGTCTACTTGACTCTAGTGACAATATGGTAGCATTATTTCTATGCATCACTCTTCTCGTCACAATAATAATTCTTGTGGACCCTTTTTTGGAGTGTACAATTCCAATTCTGTCAATCGTTATCATCCTGGTTATTGCAATACATGATTTACTGTCTAAGATACAGTCGCTTCATTAAAACCTTATTGAAACATATACTGCCTCTGCTTGTCATTGTATATGTGAGACTAATGTAACTGAGAGAAACAGATGAGACCTGAGTAACCACGATTTCCTTGAGAAGTCAATTGTTTCATGCGCTCGGCTGCCCAATCCTCCCTGCTCTTAGGTAGAGATGAGGCTCTGCTAGTTAGCCAGAGCAATCAGCCTTTTCAAAGACCTAAGCCTTCCTTTTTCATTATAGGGGCAGGGGGCATGGTATTGAAAAGTAGGACATGAAGAAATTCTGGTTTTACTTGTCGTGGCAATGAAAGCCCCCCAAATGTATTTTTTCACTGTGCCACGGCTGACTTTTCCAAAGTAAAACACTGATTTAAATTATAACAACTGACAATGAATAACTTCCCTTTGAGAACAGCCAGAAAAATGATTCAATGACACATTTTAATGATAATTTTAAACGTAAGTTAATAGTAAAGCCTGATGGTATGTTACTATTAAGGCAATGACACTTTTAGAAAGTTGCTTCATTTCAATATAAAACCAAACTGCCTTTTTGCCACTGTCCAACTGTTACCTGAATACTAACGGTTCCCCTGTGGTGAGATGTGTATTGCTTCCAGGCAGTAGGCAAAGGGGCCTCAGTGTGGTGAGGGAGTTTCCTTCCTTGAAGGCTTGGGGCTATGGCCGGATTGTTCTGAGCATCAAAGAATGCTTACTCTGTCACTGGCACTCCTAAAATGGAATCCCTTTTGTCTTTATAGTCATGCAGATTCTAAGCCCAATGGGAGAGGGGTCTCTCCCCAGAACCTGGTTACATGGTGGACAAGGGATTGCCCTTCACCAAAAGGCTTGCACTGGGCATGAAATTGGTATCCCCAGAACTCTCCTCAGAACACTCCTGGACCTTTGAAGACTTAGAAGAATGATTACCCTGCTGTCTGAATCCTGAAGAAACAGTGGGTCTGATTGCCTATAACTACAGCCCACAAAAGTGACTCCAAAGGGTCAGTTGGATGACTTTCAGTTTGAGCTACAGTGACACAACAAACCTTTAGAGGCTTTTTCCTGCTTTCTAAATGACCTGTCCCAACTAACTTTACCTTATCTTCTCTGCTGGCTTCAGGGAAAGTGAGTCCTTACCCCTAAGTACTGTCCCCAAGATCCTTGATCCTTGCTTGTGGTCAGCCTCACTGCCTAGCTGCAAGGTTCACCAGATTTGACACTAATAGTCAATGCTGACAAACTTTAACAGCTCCACCAGATTTGAGGCAGAGCTTCACCTGAAAGACTGCTTCATCAGATTCAATGATGACTAGCACCTGATCAACGTGGACAAACTTAGTAGACGGCTTAACTGGGACCAATGCTGAGCAACCACCTATCGACTCCTAGACCTCGTATAGTGGCCACCCTTCATAGTTGAACCATTTCTTGGATGCAGCTTGAAGCTTTCTCCACAGGCAACCAGTTTGCTGTGGAAAACTATAAACTTTATATGGAAATGAATCTGGTCCTTGTATTCAACCAGCAGTCTTATCCACTTGCTTTAACCTTTGACTTTGACCCAATGCAGTGCAACTAGATACGTACTATTGACACTAAGGGCCAGATGTAGCAACCAGTTTGCGACTCGCAAACGGCAAAAATCGCCGTTTGCGAGTCCCAAACCGGAGTTTGCTATTCAGAAATGCATTTTGCGAGTCGGGACCGACTCGCAAAATGCATTTCAGAGTTGCAAATAGGAAGGGGTGTTCCCTTCCTATTTGCGAGTCGCAGTGGTACGCAACTCCATTTGGGACCGCATACGTGGTCGCAAATGGAGTCGCAGTTACCATCCACTTGAAGTGGATGGCAACCCACTCGCAAACGGGAAGGGGTCCCCATGGGACCCCTTCCCCTTTGTGACTGGACCCCATATTATTTTTTCAGGGCAGGTAGTGGTCCAAGGGACCACTACCTGCCCTGAAAAAATTCCGAAACAAAAAGTTTCGGATTTTTTTTTAAGTGCAGCTCGTTTTCCTTTAAGGAAAACGGGCTACACTTGAAAAAAAAAAAACTGCTTTATTTACAAGCAGTCACGGACATGGAGGTCTGCTGACTACAGCAGGCCTCCATATCAGTGAGTGCCCATAGTCGCTACGGGGCCGCAATTTGCGACCCACCTCATTAATATTAATGAGGTGGGTCTTTGCGACCCCATAGCGACTCGCAGAAGGTGTCTGAGACACCTTTCTGCATATGGTTTTGCGACTCGGAAATTGCGAGTCGCTCGGAGTCGCAATTTCTGAGTCGCAAAACCAAGTTTTGCTACATCTGGCCCTAAGCTCTTTTTGGCGCTATTTTTATATCAAGCTTTAAATTAAAACCTCATATCTTCCATTATTGATACTGAATTTCTTGAATTTTTGTGTCATTTTGGGCCATATTTATACTTTTTGATGCACAACTGCGCCAACGCAGTTGTGTGTCAAAACTTTTAACGCCGGCTAACGCCATTCCAAAGCACCATGCGGGCGCCTTATTTATTGAATGACGTTAGACGGCGCAGCTGACTGGTGTGCGTAAAAAAAAATGACTCACACCAGGCAGCGCCGGCATAGGGGAAAATGGAGCTTGGGCGTCAAAAAATGGGGCAAGTCAGGTCTGAGGCAAAATTTTGGCCTCAACCCGATTTGCGCCATTTTTTTTTACGCCCAACCCCCATTGAAATGACTCCTGTTTTAGCACAGACAGGAGTCATGCCCCCTTGCCCAATGACCATGCCCAGGGGACTTATGTCCCCTGGGCATGGTCATTGGGCATAGTGGCATGTAGGGGGGCACAAATCAGGCCCCCCTATGCCACAAAAAAAATAAATATATACTTACCTGAACTTACCTTAAGTTCCCTGGGATGGGTCCCTCCATCCTTGGGCGTCCTCCTGGGGTGGGCAAGGGTGGCAGGGGGTGTCCCTGGGGGCATGGGAGGGCACCTCTGGGCTCCTTCCGAGCCAACAGGTCCCTTAACGCCTGCCCTGACCAGGCGTTAAAAAATTACGCAAAATCGTCTGGACGTCATTTTTTAAGGCCCGCCCACTCCCGTGCGTAATTTTTGCACGGGAGTTTAAATAAGGCGCACATGCCTTAGAGTCATTTTTTAGAAGGGAACGCCTACCTTGCATATCATTAACGCAAGGTAGGTGTCCACGCTAAAAAATGACGCAAACTCCAAGATCTTTGGCGCTAGACGGGTCTAACGCCAAAGTATAAATATGGAGTTAGCTTTGCGTCGGATTTGCGTAAAAAAAAACTACGCAAATCCGGCGCAAACAGAGTATAAATATGCCCCTTTATTTATTACAATATTTTCCATTTCTCATGAGTGGCTTTGTTTTTTTTCTTTTGTTGTATTATCACTTTATTACTGTTTGCGTACCGCATTAGTATTTCACACATTGTATGTTAAGCCTGGCTGCTCTGTGCCAGAGCTACCGGGAAGTTGAGCACAGATTTATTATATTATTTTTTTTGGTTCACCATGGCAACATTTGGGATTATTAGTTGGGGTAAGTTCTCACCCTCTCCAATCACTACTTTTCCAAGGAAAGAATCTAAAATACTTTTTCTTTAATGAAAATGTAAATCTGAAGCTAAACTGCATAAAAGCTTTTGTGGTTTAACCATTCCATTCCATTCGTTCCATCCGTCTGCTCCAATATTCTCACTTATCCACATGGTAATTCCGTTGATATCCCTGTTAACGAGATGATGGCAATTTGAACTATATCCGTCAAAGGAATAATGATTTACCAGGCGAAGTTATGTATTTCAAATATGTTAAATGTAACACATATATGTTCACGTAAAGCTTTTGTTGCACAGTAAACACACTATTAATCAGCAGGTAGAGCAGCCCTATTTAAAAATCAAATACAATACAATGATTTACAAGAAAACACAGGAATGCACCTTTATTAACACTGCCATTGCTACATTTCCCAGTAACATACTTTACATAAAATGCTTAGGCCCATATTTATACTTTTATAGAGCCGCATTTGCGTCATTTTTTGACGCAAAAGTGGCGCAAACTTACAAAATACAACTGTGGCCCATATTTATACTTTTTGCCCGCGCCAATTTGAAAGTGGATCATTTGACGACCCCCCCCCCCCCTTTGAGATACATTTAAGTGTTTTTCTATACATTACAATTTTAATCTACAGTTAGGTATTGATATATTATCTGGGCAAATGTCTGAATACTTAAATAGTCAGCAATCAAAAGCTCAGTGCGAAGCATTTTTTAGAACTCTGGACCAGATGTACAAAACTTTTGCGTATCCCATTCAGTTGCAAAATGGTTTGCAACCTCGAAAAGATATATGGGAAATTTTTTAAAGTAGTTTTTGATTCCATTCACAAAAATAGGGATACGAAAAGAATGTTAATGTTACCGACAGGCTAATTTGTCAAACAGAAGTAGAGACTACCTATTATCGATTTCCAAATTGGGTTTCCTAAATGGTGTATTTAAACCATTCTCAAATTGCGAATGGTTGCTAAAACGGCATTTTCATTACTAAATTACAAGAAATTGGATCATGTAGTGTTCAGGTGCAAAATATGAAAGGAAAGGGTACACTTTTTTTCTGGATCGCTGCTCTATAGGCTCTGACAATGAGAACAAGAATTTTGCTCCACAGCATCAGAGTGGAAGACACAGATAGGAGTGCATATTTGTGGTTAGAGTAACTTTATTTCAGCACGTTGAGGAGCAAATGTATGCTAAGTGTAGTCTGAGCAGCAATGATATTTAGGATTTTATTGCGGATGTGGACACCTTGCTGTCTAGGGCGAAACACAATAGTGTAGGCATTTCCACCTACGTCCACGTGCTTTGGTGTCTTCGCCTTTCAGCATCAGGCAGCTATTAGACAGTAGTGGCCACAGTCGGAGGTGTTTCCAAGAAGTCACCTTCACCTTTTTTTTTAAATAATTTCCTTGATGCAATGTTGTTTCGCATAAACCGAAACATTGCATTTACAAGCAATCCCCAAGAATTGCAGCAAACCATGGTAGATGTTTTTCGAATTGCAAATTTTCTACACGTTAAAGGGTGTATGGAGGGTACACATCTTTGAATTTTTACACCATAGGAAATGTTGGAGATGACTTCCTATTAGGTATTTACTTTAATATAGCAATTATTGATACAGATCTATCTTTGCGCTACTTATACCTGTAGGATTATGTTCACGGAGCTGACAGTGCATATGCTCTTCGTCCCTGGCTAATAACACCATAGTTGAACACTTCTATCCCTAGTCCAATAAAATATAGGCCCTCATTACAACCCTGGCGGTAAAGGCTGCTGACCACAGTGCCGACGGCCGCCAACATACCATGCCCGCGGCGGAAATCCGCTACAGGTATTATGACCTACACTTAGAAATCCTCCACAATACAGACACCCACACAAGTCCGCCACACCAAAGGTCAGTGATAAACTGGCGATAGCAAAACCCATACCGTTACGCCAACAGGAATACTCCCACAGCATCACGACCCACGAATCAATGCGGCAGTCATTCAACCGCGGTAATCCATTGGTGCTCAAATTACACACACACTTACAAAACACAACCACATTGGACAATTCAGAATACACACACCTGCTACACATACACACACCACACCCACACACTCACACCACTATAAAACACACACCCACATTACCCACAATCCCTTACAATGACATTTTTGGAAGAAGCAGAGAGACAGAAAAGCTTTGATAACACCAGCATCCAGAGGCACACAACACCATCACTCTTACACCATCCACGCACATCAAAGAACACACCCCAACACATCACACCACACATCACATCAACCATCACCTCACACATCACCTGCACCACATCATGGCACCTCAAAGACACCCCAGGCTTTCTGAGGAGGAGCTCAGGGTCATGGTGGAGGAAATCATCCAGGTTGAGCCACAGCTATTCGGATCACAGGTGCAGCAGATGTCCATTGCTAGGAAGATGGAGCTATGGTGAGAAATTGTCGACAGGGTCAACGTAGTGTGACAGCATCCAAGAACACGGGATGACATCAGGAAGAGGTGGAACGACCTATGGGGGAAGGTACGTTCCGTGGTATCCATACACAAGGTAGCCGTACATAGGACTGACGGTTGACCCCTGCCTCCTCCCCCACAATTAACAACATGGGAGGAGCAAATCTTGGCGATCATGCATCCTGAGGGCCTCGCAGAAGTAGCAGGAGGACTGGACTCTGGTAAGTCAACAATTTACTATTATATCCCCCCCACCCTACCTGCATGCCATCACAAACTTCTACCCCTACCCTCACACCCATCACCCCAACACCTCACAAATACCCCACTATCACAACCCACACATCCCAATACCAAGCCCTGCATGTTACAACAATGCATGGACACCCATCACAGACCTGCATGGACACCCATCACCTAAGCATGTCCAGTAGAGAGACTCAGCCAGGGCACACAATCACCACTCACACAAGGGCCAAGGCGATAATGCAAGCACAGGAGTAGAGGGAAACTCACCCATTGCACAAGATGGCACACACAGATACAATAACTATGCATTTACACCCCAACAGGACCCCTACCCAACATCACCAGACAGGAGGTGCCAGTCATATCCAGTCCCCCCACAGAAGCGGCCAACAGTGACGACAGCAGCTCTGCATGCCTGGATCAAGATGACCAGCCCGCCCCACCAGGGACCTCTGGACAGTCGGTTCCCCTGCCACATCCCAAACCACCACTGAACCACCCCCTCAGGAAACACCACCACAGCACCCACCCATCAGGGACCTGGGGTCAGTGGCACTGGGCACACGTTTCAGGGGACAGAGGCACAGGACAACACGGAAGCTGGGAGGACTGCTGTGTGACAGGGGGAGGACAGGACCAGGTAACCCACGCTCCACGAGGCACTCTCCAACATCATGGGAGCATACCACCATTCCCAGGAGACCATGGGCACGGTACTGGCCAAGTTTCAGGAGACCCAGTGTCTGCAGGAGGAGAAGTACCTGGGGATCATGGATGACTTGAAGTCCATTAACACCACCCTGGTCACCATTGCAGGGGTACTGGCAGACGTGGCCAACACCATAAGGGAGACAGTGGCATACCACCGGGCCACTGACACCAGCCTGAAGGATGAACAGCCCTCCACGTCCGCTGGCACTAGTGGACAGGAGGTCCCGCCACAGGACCAACAGGCCACTAGCATCCCACCCCCTGCAGAAGGAAAACCACCCTGCAAACGGTCCCTGTGATCCAGGCACCAGACAGAGAACATTGCCAAGACCCCTGCCAGGAAATAAGGCTCTCCTGATTGTCACCCTTCTGTCCCACTATGTCACCCTGACCAGCTTGAACTGCCATTGTTCCACTCCCTATGCCCCATTGGACAATACACCTCTGATCCAAAGAGACTGGACTCTACCATGGATATTCCTCCACCATCACCCCAGCCCATTGGACATCCCCCTACACTTATTAGCACTTAAATAAACACCCTTGAATCACAAAACAATCTGGAGTCAGTCTGTACTTTCACAAAAATCTGTTATTACAACCTCTTTGACAAATAACATAGTAAGAGGGTCATTCTGGAGGCCACCGACCACGGGAGCACCGTCAACAGGCTGGCGGTGCTCCAACGAGCATTCTGACCGCGGCGGTTCAGCCGCGGTCAGAAGCGGAAAGTCAGCGGTCTCCCGCCGACTTTCCGCTGCTCGTGTGAATCCTCCATGGCTGCGGAGCGCGCTCCGCAGCCATGAGGATTCCGACCCCCCCTACCGCCATCCTGTTCATGGCGGGAAAGCCGCCATGAACAGGATGGCGGTAGGGGGGGTCGCGGGGCCCCTGGGGGCCCCTGCCGTGCCCATGCCAATGGCATGGGCACGGCAGGGGCCCCCGTAAGAGGGCCCCGCAAAGTATTTCAGTGTCTGCCTTGCAGACACTGAAATACGCGACGGGTGCCACTGCACCCGTCGCACCTTCCCACTCCGCCGGCTCGATTACGAGCCGGCATCCTCGTGGGAAGGTCGTTTTCCCCTGGGCTGGCGAGCGGTTTTTCAGCAACCGCCTGCCAGCCCAGGGGAAAACTTGTAATACCCGCCGCGGTCTTTTGACCGCGGCGCGGTATTTCGGAGGGGGGAATTCTGGCGGGCGGCCTCCGCCGCCCGCCAACATTGGAATGACCCCCTAAATGTTTATTTGCACGTAGCAAAGTATGACATTTGTTGGGCAGCAGTGAACATAGCAGAAGGCAGAATGTGGTACCCAGATCTGTGAAAAGGAAAGTCAAAGTGAACTGTCAGGGACCATGCACAGAGGTAGTAGGGCAGACTTACACAATGTCCTACAGTAGTCTGATATGAGATGAGTAGTGCCAGTCTCTTACCTGTGTGTCACTGGAAGTACTGCATGATGATGTTGTTGCTGTTGTCAATATCTTCTTCTTCTGCCTCCTCTTCCTCACTGTCCACAGGCTCCACAGCTGCCACACGACCAACATCAGGCCCATCCTCCTGCAGAAAAGGCACCTGGCATTGCAAAGCCAGGTTGTACAACATACTGCATGCCACGATGATCTGGCACACCTTCTTCGTTGAGTAGTATAGGGAGACACCTGTCAGATGGAGGCACCGGAATCTGGCCTTCAGGAGGCCGAAAGTCTGCTCTATAATCCTCCTAGTTTGCTCATGTACCTCATTGTAGTGATCCTCTGCGCTTGTCCTGTCATTCCTCGCTGGAGTAATTAGCCATGACAGGTTGGGGTAACCAGAGTCACCTGCAAATGTCGAGGGATATCTGCTAGACATACACCAACCCTTAGGGACTATCCCATACCCAGACACCTATACATACTGAGTGGGGACATTGGGCTCACCTATTAGCCACACGCGGTCCCTCTAGAGTTGCCCTATCATATAAGGGATGCTGCTATTCCTCAAAATGTCAGCGTCATGCACAGAGCCAGGATACTTGGCATTCACATGAGAGATGCACTGGTCTGCCAAACACACCATCTGCACATTCATTGAATGGTAGATTTTACAATTTCTGTACACCTGTTCATTCCTGCGGGGGGACAAATGCCACATGTGTACCATCAATGGCACCAATGATGTTGGGGATATGTCCCAGGGCATAGAAGTCACCTTTCACTGTAGGCAAATCCTCCACCTGGGGGAAAACGATGTAGCTGCACATGTGGTTCAGCAGGGCAGATAACACTCTGGACAACACGTTAGAGAACATTGGCTGTGACATCCCTAATTCCATGGCCACTGTTGTTTGAAAGGAACCACTGGCCAGGTAATGGAGCACTGACAGGACCTGCACTAGAGGGGGGATACCTGTTTGAAAAGAACCACTGGCCAGGTAATGGAGCACTGACAGGACCTGCACTAGAGGGGGGATACCTGTGGGATGGCGGATAGCTGGCATCAGGTCTGGCTTCAATTGGGCACACAGTTCTTGGATTGTGGCACGATCGAGTCTGTAGGTAATAATGATGTGTCTGTCTTCCATTGTCGACAGGTCCACCAGGGGTCTGTATACCAGAGGATGACGCCATCTCATCATCTGCCCCTGGCAGATGTGCCCTATGGAGGAGAATGGTGAGCAGAGGGTCATGTACCACATAGGTTGCACAAGGGTGTTTTGCACTAATGTGATTTAATCAGTGTGTGGCACTGTCTCTCCGTATTCCTGCCCAAATATGCTGTGACACAGTTAGGTGCCCTGCCATATGCCCCCCTGAAATGGTGGCTGTCTGACCTGTAATGAGGGACAAGGGGAAATGAGGTAACAGTGCTGGCGTTGTGCAGCGTCGCGGTAGGTGGTCGAAGATCGCCGCGCAATTCAGCATTGGTTATCATTGGGCCCTATGGGTTCCAGGAGCCACTGACGATGTACACCGGTGGTGACGGTACGCACCACCGCGGACGTGGCCACCATTTTCTATCTGTTCACTCACTTGATACCTGACCTTCAACAGGAGAGGACCTACACTGCAAGTGCTGCTGTGACCTCAGTCTGGAAGTGACAATGGCTCGAGTGTCTGGGGAAAGGGCCCCTGCCTTCACTTCGGAGGAGTTGGAGAGAATAGTGTATGGGGTCCTCCCCCAGTACACACTACTCTACGGTCCTCCAGACAAACAGGTGAGTAAACTGTGAGCATGATGCATGGGACATGAATGTAAGGAGTGGTCTGGATGGAAGATACATGTTGTGGGGGGGGCTGAGTCCTGCATGTGAGGATGGTCAGTGTATGTGTTTCAGGGCATGGGTGGGAACTGGTGGCAAATGGTGGCAAATGAAGAACCAGACAGGGGAGTAAGTTCCATTCTTACTTGATCTTTCCTCTAGGTCAGCGCCCACCAGAAGAAGGGTATTTGGTGTGCCATCGCCAAGGAAGTGCGGACCCTGGGGGTCTATCATAGACAGAGCACCCACTGCCGCAAGAGATGGGAGGACATGCGCCGCTGGAGCAAGAAGATGGTGGAGGCCCAGCTGGGGATGGCCTCCCAACGTGGAAGGGGTGCCCGTCGCACCATGATCCCCCGATGTTCCGGATCCTGGCGGTGGCATTTCCGGAGTTGGATCGGCGCTTGAGGGCATCACAGCAGCCACAAGGGGGTGAGTACAGTCTCATTCAGCTGACTGCGCGCTTTACAATGTGTCTGGGTGGGGGATGTGTGCTCTGGGTTCTCCTAGGCCAGGGCGGACTTGGTAGGGTATGTCCCTTGTTAGGCAGGCTCTGTGGCACTCCAAACCCAATAGTGGTAGTGGCCATCTACAACTAGTCAGCCTCCTGTGGGTTCCAGGTGTTCAGCAAATGGGGTTAGGCATAGTCCCCCATGGGCAGGTGATTTTCCTAAGAACTGTTAGTGCATAGGCTAGTGCATAGGGCTGCTCCCTTTGTGTTGTATCTGCCAACTGTAGTGGTGTTGCTGTCATTGACCATGTGTCTCCTCTGTCTTTCCCCCCCTTTTTGTTTTGTCACCCTGTCCTTGTGTGCATTAGCATCATCTGGCGGAGGAACAGTGGCACCGGAGTAGGAGGGAGCTGCAACCCACATGGCCCAGGAGGGTGAATGTATGCAGTGTGAAGGCACCAGTGGGATGGAGGGTGAGGGAAGCTCCACGAAGGGGACAGGAGGGGACACCAGTGACAGCGACTCCTCCTCTGATGGGAGCTCCCTTGCAGTGGCGGGCACCTCTGTGCCCACTG
Source organism: Pleurodeles waltl (assembly GCF_031143425.1). NCBI lineage: Eukaryota > Metazoa > Chordata > Amphibia > Caudata > Salamandridae > Pleurodeles > Pleurodeles waltl. Next base: position 753,992,187 of record NC_090443.1, on the reverse strand, counting down.
CAACAACAGGTACAGCCGCCACCCCCTACCAGCACCGCCCTCACAGCAGCCCCTCAGTGTGTTTCCCGTGCCTGCTCACCCAGGAGGGTGGGCATCTCCTTCATCCCAGGCACCTAAGGCCCTGCCCCAGTCAACCCTGTTGCCCTCAGTGAAGAGGCTATTGACCTCCTGAGATCCCTCACTGTTGGGCATTCAAGCATTTTGAATGCCATCCAGGGTGACGAGAGGCATTTGCAGCAAACAAATGCATACCTGGAGGGCATTCATCCTGCCCCACGACGTGCCCAGCCAGTGCCACTACAGCGGACATCAGCATCATTCACAGTGGGCAGCCATCTGAGGCTGCAGGAGATGGCCTTGTGTCTCCCTCCACAAGTGCAGACACCTGCACCACCGGCAGCATCTCAGCCACAGACACCGCCGCAGCCACCACCACCTGCCCCGCGATGTGCCCAGCCAGTGCCACTACAGCGGACATAGGCATCATCCACAGTGGGCAGCCGTCCGAGGCTGCAAGAGACGGCCTGGTGTCTCCCTCCACAAGTGCAGACACATGCACCACCAGCAGCATCCCCGCCGAAGGCACCGCCGTAGCCACTGCCACCTGCCCCATGATGTGCCTAGCCAGTGCCAGTACAGTGGACATCAGCAGCATCCCCAGTGGGCAGCCTTTTGAGGCTGCACGAGACGTCCTGGACATTGCACACACTACATGAGACACCACCACCAGTACTGGCACTACCAGCAGTTTGCAGCCTCATTCGTCGCAAGGAGGAGTGTGGCTCTGCCTTCATGGAGTATCATGCTACCTGTTACCGGTAAATCTCGTGGCTCTGACACCCATGTGAGGGAATGGGAAGTGCCACACCCCTGGTGCAGCATCACTGGGCACCAAGCCCCCTCCATAACCAGTGGAGAACAGCATCCACTCACCCAGTCCTTGGCAGGATGAAGCACTCTGGGCACAAGTCCCCTCCAGAACCAGTGGAGAAAAGCATCCACTAACACAGTCCTTGGCAGGATGAAGCACTCTGGGCACCAGGCCCTCTCCAGAACCAGTGGAGAACAGCATCCACTCACCCAGTCCTTGGCAGGATGGAGCAATCTGGGCACAAAGCACCCTCCAGAACCAGTGGAGAAAAGCATCCACTAACACAGTCCTTGGCAGGATGAAGCACTCTGGGCACAAAGCCCCCTCCAGAAACAGTAGAGAAAAGCATCCACTAAAACAGTCCTTGGCAGGATGAAGCACTCTGGGCACCAGACCCCCTCCAGAACCAGTGGAGAACAGCATCCACTTGTGAGACTGTGGCTTTCCACTCCCCATGACCAAGCAGTGGGCAGCCCACCCACTTGAGAGACTGTGGCTTTGCACTCCCCAGGACCAAGCAGTGGGCAACCCACCCACTTGAGAGACTGTTGCTTTGCACTCCCCAGGACCACGCAGTGGGCATTGAACCCACCTGAGTGACTTGAGAGACTGTGGCTTTGCACTGCCCAGGACCGAGCAGTGGGCAGTGAACCCACTTGAGTGACTTGAGAGACTGTGGCTTTGCACACCCCAGGACCAGGCATTGGGCATGGAGCCCCCTCGAGGAGCAGTGGCGTCGTACCATTATCCGGCTGAGGTGCCCCCCTCTCCGTCCCCCTGAGGTGCCGGTTTTATTTTTTACCTGATGCCCCTGCAGTGTTCTCTCTATTTTGAGGCTGGTGTCATGTGTGGGCTTCTCCCATGCTTTTTTGGGACCACTGGTCCACAGACATTTAATGGGACAGTGTACGGACTTATGTACTTGCTGTAAATATTTGTATATACTGATGATTTAAAGTTATATTGGGCTATCTAATTGTTCGATTATTACGCTTGTTAAACTCATTTCATTTGGTCCTTGCATTCTTCCAGGGGGTGACAGGGTGTATCTGTGATGTTATTGGATGTGTGTGTGCATGTTGTTGTGGGTGGGGGTATTGCGTGTTGTGTGTGTGTGTCACTCTCTTTTTCCTCCTGCCATCTTTGATGTTCCTGGTAGATGAGGAGGTAAACCAACATGGGCAGGACCTGTAATTTGGGCTCCACGGTGTCCTGGTTCCTCATTGGGTGTCGAGAGGTGAGTGGTTTCCCTTCTGTGTACTGTTTCCCACGAGATTTTGATGGCGTTAGTACTGCCCCAGAAAATCTGGCGAATTGGTGCCTTGTAATTGTCTTCCACCTGTTGTTGGCGTTTACCGCTGCGGTGTTTGTTTCTACCACCATGGCGGTCAGAGTGTTAAAGTGGCTTTCTGTGTTGGCGGTTTGCGCCATGGTTGTGATTTCATTTTTTTTACCACCGGCCTGTTGGCGGTATTACCACCGCTTTATCACCGACCACCAGGGTTGTAATGAGGGCCATAATGTTCCTCACAGATGAACAAGGGCAGCAATAGAGAATACCTTTGGACTTCTGACGGCTATATAATCCTTGCTATATAAATGTGGTGGTGCTCTTTAATATTTCCCTGCAGTGACATGCAAAATTGAATCAGCACATGTTGCACAACACAGTTACAACAAAGGGCTTGATGAAGCCTAAGGTTGACAAGTCTGATGAGGAAGAGGAATTTCCAAAACACAACAGACTTCATGATATCATGAAGGCTGGAGATGGGAGGGTCTTTGTAAATATAACACAACACACTATGTTTATAGCAAGTGTGTTTTTTATCATCTATATGAGTGTAATATACCACATGTTGATAAGTATTTTTTCCATGTTTAATAACAGCAAAATTGAAGAACAAAAAGCAAGACAAAGGGAGACCGTTTTGTACAACCATGAAATTGAAGTTTACATTGTCACATTAAAATAATCTCATCAATATGTTTTGTTTTTCAAAAATGTCTTCCAATGTCTCTTTCTTAACTTGCTTGGAGTCGTTCTGTCAGTATTTGTCTCCAGCTCTCTCCTTTTGTTTCAGCAGTCTGACTAAGAGTACCCACATCTATCCACCTGAGACAGGCAAACTGCTATGGCTGGAAGCCGCCTCACTTATTTGAGCAAGGTTTGCCTGATCTCTAGAACATGTTTGAAGCTATTTCATCAATGATGTAACCTGCCCCAAGAACTTAACTGCATCTTTTTTTAGACTGTGCCATTTCGTACTGAATATTTATGGTTCTTCAGCTAAGGATCCTCAAAGCAGTATCCAATTTTATCCTGTTAGCAGTTGATAATTTTAACATAATTTGCGTTCTCAAAACTGTATGATGATATATTTCTTTTTTTTTATTGAGTCTTCTCACAAACTGCCTGACATAATAATTTAAAGGCATCATTGAAATTATAAATTGTACTAATAATGGAAGACTATCCTTCATCCATGTTTCTGGCAATCATATTTATTGCATCTAGTTGCCTAATCTGTCATATTTATTGCATCCAGTTGTTTATTTTTGACATCCAACATTGATTCTTCAATATGCACTAATTCCTCTCCTGCAAGTGTTGCACCTAGCATATCTTGTGTTACAGTATGCCATGCTCTCAATTATATACATCTTTGCCTTTAACATTTTTGAATGTATGGATTTGTCCTACTTCGCAGATGTGGACATACATGGGAAGACGGCCTTGTTCATCCTCTGAGAGGTACTCTACTTTCGCAAACTGTATGAGGATTTGTGATGTCTTTTGGTGGAGGAATATCAATGGTGGCTTTAGGCTGACTGTCTTTATAAAATATACAGTATTATAAATGTGTATATGTATGTAAGTGAAATACAAAATGTCATTCCATACGTCATTTCATAGTGGTCCACATAAATGCAGTATGGTGTATTTCAGTACACTATGGTCCTTATTAAAACCCTGGCGGTAAATGCCGCTTACCGCCGTGCAGAAGACCGCCAACATACCGCTGCGCCCGCGGAATTCCACTACAGCTATTACGACCCACAGCTCGGAATCCGCCATAATCCAGACACCCACACAAGTCCGCCACACCAAAGGTCAGTGATAAACTGGCGATAACAAAACCGACACCGTCATGCCAACAGGAATATGCCCACACTATCACGACCCATGAATCCACACGGAGGTCTTTCAACCGCGGTATTCCATTGGCGGTACACACCGCCGCGCTCAAAATACACACACATCAATGGTGGCTTTAGGCTGACTGTCTTTATAAAATATACAGTATTATAAATGTGTATATGTATGTAAGTGAAATACAAAATGTCATTCCATACGTCATTTCATAGTGGTCCACATAAATGCAGTATGGTGTATTTCAGTACACTATGGTCCTCATTAAAACCCTGGCGGTAAATGCCGCTTACCGCCGTGCAGAAGACCGCCAACATACCGCTGCGCCCGCGGAATTCCACTACAGTTATTACGACCCACAGCTCGGAATCCGCCATAATCCAGACACCCACACAAGTCCGCCACACCAAAGGTCAGTGATAAACTGGCGATAACAAAACCGACACCGTCATGCCAACAGGAATATGCCCACACTATCACGACCCATGAATCCACACGGAGGTCTTTCAACCGCGGTATTCCATTGGCGGTACACACTGCCGCGCTCAAAATACACACACATTTAAAAACACAACCACATTGGAGAATTCAAAATACACACACCTGACACGCATGCACACACCACACCCACACACCCAATCCAATATAAAGCACACACCCACATTACCCACAAACTCTTACTTCCAGAATTCTGAAACCACGCTAGAGAGAGACACCACCATAAACAACACCAGCATCCACAGACACACAACACCATCGCTTACACAACATCCACGCACCTCAAACAACACACAACAACACATCCCCTCCCACATCACAACATACACCACCTCACACATCACCCACACCACATCATGGCATCTCAACGACACCCCAGGTTCTCTGAGGAGGAGCTCAGGGTCATGGTGGAGGAAATCGTCCGGGTAGAGCCACAGATATTCGGATCACAGGTGCAGCACACCTCCATTGCAAGGAAGATGGAGCTATGGCGCAGAATTGTCGACAGGGTCAACGCAGTGGGACAGCATCCAAGAACTAGGGATGACATCAGGAAGAGGTGGAACGACCTACAGGGGAAGGTGCGTTCCATGGTCTCCAGGCACCAGATTGCTGTACAGAGGACTGGCAGTGGACCCCTACCTCCTCCCCCACAACTAACAACATGGGAGGAGCAGGCTTGGCAATACTGCATCCTGAGGGCCTCGAAGGAGTAGCAGGAGGACTGGACTCTGATAAGTCAACTCTTTACTACCTCATCCCCCCCACCCTACCTGCATGCCATCACATACTTCCACCCTCACCCTCCCACCCATCACTCCAACACCTCACATATGCCCCACTATCACACCCCACCCATCCCAATACCAAGCCCTGCATGCAACACCAAAGCATGGACACCCATCACCAAAGCATGTCCACTATAGATACCCACACAGACCCCAAAGCAAATATCACACAAGTACCAAGACAAGAATGCAAGCACTAGAGTACCGGGTCACTCACCCATTGCACACGATGGCACACACAGATGCACTAATCATGCCTTTACACCCATGCAGGACCCCAACCCACCGTCACCGGACAGGAGGTACCAGACATATCCACTCCCCCCACAGAAGAGACCCACAGTGATGACAGCAGCTCTGCACAACTGGATCAAGATGACCAGCCCGGCCCATCAGGGACCTCGGGACAGTCGGTTCCCCTGACACTGACACAAGTTGTAGGAGGCTGGCCTGGCTTATAGTGGGTACCTTGTGGTACTTACACCTTGTGCCAGGTCCAGTTATCCCTTATTAGTAGAATAGAGGTGTTTCTAGCAGCTTAGGCTATTAGAGGTAGATATGGTAAAACAGCTTAGGCTGAACTAGGAGACATGCAAAGCTCCTACTATACCACTTATATCATATAGCACAATATCATAAGAAAACACAATACTCAGAGTTACTAAAAATAAAGGTTCTCAGAGGATACCCTCCCTTAGGTGGTAAGTAATATACACAAATTATATGTACACAAACCAAAGTCAGGTGAGTAACAGTAAGAAAAGCAGTGCAAAGAATGTAGAATCACAATAGAATGCAATAGGTAGACATTGGCCTAGGGGCAACACAAACCATATACTTCAAAAGTGGAATGTGAATCACGAATGGACCCCAGGCCTATGGGAGGTTGTAGAGGGCTGCTGGGACTGTGAGAAAACAGTAATGGTGTCCAAAATACACCACCCCAAGACCCTGAAAAGTAGGAGTAAAGTTACTCTACTACCCCAGAAAGACAGTATAATCGAGATAGGGGATTCTGCAAGAACCACAACTGCTACCAAAGCACTGAAGATGGATTCCTGGACCTGAGGACCTGTAAAGGAAGGGGACCAAGTCCAAAAGTCACGCAAATGTCCAGGGGGGTAGAAGCCCACCAAACCCCGGATGAAGGTACAAAAGGGCTGCCTCTGGGTGGAAGAAGCCAAAGATTCTGCAACAACAGAAGGTGCCAGGAACTTCTCCTTTGGTCAGAACATGTCCCACAGCGTTCTGGAGGAGGCACGCAGAAATACTGCAAACAAGCCTTGCTAGCTGCCAGAGTTGAGGTTGAGGATTTTGGGTGCTGCTGGGGACCAGGAAGGACCAGGATGTCATCTCTTGGAGGAGGAGACAGAAGAAGCGCTCAGCAACTCAGAGAGCCCTGACTAAAGCAGGCAGCACCCACAGAAGTACCAGAACAGGCACTTAGAAAATCTGAGGACAGCAGTCGACTCAGAGTCACAAAGGAGGGTCCCACGAGGTCAAAGTCCAACTCAGCAAGTTGGGCAATGCAGGACAGAGTGCGGGGGACCCAGGCTAGGCTGTGCACAAAGGAATCCTTGGAAAAGTGCACAGAAGCCGGAGCAGCTGCAGATCACGCAGTACACAGGATTACTGTCTGGCGTGGGGAGGCAAGGACTTACCGCCACCAAATTTGGACAGAAGGGTCACTGGACTGTGGGAGACACTTAGACCCAGCTCCTGTGTTCCAGGGACCATGCTCATCAGGATGAGAGGGGACCCAGAGGACTAGTGATGCAGAAGTTTGGTGCCTGCGTTAGCAGGCGGAAGATTCCGTCGACCCACAGGTGATTTCTTCTTGGCTTCCAGTGCAGGGTGAAGGCAGACAGCCCTCAGAGCATGCACCACCAGGAAACAGTCGAGAAAGCTGGCAGGATGAGGCGCTACAATGTTGCTGGTAGTCGTCCTGCTACTTTTTTCCAGTTTTGTAGGTGTCCTGGAGCAGTCATCAGTCGATCCTTGGCAGAAGTCGAAGAGGGAAGTGCAGAGGAACTCTGGTGAGCTCTTACATTCGTTATCTGAGGAATAGCCCAGAAGAGAGACCCTAAATAGCCCAGAAAGGAGGATTGGCTACTGGAAGGGTAAGCACCTATCAGGAGGGGTCTGTGACGTAAACTGCTGGCACTGACCACTCAGAGCTGTCCATTGTGCCCCAACACCTCTGAATCCAAGATGGCAGAGGTCTGGGACACACTGGAAGAGCTCTGGGCAACTCCCCTGGGAGGTGCTGGTCAGGGGAGTGGTCACTCTCCTTTCCTTTGTCCAGTTTTGCTTGCGCCAGAGCAGGGCTGGGGGATCCCTGAACCGGTGTAGACTGGCTTATGCAGAGATGGGCACCATCTGTGCCCATCAAAGCACTTCCAGTGGCTGGGGGAGGCCACTCCTCCCCAGCCCTTCACACCTATTTCTAAAGGGAGAGGGTGTAGCACCCTCTCTCAGAGGAAATCCTTTGTTCTGCCTTCCTGGGACCAGGCTGCCCAGACCACAGGGGGGCAGAAATCTGTCTGAGTGGTTGGCAGCAGCAGCAGCTGCAGTGGAAACTCCAGAAAGGCAGTTTGGCAGCACCTGGGTTCTGCGCTAGAGACCCGGGGATGCATGGAATTGTCCCCCCAATACCAGAATGGTATTGGGGTGACAATTTCTATGATCCTAGACATGTTACATGGCCATGTTCGGAGTTACCATGGTGATGCTACATATAGGCATTGACCTATATGTAGTGCACGTGTGTAAGGGAGCCCCCGCACTCACAAAGTCTGGGGAATTTGCCCTGAACAATGTGGGGGCACCTTGGCTAGTGCCAGGGTGCCCACACACTAAGTAACTTGGCACCTAACCTTCACCAAGTGAGGGATAGACATATAGGTGACTTATAAGTTACTTATGTGCAGTGAAATTGGCTGTGAAATAACGTGGACGTTATTTCACTCAGGCTGCAGTGGCAGTCCTGTGTAAGAATTGTCTGAGCTCCCTATGGTTGGCAAAATAAATGCTGCAGCCTATAGGGATCTCCTGGAACCCCAGTACCCTGGGTACCTAGGTACCATATACAAGGGAATTATAAGGGTGTTCCAGTGTGACAATGAGAATTGGTAAAGTTAGTCACTAGCCTGCAGAGAGAGCATAAACACTGAGGTTCTGGTTAGCAGAGCCTCAGTGATACAGTTAGGCACCACACAGGGAGCACATATAGACCACAAACCTATGAGCACTGGGGTCCTGGCTAGCAGGATCCCAGTGACACATATCAAACACACTGACAACATAGTGTTTCCACTATGAGCACTGGGGCCCTGGCTAGCAGGATCCCAGTGAGACAGTAAAAACACCCTGACATATTCTCACAAACAGGCCAAAAGTGGGGGTAACAAGGCTAGAAAGAAGCTACCTTCCTACACAAGCCACCACAGAGCCTCCCCCCTCAGGAAACACCAGCACAGCACCCACCCAGCGGGCCCATCCCTCTGTCCCCAGGACACGTCAATCAGCAGTGTGTCCACCAATACAGGGAACCCAGGCAAACCCACCGCCCCAAAATAATCAGGGACCTGGGAGCAGTAGCAGTGGGCACACGGTTCAGGGGACAGAGGCTCAGGAAAACAGGGAAGCTGGGAGGACTGCTGTGCGACAGGGGGAGGACAGGCCCAGGGAACCTACTCTCCACAAGGCCCTCTCCAACATCATGGAGCTTACCATCATTCCCAGGAGACGATGGGAACAGTACTGGCCAAGTTTCAGGAGACCCAGCAGCTGCAGGAGGAACACTATCTGGGGTTCAGGGAGGACCTGAGTCCATAAACAACACCCTGGTCACCATTGCAGGGGTGCTTCAAGACCTTGTCAACACCAGGAGGGGCACTGTGGCACAACAAGGGGCCCCTGACACTAGCCTGGACGATGAACAGGCCTCCACCTCCGCTGGCGCTAGTGGACAGGAGGCACCGCCACAGGAACACGACACCAGCACCCCACCCCCTGCAGAGGGAGAACCACCCTACAAACGGTGTATGAGATCCAGGAACAAGACAGAGAACATTGCCAAGACCCCAGCCAGGAAATGAGACCCCCCTGAATGTCACCCTTCTGTCCCACTTTATCACCTTGTCCATCCTTAAACTGCTATTGTTCCACTTCCTATGCCCCTTTGGAAAATGCACCTGTGAAACAAATAGACTGGACTCTGCCATGGACATTCCTCCACCATCCCCGTGCCCATTTTACAACCCCCTCCACTTATTTGGACAGAAATAAACACACTTCAATCACAAAACAACCTGGAGTCAGTCTGTGCTTTCGCAAATGTCTAATTGCAGTAACCATGGAATATAGCAATGTCAATTTACTTGTGCACATACCGATGTAACACAGCTTTAGGGCTGGAGGAAATATAGCAGAGGGCACAAAGTGGGACCCACATCTGTGAAATGGAAAGGCAAAGTGACAAGTCAGGGTCCATACACTGAGTGAAAATGACAGACTTATGCTAGCCCCAATAATAGTATGAGATATGGGAGGCAGTTACAACTTCTTACCTGTGTCTCACTGGAAGTATTGCATGATTATGTTGTTTCTGTTGTAGATATCCTCTTCTTCACTGTCCACAGGCTCCAAGCTGCCACATGACCACCAGCTGGGCCATCCTCCTGCAGAAAAGGCATCTGGCGTTGCAAAGCCAGGTTGTGCAGCATACAGCAGGCCACGATGATCTGGCACACCTTCTTTGGTGAGTAGTAGAGAGAAACGATTGTCATATGGAGGCACCGGAATCTGGCCTTCAGGAGGCGGAAGGTGCATTCAATCACCCTCCTAGTTCGCCCATGTGCCTCATTGTAGCGTTCCTCTGCCCTTGTCATGGGATTTCTCACTGGGGTCAGTAACCATGACAGGTTGGGGTAATCAGAGTCACCTGCAAAATATGGGGGGACAACTGTTAGACACACACTAACCCTTAGGGACAACCCCATACCCAGACACCTATTCACACTGTATAAGGTCCTTGTCCTCACCTATTAGCCACACACGGTGCCCCATCACATAACGGATGCTGCTATTACTCAAAATGTAAGGGTCATGCACTGAGCCAGGAAATTTGGCATTCACATGGGAGATGTACTGGTCTGCCAAACACACCATCTGCACATTCATTGAATGGTAGCTCTTCCGGTTTCCGTTCACCTGTTCACGCCTGCGGGGGGGTACCAAGGCCACATGTGTCCCATCAATGGCACCAATGATGTTGGGGATATGTCCCAGGGCATAGAAGTCACCTTTCACTGTGAGAAAATCCTCCACCTGAGGGAAAACAATGTGTTTCAGCAGGGCAGACAACACTCTGGACAACACGTTAGTGAACATTGGCTGGGACATCCCTGATGCAATGGCCACTGTTGTTTGAAAGGAACCACTGGCCAGGAAATGGAGTACTGACAAGACATGCACTAGAGGGGGGATTCCTGTGGGATGGCGGATAGCTGACATCAGAACTGGGCACACAGTTCATGGATTGTTGCACAATCAAGTCTGTAGGTGACTATTATGTGTCTCTCTTCCATTGTCGACAGGTCCACCAGCGGTCCGTACACCGGAGGATGCTGCCATCTCATCACCTGCCCCAGCAGATGTGCCCTATGGAGGAGAACAGCGAGCAGAGAGTCAGCCAACACTGAGGTATCATAAAATGTCATTTGCGCACATTTATAAATCCGCAATGTGCCTGTAACTGTGTGTATTCAAGGCCTACATTGGTGTGACACAGTTAATATTAATGCCATGTGCCCCCCTGAAATTGCACCTGCCTGACCTGTAAGGTGGGCAAGAGGATATGAGGTAACTGCGCTGGCGTTGTACACCGTCGCGGTGGGCGGACAAAGACCGTGGCACAATCCTGCATTGGTTAACATTGGACCCTATGGGTACGAGGAGCCAATGACGATGTACGCCGGTGGTGACGGTACGCACCGCCGCGGACGTGACCGCCATTTTCTGTCTCTTCGCTCACTTGATACCTGACCTTCAACAGGAGAGGACCTACACTGCAAAGTCCTGCTGTGACCTGTGTCTGGAAGTGACAATGGCTCATGTGTCTGGGGAAAGGGCCCCTGCCTTCACTTCGGAGGAGTTGGAGAAACTAGTGGATGGGATCCTCCCGCAGTACACAGACCTGTTCGGTCCTCCAGACAAACAAGTGCGTACACTGTGAGAATGCTGCATGGGTAATGCCTGTTTGGAGTGATGTGGATGGAAGATAAATGGGGGGGGCTGAGGCCTGCATGTGCGGACGGTGAGTGTATATGCGTCAGGGCAAGGGTTGTAACGTGGGCCAATGAGTATGACGGTCCGGACGGGTAATGATTTTTCTTTACCCCTGTACGATTCCTCTAGGTCAGCGCCCACCAGAAGAAGGCTATTTGGCGTGCCATCGCCAAGGACGTCCTGACCCTGGGGGTCCACCACAGATGAAGCACACACTGACGTAAAAGATGGGAGGACCTGTGCCACTGTAGCAAGAAGACGGCAGAGGCCCATCTGGGGATGGCCTCCCAACGTGGGAGGAGTGCCCGTCGCACCATGACCCCCCCTGGTGTTCCGGATCCTGGCGGTGGCTTATCCTGAGTTGGATGGGCGCTTGAGGGCATTACAGCAGCCACAAGGGGGTGAGTACACTCTCATTCAGCTGACTCTGCACGCATTATGAGGTGTCTGGATGGGGGAGGTGGGCAGTGGGTTCCCCTAGGCCAGGGCGAAGTTTGTAGGCAAGGTCCCTTGTGAGGCAGGCTATGTTGCACCCCAACTCCAACTTCCTCCATCCAGACCCAATCCCCTGTACCCTCAAACACAATCAGACCAGCATGCAAACACATCAACACACAAGAGTGGCACAGGCAAACGTAAGCACCACACATCACACAGGCACTCACACAAGCATCATACCCATGCAGACATACCAACATCCACTGCCTCCACTGTGCCCCCCTCCTCCATGTCTCCCTCCTCCCTCCCTGTCTCGTCTCCACTCACACCTGCATGCACTACATCCTCAGCCACTACCTCCATCACCAGCACGCCCATCACCACACACCACTCACGTGCACTCACCACCCCACTACCATTCTCACATCCCCAGTGTCCTCTCCCAGTGTGTCTGTGAGCCCTCCTCCCTAACTACATAAACGCAGGCACACACCCACCCAACAGCCATCCACCTCACAACAGCCTCCAGCCCATGCATATTCACCCAAATTCAGCAGACATACACCTCCTACAACCACTACCTCTACCTCCACTCCCAAACCCCCTCCATCTACCCGTCCCAGTGTGTCTAAAATACTTTTCCTGGCTAACATTGACCTCTTCCCTACACCCCACCCGTCCTTCCCCTAGGGCCAGGCTTTCCAGGTCCCTGCCCAGCACCTCAGCCCCCATATCCCCAGGCACAGTGGTGCCAGCAACTGCAGGGTCATGGAGTGTGCCACCCATCAGGGCTGCCAGTGTGCCACGGAGCGAGGGCAAGGACATTCCGCCACCTGCCAAGGTGAAAAAGGGGCCCACATCCCGGAGGGAGAAGCCGAAAACACCTGCCACCAAGGGGTCAGGGAAAACGAAAGGGGATATTGGCAAGACAGCTGCACCACCATCAAAGGTGGGGAAGGGCCAAATACTGAAGGGCAGGTCAGGAGAGGGCATGGTGGCACCGACTGAGGGACCAGTGTCACACCTTCTGTCCACATCAATGCCAACCTGTACGGTGGAGAACACTGCCATCTGCACCGCCACAGACCCAGCCACCAGCACTGCTGCCACAGACCCCGCAGCCAGCACCGCCGCCACAGACCCCGCAGCCAGCACCGCCACCACAGACCCCACCGCCAGCACAGCCACCACAGACCCCGCAGCCAGCACCACCGCCACAGACACCGCAGCTAGCACCGCCGCCACAGACCCTAGCACAAGCACTGCCGCCACAGACCCTGCCACATGCACTGCCGTGACTGACACCGCCGCAAGCACTGCCAGCGGCCCGTGACTTCCTCAGACAGTGACACCACCACAGACATCGCTAGCATCCACAGTGGTCAGTCATCCGAGGCTGGTGGTGCGTTCCAGGACCCTGGGCAGCTTCCATGAAGCATCACTGTCATCACAGTTGTCAACTGCTTATGGAATGTGAAGCCGCAGCAGTGGGGGGTATGTCTCTGCCTCCATGGCGTATCATGCTAACTGTATCTCGGCAATCTCATGGCACACACACCCAGGCGAGTGTATTGTTCCGGCCACACTGCATGTGGAGCACTCTGGGCACCAAGCCCCCTCCAGAACCAGTGGGGTATCACACCCAGTACCTCAGTCCTTGGCAGGATGAAGCACTCAAGGCACCATGCCCCCTCTAGAACCAGTGGAGTATCTCATCCACTACCTCAGTCCTTGGCAGGATGAAGCACTCAAGGCACCATGCCCCCTCCAGAACCAGTGTAGTATCACATCCACTACCTCAGTCTTTGGCAGGATGAAGCACTCAAGGCACCACGCCCCCTCCAGCACCAGTAGAGTATCACATCCACTACCTCAGTCCTTGGCAAGATGAAGCACTCAAGGCACCATGCCCGCTCCAGAACCAGTGGAGACTGTTATCCACTAGAGAGACTGTGACTTTGCACTCCCCAGGATGCAGCAGTGGGCAAACCACCCACTGGAGAGACTTGAGAGACTGTGGCTTTGCACTCCCCAGGAGAAAGCAGTGGGCAAACCACCCACTGGAAAGACTTGAGAGACTGTGGCTTCACACTTCCCAGGATAAAGCAGGGGGGGAACCACCCACTGGAGAGACTTGAGAGACTGTGGCTTTGCACTCCCCAGGATAAAGCAGGGGGCAAACCACCTACTGGAAAGACTTGAGAAACTGTGGCTTTGCACTCCCCAGGATAAAGCAGTGTGCAAACCACCCACTTGAGAGACTTGAGAGACTGTGGCTTTGCACTCCCCAGGATAAAGCAGTGGGCAAACCACTGACTTGAAAGACTTGAGAGACTGTGGCTTTGCACTCCCCAGGATAAAGCAGTGGGCAAACCACCCAATGGAGAGACTTGAGAGACTGTGGCTTTGCACTCCCCAGGATAAAGCAGTGGGCAAACCACCCACTGGAGAGACTTGAGAGACTGTGGCTTTGCACTCCTCAGGATAAGGCAGTGGGCAAACCACCCACTGGAAAGACTTGTGAGACTGTGACTTTGCACTCCCCAAGACCAAACTGTGGGCATGGAGCCCACTCGTGGAGCAGTGGCGTCTTGCGTTCATCTGGCTGAGTTGCCCCTCCTCACCCTTACCCTGAGGTGCCTATATATTTACTATGTGATGCCCCTCCAGTGTTCTCTCCATTTGGAATCAGGTATCTAGTGTGGGCTTCGCCCATGCATTTTGGGCCCAGTGGTCCACGGACAATGATTAGTGCACTATCCGGACTTGTGTAATTGGTGTACATAATTGTATATACTGGATTTTGCATTTTGATAATGATATTTCACATGATTACATTCATTTGAATAATTTCCTTTTGTCCTTGCGTTCTTCCAGGGGGGTGGGGGGTGTATATGTAATGTTGGTGCATGTGGTCGTGTGTATGGTGTTGTGGGTGAGGGTAGGGGTGTTGCATGTTGCGTGTGTGTGTCACTCTCTTTTCCCTCCCCCTCCCCTGTGTTGTAGGTGAAGTACTCACCGTGGTCGTCGCCGCTGTCATTGGAGCTCCTGATAGAGGTGCAGGAAGACCATCTCCAGCAGTATCTGCAATTTGGGCTCCATGGCGTCCTGGTTCCTCGTGTGGTGTGGAGAGGTGAGTGATTTCCCTTCTGTGTACTGTTTCCGTCGTGTTTTTATTCACGTTGGTTCTGCCCCGGAAAAGGTGGCGGATAGGCCTGTTGTGATAGGGTGGGCGGTACATTGTCTCCCGCCTGTCTGTTGGCAGTGTCCGCCACGCTGTTTGTTTGTACCGCTGTGGCGGTCGGAGTGTTAAAGTGGCTGTCTATGTTGGCGGTTTCCGCCACGGTCGTAATCCCATTTTTTTTCTGCGGCCTGTTGGTGCTATTACCGCCGCTTTAACACCGACCGCCAGGGTTGTAATGAAGGCCAATATGGATTTAAAATTACTCCATCACCACAATTTGGACATGGGATGAATGACTCTGTACCTTGGAAAGGTAACACATTGTTATGTTACAGAATAGGTGAATCGGCCAATATTTAATATATATATGCCAATGTCCAGTTGAAGGCTGTTGCCGAAACGCGTCGACATTTTGGCCGGGACAGCGTGTGTTTGTTGTTCATCTTGGGCACTTAACTGGATTTTCATTTCATATTTTTTGGAAGTGCCACTTATTTAATCTTGTTTATTGTATGAACTTTTCTAATAAATGAAGCCTACGATTCTTCACATGAACGGTTTTTGGTGACTGTTTTCATTCTCTACTTTCCACGAGCTTCTGGATATTGTGCAGCCTTTTGGTGCTTAAATCGAGGTGCACCGTTCTTTGAAAATTATATATATATATATATATATATATATATATATATATATACATATAACGTATAGGGTGTACCGAAGCACAATCATTTTTAAAATACCAAATATAACATTAAATACAGTGAACTTCAAATACCATATTACATTTGGCCATGCAGTTCAAATAATGTCTTGTACATTTGTAGTTTCATTTAAAAAAAAAAAAAATGATTTTGAAATGCCATGTTACCTTTCTAATAAATGTCAATAGCATTTAGTATACAGCATAGCATATGTTTTAGGAACTAACCTGAAGGTGGCTGATGTGGTTCAGAAGTGTCAATTGCACGTAATATTAACACAGTTTCTGGTGACAAGTTACTCTTAAGAGCCTCATCCAAAGGTATGGGTGATGGTTGTGTGGATGGGCCCCCTCCAGTCCTGGCAGCTTCCTTCCTCCGATTTGCAGCCTTCTTCTGTGTTCTGGAGCAAAGATCATACCACTGTTAGCAGATTTCTGGAACACTGCTTGGGATCTCTCCCACTGCATTTATGCACTATTTAATTCACTTCTAGATTTTTTTTAATTGCTTCTGGTAATTGGTAAAGATTTGCCGACAAGCTCATCATTGTCTGCCACAAACTCTTCAACAAATATCTCTACTTCTTCGTCAGAAAACGTCTGCTTTCTTTTCTATCCTGCCTCCTCTGGCTGACCTTTCTAACTTGCTATTCTTAGGCATTGAAATAGATTGTATGCCCAGTACCTCTCTCTTAGTAGCTCATGTGCTTTTCAAAGTGATTGTAACAAAGATTTTTTACTGTGATTTTATCACAGTGTATCTTCATGACATTTGCAAATTGAGAATACGATCTAATCACATTTTGCAATTTGGTAGTTTAGGGAATGATTTTCTATTACAATCTTTAGTCTATAGTACATTTAATTTACCGAGTCACAAGATGTGATTCCTTAAAAATTGCAAATTATAATTCAGTCAATTTGACATTAGAACAGCTGACCCTTAGGGCGTTCCAGCTTCAAGATTATTTTGAGGAAAATCTGCTTGTAGGAGATGGTAGAGGGGTCCTTTCCACTGGCGGTTAATTTACATTTGCATGATCTTGAAACCAGATCTACAAATTAAACAGTAGCATTAATGTATTCATTGAAAATAAAAATGTAGACTCTATTATGAAATGTCTATAAACATTACCATATTTTGCTTACAGCTCCAAATGGCAATCCTCACCATATCTTAAAGAGAGGATACTCATAACTAAGAGAGAGAAACTCCATTTTGAGCGAAGAGAGAATCAATATGACAAAACAGCTTTATACTCCATTAAATTATTACAGTTGCTGTATATAAATCATCCTACAGAGACATTAGTGTATTCTTAAAACAGATAAATCATTAATGCATGACTCCTTGATGAAGCTTTGGTAACTTATAGGCGGGGACATGACCAAACATTACGCAACTTCCCAAAACCAATCAGATCTGTCACCAAAAACTGATCAACATGCCAACAAGGTGGCCACACATATGTGGACACTGCAGCATATGTCTGTTCTCACAGAACAAAATTACTAAGTTCAGTTGTAATTCAAGGAAAACCTATAAAACCTACTATTTTACTGACTAAAATACTGAGGGCCTGATTTAGATCTTGGTGGAGGAGAATGCTCTGTGACGAATGTAACAGATATCCTGGCCAGCCTATTACGTTCCCATTATATTCAATGGAGATCATAACACAGAGGATGAGTATCGGTCACATTGGTGACAGAGTTTTTCCTCCGCCAAGATGTAAATCAGGCCCTAAGTTTACAGTTTATGTTATCATGTGTTAATGTGCTCAAATTTATGTTGGAAGCACAATTAATTCACTAAAGGAAAGAATTCAGGAACACAGCAGAACAATTTGAAACCAAGATGAAAAATGACCACAAGCTAAACACTACCTTCTGAACTATATATTAAAAAATATCAATCTATAAGTTCATGCATTTAAAAAACTAAAAAATAGATCCCTTATGTGACAATCTGAAGTAAAGTGTACAGACAGCCAGACTATGATTTCTTGATATGGATCTCAATTTTGAAAAAGACTTACCTTTATTTTGGTGAAATAAACAATGCTATGGTTATACAATGAATAATAGCATTTTTCTGATTCTCATTAGTAAACTCTTTTGGCTATGAGAAACACAAAGTAATAGTCATACCCGCTGTACTCATGGCAATGATCTGGTATGTATTTGTGAAATACTACGAATATTACATTACATTACAATTTGTTCTTCACTTACAAAACCTAATTTAATCATTGATTTCACTTCCAGTTTAATGTGTTTTCTTTAATTTATTCTCACTGTTTTCTTAAATTAGACCTTCCCCATGATGCTTCACATATCCACAACCACAAGTCACAACATGAGATCATGACATGTTACATATTCTTGACCTAAAGTTTGGATTTGATACGGCATTTACATACATCAAACCTCAAGTGTGGGTTCCATGTTTCATTTTAGAAATCTAAGTATTATGTTTTTTTGCTCCTCCCTCCACTTTAAACATGGTGTCTTTGAGATATTACTACCTTCAAATATGACTGGCACATGTCCTTTTACATGATGTTCCAGCACATTATTCCTGATTGTTACTTCTGATATCCATCATATTGCAGGGCATCAAATGATCAGACATTCAATAACTATGCATCTAACATCTCACTAATCTGTTTTTGTTTTGTTTCAATGTAAACTCTCCAAATTGGCCTCCAACATAGTGCAGTCTCCTTAGCACCCATGATATAATTTTAGTAGGCTGTCACCGTTCAGTTCTGTCCAAATGAAGCCTACACAATGCCATTATTATTTTCAAGCATAGCTGACACTTTTTACCAACATCTGGGACAAATGCAAACTTTTCACTTAACATCATTTCCTGACTACATGAAAACTTGGTGTCTACAACACTGAACCTTAGGGAATAATTCCCTTACCTTTATTCATTACAAACAACACAACCCACTTTTAGATATACGTACACAACAAATGCCATTTATGTGGTTCTTATCCACCAAACTGCATTTTAATTTGGGTGCCACCGTTTGGCTCAGAATTGGAGTGTGTGCAGTTACGGCCTTAGTACATATCTTATTTCAAGAAGACTGGAGTTTACTCCTCAAATCCTTTTCCCGCCCAAAGTGCTGACATGATGAGGTAAGATTTTGTGGGGTTTTCATGATATTTTTGACCCATGCAATGGCATAATGGTCTTATTGTAATGGTGACAGCCACACTATTAATGACTTTCTAACTCTCTGGCACACTATTCCTATTAGCCATAATTGGGAACGTGTGATAAACAGGTATACACATGGTAGGTATATTAATTCTTTTTATGATCTCCAATCTAAATATTCTACTGAATAGCGATGCTTAGGGGACTTTTTCACACTACAATTCATGCCTCCTATTGACCTCATTTTTAGCTCTTATGTTTTTATGTTAAGTCAACAAGTGTACGTACACCCTATTCATAGATACCGCCAACACTACACTAATATTGAATACTAGTCAGATTGACCATTATGGACCTCCATTTTCACCCTCTGTAGCAGTTGGCTATTATGGTAATGTCGAGGCTCTTACTTTGAGACTGTCACTCAATCTATTTCAGACAATCAGGTGTTCATGCATACTATTTCAAGTACATTGTTAGCCAGAGTTGCCATCCTTGCTATATCAACATACAAATGAATTCTTAATGGATACTCAATATATCGAGACATGTTCTACCATGTGCTTTTTTTCTTTTTATGATCCATGGTCCCTGAACACCATATTACGTGTTAGAGTTAAGAAACACACTGTATCATCTAACCTGGTTACACTATACTAACATTTTGTTGGCCATTATACACTTTCAAAATGTCCTCTGTTTTCCTATCTTAGAATCCTATACCCACTGGGATTTGGATGAGCAATATTTATT
This sequence comes from Pleurodeles waltl, assembly GCF_031143425.1. Classification (NCBI taxonomy): domain Eukaryota; kingdom Metazoa; phylum Chordata; class Amphibia; order Caudata; family Salamandridae; genus Pleurodeles; species Pleurodeles waltl. The sequence goes on along the minus strand of NC_090443.1, from coordinate 753,972,335 downwards.
ACATAGGGTTCAGACTACTTGCTTCTTTTATTTTGGACCCTGAACATTAAACTGTGGAATGGCAGCTCCTCAATTTCTTCAAACACTTATTCTATCCATACCATTTATTCTCATAGTTCTCATCTTTCTGCCAGTATTTTTATTACCCATCTTTGGAAAACAATATGCAATAGAGAATCAATCAATAGTGATGTCCAATTATCCTATTACCAAAACTTGATCTTCTCTCATCTTCCATGGTAATACTCCCAGGGTACATTCTACATTCTTCCTTATACTTAGGCAAGATGTATGGCTCTCTGTATGTTGTAACACCTAATCAATCCATGGTAACAGTGTTTAACTGTGTTTCTATGTTCACATTTGTTGTCACAACCTTGGGTGTCCTATTGTGTCTCTGAGAAAGTGGCTCTTTTAGAGTGATCACCCCCTTTTCATATAGACTGGTGTTTTTTGTTAACTCTGTACATCAGGGCACTAGTGTGCATTTCCTATTCTATATGCTGCGACTCCCAAAACCTTTGTAAGATTGGCTAATTTCTAATTAAATGAATGAATAAATGAATGATTTACTGGGTTTTGTATAGCTCATAGCTCCTCTATGACTGTCCCAGCACTAAGGCAAAAGACCAGACAGGGTGCAAGATGCATAGATTCAATAGATAGGTCTTTAGGGATTTTCTGAAATTCGCCTTATCCATGAGGGCTCTAAGTTGGAGGGGAACCTCATTCCACATCTTGGCAACAAGTGCCACAAAGGAGGCACCCATTGCTTTCTATTAAAGCAGGGGACAGTTATCAACCCTGCTTTTCTCAAGTAAATGTCCCCGGCAGGGCAGTATTTGAGAATCCTCTCATTAAGATATTTGGACCTGTATTGTGAAGAGCTTGGTGTGTGATCATTAAGGCCCTAAATGTCATTCGGTTACAAACTGACAACCAATGCAGTTGTTCCCAAAAGTGGGACACCAAGGAGCGTTCATATAATTTAAACAAAATATGGATTGTTCTGTACCACCTGAAGATGGTGTAAAAGATAATTATGGATTCCCAGATAGAGAATGTTGGTGTAGTCCAATCTAAAAAGAATCAGCACCATGACCACTGTTATCCACGCATCCCATGGAACAAAATCCAGAAATTTGTTTAGCATTCTTAATATCTAGAAATAAGATTTCACCACTGCATCTATCTGGGCTTTGAAGGAGAGCTGGACATTAAACAGCACTCCCAAGTTCTTTGCTACCTCTGTAGAAGGGGTGGCAGAGTTCTGCTGCTCAATCAAGAGCCTGACCTGCCTGGAAGAGGGTTGGGGCCAAACAGCAAGATTTCCATCTTATACTGATTACAATGTAAGCAATTCCTTCTGAGCCAATCCATGACTGCTTCCACACATCATGTAAACATTTGCTTAGCAGTGGGTGAGCCACCCTCAAGAGAGAAATAGCTGTGTACCGTCTGCACACAATTGTCTCCAAAACAATTTTAATACCAAATGACTCATCCAAGAATGCCAAAGGGCCCATATAAATCTTTAAAAGAGTGGGGCTCTAATTGACATATTTTATGTCACATTAAGGTCATAGTATACGGTGCAGGAAATGCGCCAATGCCATGGAAAAGTTAAATGTCCTGTGTGGGCTGAAGCAAACAATATACCATCTACTAGGATGCTGAAAAAAACATGGTTTCATGCCTTCAAGTGTAGCCTGACTCCTGCAGCTTAATGAGGTGTGAAACGTGCTCCCAGTGCAGAAATAATGGCTTACAACTTTTGGCAGGAAGATCTGGATGTGAGGAGTGAGTGATTCCTACTAACTCAGGAATGGAAGCTGGGGAGGGTTTAGGAGGGCTTAGGAACTTCATTAACTTGAAAGGGACCAAGATGAGGCTTGCTATTCAAATCTAATAGTAAAATGAGGCCTGAGGAGGGAAGCCTTTTATTTCCAGAGTGGCACAAGCCAAGTGGAAGGGGGAGCTGGTCCCAGACCCAAGTGGGTATAGATGAAGACGAAGGGCTGCTGAGTTCCCAAAACACACCCCTAGCTGGCACAGCAGCAGCCACCAAGGGCAGATAGGTGCTCTCCTCTTTGGATAGACATAGTGGGATACTTTGTGGTAAATCAAACAGGATATGTTGAGAAAGTGTATGGGTTGTCTCAGGAGCAATGTTGATATTGGTTATGGTACTTCACACACAACTCAGCAGAGTAGTTGCTTGACACCCCGAAGGGCTGAAACTGATCCCACTTGCACCTAGGACTAAGAGGTAGACTCCAGGGCACAGATATTTGACTTTCTGTATGACTACAGAGACACAAAAAGCTACAAGAGGCCTTTCTCCTGAAGTTCCCAAGCTGAAGAGTAGTGTTTGGACCTAGGCTCAACCTACTGTGGTTTATGTTGGAGTGAGTCTTGTCCCCTACTTGCTGTCCCTGAGATCATGGGAGCCTTAAAAGTAAGAAAGAGCATCAGCTTGATCTCTTCTAACAGCTCTCCGGTTCTGGGAGGACTTTGTTGGATATAGCCTACAATTTAGCCACATTGGAGAATTTTGACGTTCATTTCAGAGATTAAGTTAGTAGGTAAATTATTTGACAGGGAAGACCTGGGGTATACAACCCCCCTCACTCAGTCAACCACAAACAGTGTCAATTGGCTTTTTACTTTTACTCTGTGCTTTTTGCTTAAGTCATTAAAAAGTCACATCTATGGTTCTTTTATTGTTTGTTTTTCCTTTTGGTGGTATTTTTCTCATTACATTTCTCTATATTGCTCCAAATTTGTGATTTGACTTTTATTGTGTGTGTTGTGACATTTTAACTGTTTTGTTACTTCCAAAACTTCATAACATTTCCTAAAATAAGCTATCTTCTCTGTACCACAGCTACCAAAGGTCTGAGCACATGATTAAATTATTATTTAAATTAAAGAAACTGTGTTTTGCACGGACAAGGTTGTGATGTTATTTCTTGTGGTGGACTCACATTAATGATAATGAATAACCCCATTGGTTACATTTGGTGATCTGTGATGTAATCCAAACAATTTTAGCACATCACACAGCTTTAAAGTGGCATTTTAAAATGCCTTTATCGAATTAACAGCAAATTGGGTTTTTGATTTTTCATTGGCAAATGATTTTTCTTTCGGTCATTTCCTTTTTTCCAAATAATTTTTTGACTGCAATGTTCACAATTTAACATTTTGGGAAGATGTAGTTGGAATTGTATAACATAGAGAGGCTTAGCATTGCAGAGCTAAGGATCATGTGAAAACAGAAAGGGCTGAAGTTGAGAAGAAAGTCCAGGAGGAGTATTTTCACACCACCCATGGCCCTTGGAAGTGGACTGCAGCTATCAACCAGCATAGGAGAATGAGCAAAATGAGGGATGCAAAATCACTAGGATGCAGGAGGAAACCTGTTTCAATGAGGACACTCTAGTTCATCTTTCAGGGCTGAAAGTTAGGTAGGCTGAGCCCTTTTGAGCTGACCGACTGCCCGATGCAATGCAACAGCAAGCAATTAAAAAGGGAGCCTCAGGCCAAGCTGGCTGCTATCATCTTTCATAGGGTAGACAACTATGACAATGAGGTGACGTTCCATCACTTGGCAATAATCATCTTGTAGTTGGATGGAGTTGCTGGTGTAAAGAAGGTAGCACTAAGCCTGGAACAATGACTCAAGTTCCTGTAGTCAAGAAAAAGGTAAAGGGGCATAGAAAATTAGCTCCACAACGTCCCATAATCCATAAAGAGTCTGACCCACAGGAAGAAAACCTTGCACCTAACTGGAAGAAGAAACTGTCCTGGGAGATCTGCATGAACTCTCTGAGTAGTATGGAGCAACAGGATCCTCACAGTGAAAGTTCCCAACACATGAATACCTTCAGCACCAGGCAATAGCAGTAGGACCCACTGGATATACTGGGAGGATGTTGTTCTGTACAGTGAGGCTGAGACAGACAGGAGACTGATAAAATAGTAGAAATTGGGTCTTTGGTTGACAGTCAGGTTACCCTTGTTCAAGCAAGGACCCTCACTCTAGTTGTGGTAAAGGAGAATCACCCTCAGCTAACCCCTGCTTACCCCCTTGGTAGCTTGGCAGAGAAGTAGGCTTAACTTCAGAGTGCTATATGTAAAGTATTTGTACCAACACACACAGTAACCTAATGAAAGCACTACAAAATGACACTACATAGGTTTAGAAAAATAGGAAATGTTGTAAATTTCACTGCACCATTTTTTCAGGCCTCCCTGCAACAGATTGCCCCCCTTGCATACACATTACCTGACACAGGCATATTGTAGCGCAAGGGTTTACAAAGTGGTGCATTGCATGCATTGTGCCACTTTGTAAATATGGCCTCTTCCTGTTCTTAAAAAATTATTCTAAAATTGTTCATTTTCTTTTTGTAAACATATCTTGTTACCCTTTTAGGAAAATGGTCTGTATTGTTAAAGAAGATTGGTTTATTTTAAAGCATTCACAGACATGATGGTCTGCTGACCCCCAGCAGGCCACCATGACTATGACTCTCACCAATCGTAGTGGGTCTCAATTTGCGAACTGTTTCATGCAAATTAATGAGCTGTGTCACACTGCAACCCACTCCAAATCTGTATGTGTGCATCAACCTATTCATACATAAATTGATTCATAAATTACCAATACATCAGAAGAAGGACAGTGTGCAAATTGTACTCACTTCTGTCAAATCCATTTTAAAGGATTGTTCATTCTTATGTGGACATTACAAATTGCAAATTGTTTTTTGATGCAATTTACAATCTCTCATTAGGAACCTTTGTACATCAGGCGACATGTAATTTATTTATAAAACAGGCCTGCAAGCAAAGACTTCAGTGTACAACTGTTTTGAATATTGCCATGTCAATTATAGAAATATTACAATGGAAAGATATTGCTTCTATCGCTAGAATAATACTGTAAAGTAGCAGGAAGCTTTCAAGTACTACACTTTATTGATCAGTGCTCTGTATAAACAATTAAGACCTAGGCTACCTAAATAAGCTGTAACCTAGAAAAGGATGCTTTTCTATATAGTGTACGCACCAGGAAAGGGACATTGTTACAAACGGGTGATGCCATTTTAGTATGCCACAAATCTTTCCTGTTCCTTTTTGATCTCTGGGTTTTGGACTTTTATGGTGGGGAAGTCTCACTACCTAAGTTGCACTACCAGAAATTTCATGTTAAATGGATGGCTGGTGTTTATCGTCAGTGTCTGCCTTTTTAGATACAGTCACTGTAACACAGTTAAGGTAGGAGGCACTGGGTTGTTTACACATAAGCATGTGTGTAGCTAAGAGGATACAGTCATGAGCATCCTGATAGTTGCATGTGAGGTAACTTGCCTGGGGTGGTTTTTAACTGAAAAATACAAATGTTCACAGGCCTAAACCTTCCTTTTAAATGTTAATGAGTCAATCTTATTTAGGCCTTATTGCCCATAACAACAAGATGCAGATATTCATAAAGTAAGTCATGTAGAAATTCATGTTGACAATGTCTTTGCACTGAAAAATCCCCCTAAACAATTTCACTATAGCAAGACTTGCTGCTTTCATAGGGACTTTTTGGGCTACATTGTTGCTTTTATTTACAGCTAAATTCGAATTGGTTGCAGGTACAAATATACTTATTATACTATTTTGATTTGTAATTTTAAAGTCCTCTTTAATGGTGAGGTAGAATTTTAAATTAATATTTTTAGAAATGCTACTTTTGGAAAGTTGGTATTTTTGTACCAAATGATATTGGGAGTTTCTACCTTTTTGGGCTGGTTATGGCTGTCCCACTGAGAAATGCTTATTGAAGCCATACTTTACACACAAGGACCTGAGTATAGGGGGTCTTACTGACAGGATGTCTGGAGGAGGAGTTGGGCCCTGCCCTGATTACACTTCAAAGGGGCTTTCCCCAGCACACTATAAGAGACCTGACACTAGCCTTTGGTTTCACTATTCGGAATGGAACCAAATGCAGGAAAGGGAGATGGTTAGACAAAGGGGGAATCTCCCACCCACAAACTAGACTGGGTATATATGTAGCAACCCAGCACATGAAAGAGAGCAAGACTATAGAACTGGACAGTGACAGTGACAAAATGTGTACCGCTGGAAGGACAAGTCCCCTGATGCCCTAATGGACTAAGTACTCTGTCTACAGCTGACCCTAGGAACAGTAGAACTCTTCAGGGCCAGTGATGTTGGCTCCCTTATCCCCCCTGAAGACCAGTTGGGGGAAAATATTACTGCCTACCAGATGCCCTGCAAGGTGGCCAGGAAGCTATGGGGTCAGTGGAGGGCACAGCATAGGAGAAGGCTGGCTCAGGGAGCAAATGAAACCAGTTCTCTACACAGTGTAACATTGTTGCGATGAGAGGCCCCGCTTCAAATGCACCTGGTGGCTAGAGCTTGCCACTAGAAGCATAATGAGCCTAAGAACATGGGAATCGGTCAAGGGCTGGAGATTTCTCCATATATTCCTTACTTTTATCTGCTAAAATAATTCATCCTGCTCCCCAGTCACAGTACCCCTGTAAATTGACTGTTTCACTAGTGCCTTCTCACCATATGAAAAAAACCCTAAACTGAAGATTCTACCCTTTTAAACCTATTACCTTGAATCCCATCTCCCAGTTTTCCATACAACACAAGAAGGACGTGTGTTTTATCAGACTTCCCATTTACGTCCTCACTTCCTAAATTTGATATGTATGTACTCTCCCTTCTACTAAATATACTTCACAGAGATGGTTTCCCCCATTTCTCTAACGGTGTCACCTATGTCTACCACAAATATATTTCCATCTTCAGCCTCTGATACTGTTGAGAATGGTATAATACTGAGAAGTATGGTACATTTTATACATCACTGTTCTTTCATCATACTTCCTCTCTTCCTATCTTGTAGATAGGACCTACTCTGTACTTTACATTAACTGAGTGTCCCATCCACTTCCCTGGCAATAATCATCATTAAGGTTATGTTCTTGTTCTAGTTTTGTGCAGCCTCTTATTTTCCTCTATGCACATCGCCAAACCTTCAACATTCACAAAGTAAACTCTCACCTTACCTTCTCTTCAACAATTGATGAATCTTGAAAAAGCTCCTGCCTGTAAGCCAGCTGTAGTACTGTGACGCTACCATCAATAAAGTTTAATGCTACACTTGCAAACAATTTTTTTTTAAATCACACTGTACAGCCTTCACCAAATCCACCCTTCCCACGCCCATTACCCCACACAAATATTGTACAAATTAGTACAAACAGTGTTACTGTTCCCTCAAAAAGCGTTTCCTATTATTGGAATAGCGATACATTATACGCATTTATCTTTCATTACATATATATTGAGGTATTTATCTGTTGACACAAGAATTAATTTTCAATTAAATAGGACCTGCCTCTACTATGAACACATTCTGAATAACCCTCAGCAAACTGCATGAAAAGTATCCATAACTTTACATGGCATGTTTTAATAGCTTTGGCATTATGAATGCTTACTATATTCAATAGCATTGTCATGGCATTGTCTTGTAGCTTTTCACAGTATTTAATAGAGCAAAGTAGAAAAAACTGCAATTAGCACTCAATCCTTAATCAGCACAGTGCAATAAAAGAGTAAAAATGCTGTAGAGACTATACACAAAGGCAATTTGGAGCATGTATAATGGTTACCTGTAGTACTCTTTACATACGATTGTGTACATTTGTAGTTCAATCCCAAAACATCCAACTCCCTAGTAGTAAAAGTGCAAATACGGTACAATAATCTCTATTTATCATAATTGTTGATTAATATTTCACGAGCATTATGTAATAGTGAATTCAGATTTTAGAATGTTCAGAATGGAACGTTTTCTGTCGGCTTACGATGAGGAGCATTTTGTTCTTTAGGAGCGTGTGTGAGTGCTCCAATAAAGGTTACTTGTTTCAAGGACATCGTTGTTCTTGATATCTTTTATCACCACATTTTGGCGACGATCTATAAACCAGGAGCACTCACCACAGACTCGACGATTTTCACCATCTTCAGCACTTTGTAGATGGCAGACGAAGACGGTTTAGGAGCGTCCTTGCATTCCGGTGATGTCGGATTTCTCGGAGGATAGATGCTATACTTTCAGGAACTGGAAGTGGTGAGGCAGAACATTTTTGACAGAACTGCATACTATTTATCTGAATTGGCAGTTGCTTGACAGCCATATTAGAGACAGTTTTGTTTGTATAAAAGATTAGTAACAGAACTACGTCATTAATCGGCAGCCATCTTAGGTGAAGAGTGTTTTTCTGAAATACCAAAGTGCATTTAAAGGCACATTATTGCGGTTTAAAAAAAAAAAAAAAAAACAAGAAGAAAAACTCTCATTTTTATTTTCTATCCTTGACTATTTATTCACGATGAATAACATTTGTGGGAGTCCTCCTCCGCCATTTTTAAACTCTGCTAATGAGGCTACTATGGAATGGGAAAAATGGTTCAGACATTTTAAAAATTACATGATGGCAATTAATGGAGATTCATTTGAATCACACAGAAAAAAAGCGTTACTACTCAACTTAATTGGCTTGGAAGCTGAAGACATCTTTGAACACTTACCTCCAGTTCTATCACCATCTGACACAGAGGCCAGAGATTATGACTGTTTTTCAGAAGCTGTAGATAGGTTTAAAAAAAGGTTTTTGGAGGAACCACACATTGTTATGGAAAGGTATAAGATTTTCACACGTCATCAAGAACTTTATTAGTCAATTGACTCATATTTCTGCATTACGAATTTTGGCTACAGACTGTGAATCTGTAGAAACAGCGGATATTTATATTAGAGATCAGTTAATTATTTTCTGTTCGAATAAAAAGATTCAGGAACAATTGCTTAGACAACGCAATCCCACTTTGAGAGAAGCAATTGACACGGATAACAGTGTTGAATGTACAATAAAACCTTTCAAAGCTATTAATGTGGATGACATTAACAAAGAAATTGCAGCTGTAGCTTTACATGATACAGAGAAGTATGAGGCCAGTAACAAAGGAAAAGTTTCTAAAGGAAAACAAGTCAGTATTAACAAACAAACTTCAGGATACAATGGGCCATATTTATACTTTTTGACGCCATGCGGGCGCCTTATTTATGGAATGACGTTAGCCGGCGCAGCTGACTGGTGTGCGTCAAAAAAAATGACCCACACCAGGCAGCGCCGGCGTAGGGGAAAATGGAGCTTGGGCGTCAAAAAATGGGGCAAGTCAGGGCTGAGGCAAAATATTGGCCTCAACCCGATTTGCGCCATTTTTTTTTACTCCCAACCCCCATTGAAATGACTCCTGTCTTAGCACAGACAGGAGTCATGCCCCCTTGCCCAATGGCCATGTCCAGGTGACTTATGTCCCCTGGGCATGGTCATTGGGCATAGTGGCATGTAGGGGGGCACAAATCAGGCCCCACTATGCCACCATTTTTTTTAAAAAAAATTACTTACCTGAACTTACCTTAAGTTCCCTGGGATGGGTCCCTCCATCCTTGGGCGTCCTCCTGGGGTGGGCAAGGGTGGCAGGGGGTGTCCCTGGGGGCATGGGAGGGAACCTCTGGGCTCCTTCCGAGGCCACAGGTCCCTTAACGCCTGCCCTGACCAGGCGTTAAAAAATGACACAAAAGCGGCTGGACGTCATTTTTTTTGACCCGCCCACTCCTGTGCGCCATTTTTGCACAGGAGTTTAAATAAGGCGCACATGCCTTGGAGTCATTTTTTAGACGGGAACGCCTACCTTGCATATCATTAACGCAAGGTAGGTGTCCACGCTAAAAAATGACGCAAACTCCAAGATCTTTGGCGCTAGCCGGGTCTAACGCCAAAGTATAAATATGGAGTTAGCTTTGCGTCGGATTTGCGTAAAAAAAAACGACGCAATTCCGGCGCAAACAGAGTATAAATATGCCCCAATGTTTTTAAAACATTTTGTGATAAGTGTGGTTCCAAAACACATGCATCCCAATTCAAGTTTTGCCCAGCAAAGGCAAAGAATGTTTCAAGTGCATCAAGATTGGTCATTTTGTCAATGTTTGCAGATCGGTAGCCAACAGAAGAATATCTACGCTGGAGGAATCAAAGTTTGATAACAAGATGGAAGATCGTTTCGTTCTAAGTCTTAAGGAAAAGGTTTCATGCATTAATGAAGAAGGCAAAACTTTACATAAGGTTTTAAATAAGTCTGATACAGAAAAGGCCAGGAAGGGTATTAACTGCACAGAAATTGACAAAGAACCCTATATTCCACCTGATTGTGAAATCGTCATTGATGGTTTGAATGTGAAAGTTTTGGCAGATTCTGGATCACCATATACTATCTTGTCAGATCAGTTTTTTTATGAAAACTGGGGTGATAAAAAGTTAGAACCAAATGATGTCAAAGTATATGGTTTTGGGGGCAAAGAGAATGATATGCTTGGGTTCTTTATAGCGGACATCAAATTTTTAAACAGGGCAATTATTGGAAAAGTATATGCTGCCATTCATGGTTTACATGTTATTGGTTGGCGTCACCAAAAGAAAATGGGAATGGTGCTCAATCCAAATGCCAAGAATCCAGTGTATCTGTCTGATAATATACAGTCTGTACAAGTTTTGAACAAAGGACAGATAAGTTGGAGATGTTATTAGACAAATTAAAAAATTTGTTTAGCAAAGAGTTAGGTAAGGTGACAGGATTTTCACGTCACATTCAACTTAAAAAAATGCTGTTCCTATCAAACACAAATTAAGGCATGTTCCGCTTTCGGTCAGTAAGGAGTTATCTGAGATGTTAGTCAGAATGTATAATGAGGATATTATTGAGCCTGTTGATGCTGCAGAATGGGTGTCTCCAATTGTCCTGGTGTGGAAAAAATCAGGAGATTTGTGTTTGTGTGCTGATTTAGGATCTGTGAACAAGCACATTTTGGTGGATTGTTTTCCACTTCCACGCATTCAAGAGCTTTTCACAAAGTTAGAGGGTTCTAATTTTTTTTCAAAGATTGATCTGAAGGCAGCATACCACCAAGTAGAGTTAACTCCTGAGTCTCGTTGCATTACTACTTTCATTACTCCAGATAGTGCTTTTCGGTATAAACGCACGCCTTTTGGTTTGGCATCAGCTGCTTCTGTATTTCAAAAATTGATGCATTGTTTATTTAAAGATGTTGGGAATGTCATTGCTTTCCAGGATGATAGTTTGTTCTACACAGCTACAAAAAAAGAACACTATACAAAGTTGAACAAGGTGATGTCAGTCCTAAGTCATAGGGGTATGACGATTCATTTGGACAAGTGTACATTGTTAACTAATGAAATAGACTATTTAGGTCATTCTATTTCAGAAAACGGTATCACACCTATTAAAAATTGTCTACAGGTGATACAAAACATTGAGGAGCCCAGAAACAAAGACCAGGTATATTCCTTTTTAGGCCTATGTGAGTACTATTCTAAATTTGTCAACAATTTCAGTGATTTAGCTATGCCTTTACGTGTATTACTTGTCAACACCAGAGCAGTACGCGCTCTATTGGTGACAAAAATGCAAAAACCCAGCACTCTCAAAACAAAGTAATTTATGCATTGTGCTGATATGTTGTAGTTTAACCTTTTGCATTGCAGAGTTCAATCCTGAAAACTTATTTTTAATATGCTTACAAATACTGTTCCTTTGCAATGTATTGCTGCAGGTTTTCAGAGTGTATTAGGGTGTGGCCCCTTTCCAGGGCCTTCCAGAGACTTTCCCTGCACATGCCTGGGCGTGGTTCTGGGCTGGGCCAAAACTCCATAAAAGAGAGCCAGCCCAACTCCCAGTGCTCATTATTCAGAGGTCCCGGTGCAGAGCAGCAGCTTCTTCCTGAGCTCCTGTTCCGGCGGCCTATTTGGATTTTCCAGTCTTCTGCCCTTCATCCTTCATTGGTGATCATTGTTCCAGGCGGTAAGACGGTGGTTGGACTGTCCCGACACCGTTATTGAGAACTTTCATATTCTTGGTTTAATTCTTAAATGAGTAACAGATTACTTGTGCGCTACCATTTCTTGACATTTATATGGTAGTTTACAAATAGGCAAGGCGCACGATTGGTTTCATAAAGGTTTGACTTTGTTATTCATTGCGTGCTACCATTTCTTGACATTGGCATGGTGGCTTAAGAATTGGCAAGATGTGCAATTCGTTTTATGGTGTTTAAACATTGTTGTCCATTGTGCGCTACTATTTCTTGACATTTATATGATGTTTTACGAATTGACAAGACGCGCAATCCGTTTCATGAGGATTTAACTTTGTTGTTCATTGCGCGCTACCATTTCTTGACATTTACATGGTGGCTTAAGAATCGTCAAAAGAAGCGCGATTAGTTTCATTGTACTTTGATCTTGTTATTTATTGTGAGCTGTTATTTCTTGACATTTACATCGTGTTTTACGAATCAGCAAGACGCGCAATTTTATTAATGATCATTTGACCTTGATATTCATTGCGTGTTACCATTTCTTGGTATTTTACATGGTGACACTCGAATCGGCAAGACGTACGATTCTCTCCTCGAGTTTATTTCATGTTGTTTATTGTATGCCACTATTCTAAGGTATTTATTATGTAATATTCGAGTTGACAAGTTATGTGATTTGTTTCCTGAATCCATATCGTGTTATTCATAGTGCACAATCCTTTTATGGTGTTTACTATATATATATATATATATATATATATATATATATATATATATATATATATCTGTAATATGCGCAATTTGTGTTGAAACATTTTAAGAGTACACAAAAAGCCAGAGTTTCTAGATGCAATATTTTATGGTCCTAGTATACATTCTCAAAACAGGATTTATATGACTGGTTTAAAATTTTGTTAGAATGTTTTTCTGATTCTCATGTAAAGGAAAGTAATTGAATAAGAAAGTTTTCTATTAATTCATCTTTATTCCCCTACAGGTATTCGGCCATCTTGAAACTTAATCATTTTAAACTTAACTCTTAGATTGTTCATGTTTCCAGAGTGACTAGGCTTAGAATCATAGTCTAGTATTGATTTCAGGAGATATAATTCTCATCTCGTGTGTTCTAACCTTTTTCGTACTACAGGTCTCCTTCCCAGCTGTTCCCTTCCTAATCCCCTCTTCCCCTCTTGAACTCTCTCTGTCTCTGTGATTTATCTATCAGAGTCTTGGAGCTGTTCAGTGGTGGACGTGTTGGGAACGTGCGCAGACCCCGAGGATCTGGTGACTCTGACATTACTAAAGAAAAATGGAACATTTAGATGGTCTAATGATCACGTTGATGCTTTCAATAAGTTAAAGAAGTCTATTGTAAATTCGAAACCACTTTCACCATATTCCGGTGATGCAGTAAATGTTATTACTGTGGATGCAAGTTCAACAGGATTAGGAGCAGTATTAACTCAAGTCAAAGGGAATGTTGAACAAACCATTGCTTTTGGTTCTAGGGCATTGTCTGAAACTGAGTGTAGGTATTCAACTATTGAACGTGAGGCACTTGCCTGTGCGTGGTCTGTTGAACACTTTAAAATGTATATATGGGGGAAACATTTCAAATTAAGAACTGATCATAAACCACTTATTTCTTTATTATCTAAAAATGGTATGGGTAGAGCGTCTTCAAGACTCATACGTATTTTAGCAAAATTGTATGAATGCAATTTTACAGTGTCTTATTTGTCAGGTACAAGGAATACCAGAGCGGGTTATTTATTGAGATCATCTGGCAGTAAAGAAATGTCTACAGATTCTGAAGTGATTGAAGAATGTGTTGTTGCAAGTGTGAAAGATGCAGTATTGTCAATTTCGGAAGTCATTTCAGAAAAGGAATGAGTTTCAGCATATGACAAAGATGAAGTTCTTGGAAATGTGAACGGTTTTATCATAAAAGATTGGCCACTAGAGAAATCTTTAACAAAGGATTTACAAGTTTTCTGGAAAGTTAGAAATGAATTGTCCATAGAAAATGAGTTGTTACTTGAGGGTGAATGTTTCATACCTCCTACAGAAATAAGAAGAAAGTTGATTTCTATTGCCAATATTGGACATTTGGGACAATCTGGAACTATAAAAAAATTGAGAGATCAGTTTTGGTGGCCGTACATGGATTCAGAGGTAGTTGTTTTCATTAAGAATTGTTTGTTGTGTCAGGATTCTGATAAAGTTTTGAAGACACAAAAAACTGAGGTTAATGTATTACCGTTTCCAGAACAACCATGGAAGGATTTAGCAATGAATTTACTTCGTCCTTATGAAGGTATTAGCTTGGAAAAAGTATATGTATTGGTTATTATTGATTATTTCTCCAAATGGGTTGAGTATAAGTGGATTGAGCAACCCAATACTGATGAAGTAATTGAGTTTCTAAACGATTGTTTCAGAAAAGAAGGTTATCCTGATTGCATCACTACTGACAATGGTACACAGTTTACTTCTTCTAAATTACAAGATTTATTGCCTAATCTAGAAGTTAAACATAAACAAACTGCTTTATATGCACCCAATATGAACGGTTTAGTTGAAAGATTCAATAGAACTTTAGTAGAGGCAGTACAGCTGGCATTAAATGCTAAGATTAATGTTAAGGAACATGTTGCACAAATGATTTGGTCCTATCACTGTACACCTCATTGTTCAACTAAATTATCACCATTTTTGATGTTGAAAGGAAGGAAACCAAGACTAGGTCTAAATCCATCTTGGTTGCAAAACAAAGTACAGATTTATGACATGAATAGGATATACAATGAGGCCAAGATGAATGTTGAGTTTAAAAACAAAAATAAGTGCAAGGAAAATGAACAAGGGAGTCTAAGTCTTAATGTTGATGATTGGGTTAAGATCAAGCTTCCCACACATGTCAGAAAGGGAGAATCAAAGTATTCAAAACCTTGGAAAGTTATTAGGGTTGGGAGGTCTTCAGCCATGTTGAGTAATGGTTCATGGTGGCATTGTTCCAGATTAGCACGTATAAACTTTGAAGGCTGTCACAAGTTAAGTCATCTATTTGATCCTGATTTTGGGTGTGAATCAATCAAAGCTTATTCAAACAGTAGAACAGGTTATACCGACAATAAATGTTAATATGAATGAGTTTGGTGTCAGGGCCAGCAGACATAAAAAATTACCAAACAAATACAATGAATACATAGTGTATTAGACAACATTAGTTTAGTGTTTTTTTTTTATTATATTACGATGTGTTATCTAATGTAGGAAATAATCTTACAAAGTTTATTGCAGTTTATTGTTTTATTCATTTGTTTATTTCATCTTGTTTGTTTGAAAAGAAGGAGATGTGTAATAGTGAATTCAGATTTTAGAATGTTCAGAATGGACGGCTTACGATGAGGAGCGTTTTGTTCGTTACGAGCATGTGTGATTACTCCAATAAAGGTTACTTGTTTCAAGGACATCGTTGTTCTTGATATCTTTTATTACCATACATTACCATGTTATGTTCATTTACAAAGCATGTAAGTGTGCGTTAAAGCATATTAGAGGAGTATATTTTAACTACTCTTAAATGCCTTTGTGAATAGGCGTCTTTGTGTCCATTTTTAAAAATGGTAAATTATGGTGTAAATTTGTATTTGGAAGTAAGCAACTCTATATAATTTTAGTTTTGATTTTAGGTATATAACCACATTAAGGAATGCTAGCATCAGATGCCTATGAGTATTTAACAGGACATGTAAGCTAAGTAAATATGTATGCAAACCCCATATCTCACTCTCAGTTCTTTCACAACCGGCCTAAATCAAAATGCTGAAGCTGTAAATGTTGTCAATTTGTCCCCATAGGATTTGGCCTATTTTATGTTAAATTTACAGCTGTGGATTTTCCACAGGGTGGATAGTTCTGCATGAGTAAATCTGATGTTAATGTACATATTCCACATTTTCTTTATTTTGTTTCTCTATTAGCGAAAATGTATTGCAGTGGACAAACACCTTCCTGCACTTCCTCATTAAAGTTCGAAGTGTTACTTCCTTTTTTCAACATTAAAAGAAATAATTTACTTACCTGTTTAACAAAAGCCCTTCTGGGTGTGTTTCCAGGGTGCAAAACTACCTACAATAGTAATGTGAATGCCCACAAACCTACGAATTTATGAGGATTTATCTATTTTTGTGGTTAGATAAAGTTTGCAAATGCAGAAATTCTACCATGATGACATAATTTTTGTATTCACAAATGAAATGTTGCTGCTAATGATACTTTCAGACCCCGAGGAGGTGAGCCTTAGGTACAGAGGGGGAGTGTCACTTTGATCAATGTGTGACTACAAGCACACACCCCTCTGGGCGGATCTATGGCATGAGAGTCCAATACTACAGAGTACTATGGACAGACATTGCAATTAATAGGTATCATCTATAGTCATCACTTAAGTTAGGTGCATTATACCACTCTATAGAACATGTAATATTAATGCTCTTAATAGTGGTAGTCATTATAGGAGTGACATTAGGGAGTCAACTCTGATCCTGAAGAAGAACCTAGGTGTAAGGCTCTGAAACATGTAGATCAGGAAGCAGGGTACATAAAACACCACACTTCAATGCCCCCTTTTTAATTATACCGTCTCTGTGAGATCTATTAAGCCTTCAAAATCACTTGGAGGCAGGTATTTTTAACTCATTCGAGACCCCGCCATTCCTATCCCTCTTACGATCCACATTGATGAGACTCAACAATGCTCCCACATAATTTGTCAGTCGTACCACGCCCTGCTCCACAGCAGAACGGGAAGAAACCCAATGATAAAACATGCCACCAAGGGATAATCCTGGTGTTTGAAGGTGTTTTTTAATAAAGAAATGTTTGATTCTTTCCCTGTCCATCCTGTGGCTTTTCTTTGGGCTGCACTCTAGTTTGTAATGCTAATGATACTTCCTCATGCATCATGATAAAGCCCCTGAGTAATATTTCGGTGCTAATAAAGGACAGAGAATAGTCACACCCTATGTGAGAAGATATGTATTGAAAAGGAAGATTCCAAAAAGCCAAATGATTTATTTGACTTATAGGACCAGAATAGAATTTTAAACAATACAAGACAAGTTGTGCCTGGTTCATCTGGCACCAGTAATGGATGAAGCTACCAGGGTGTTTTCAGGCAAACACTAAAGACCGTGTGACAAAAAACCTTGATAAGATGGGCCTTAGGAAAACCAAGCAATCAAAGATGGGGCTCTTTGTCAAAATGGGCAATCATTTGGCACTGGCTTTTTTTGGAATTGGGGGCCGGTTTAGCTTAGTCAAGTGACGGATCTTTGCACAATAGTCCTATCATGGGAATTCTAAGTAATGGCAGGTTGGCTCTTGGGTATATAGAATGACCAAAACACTAGACATGTCCTTAGTCAGGCAATATGTTTGAATAAAGGTTTCCTACAGCCGACAGAGCATAGAAAAAGTACTCTTATTTTTGTAAGGGTAAAAAAGCAGATATAAGTAAAAATATTCCCTTGAGACTTGATAGACAGACCTTTGCCAACAATTAATTCCAGATAATGAAATGTAGGAGAAGAGTTAGTTACTGCATTTTTCTGCACTGTGAATTCTGGCTCATGCATGCAGCTAGAGAATTGAGGCAGTTTTCGAAGTCTGTCAATGGATGTTCTAGTGCACTTTGTCCATGTAAAACTATGGCAGCCTTAACTCATTAAACCGCAAATGGTAAATGGCATGGGCAAAGTGATAATTTCTGCACCCATTTTCAACTTAGCTGAGTCTGCAATAAGCTTCGTGAATAGGATCTAAACAAGTTTGTGGTAAATGTTATCTAAGACAGTGGTGCTCCATGTGGTTAGGCATAAACACAAACAAAGTGCATGAAATAATAACTGCTACTCATCTCTAAAAAACACTGATATTCCACGGTTTCATGGAGTTGAGCTGCTTCCTTAACAAATTAACATGATGTTGACCATAACTAGCTGTCCTTTAAAGCTTTCCAATTAAGAGAAGATGTGTAGTGGATGTTTTTCAATATAACAGTAACAGTATGGGCTTAATGTAGAAAGTATTTGCAATTTGATGGTTAGTTACCAATCGCTTTGTGCTAAAAAGTCGATTTATAAAGTCCTAAAGGAAGGATTCCTTAAATTTGCACATTGAACCAAAAATTACTGGTTCAGTATTTTTAGACCTACTTTTGCAAATCCTTCGTAGTGATTATTTGTTACTGAAGTGGTATTTCAACGTATTAAACATTATTTAGCAAAAGTAACAGGGAAACTGCATGTGCAAAATACCATTAATGTGAAGGTAGTGGTTCCCAGGTGCAAGTATGAACTGGGGTGAAACTCACATTGCAAGCTTTCCAAACGGCAGCACTCTATGCTATTGTGAGGGGAATTTGCATTCTAGCTGCACACCAAGGGAGAAGGCGAAGAAAGGAAAGGGTTCTTAGGATATGTGTTACATGGTTTCCTCAGACAGGAAGGTGGTGTATACTAAATACAGGTTCAGAAGTTAGGTCTTAAGTGATTTGATAGATTACCTTAACCCCATTTCA
This sequence comes from Pleurodeles waltl, assembly GCF_031143425.1. Taxonomy (NCBI): domain Eukaryota; kingdom Metazoa; phylum Chordata; class Amphibia; order Caudata; family Salamandridae; genus Pleurodeles; species Pleurodeles waltl. The sequence goes on along the minus strand of NC_090443.1, from coordinate 753,953,748 downwards.
GGGAGGCAAAAACACTTTAGCAATGCCATACCTATACATATAAGCTGCAAAGGGATAGTAGAAGTTGCTGGATAGATATCTCACTATGCTCTTCCAAGATTTCTATACAATATTTTAGATAGAATGTTGTAAAGAATCCATTCTCAAATTTATTTTCCAATCAGCCCTACAGAGCTCAATGCTACAAAGGTTGATGTGCATGCCTTTGCTCAGTTTCTATATGTAATTGAATATATGCATGCTCTCTTTCAGAAACTGAGCATTTGTACTTAAATAGGAAAAATAATTTCTCACTGAATATTCTAATAGTTTGCAATGACGTTTGCATTATCACGAATTTAGCAGCAACATGCCGGGGGTGCATAAAGGCATGGGCAGATTGAGATTTCTCAAGAACATTTTAAATTTTGGTTTAAGATTTATTTTTAAATTCCCCACTTTGTCATGCCATTTCAACCTGCAGGTTGGTTGTACGTCTGCACAGGACATGGTTTGAAATGGCAAGACAATCTACAGCTCGACACCACGCTTCTTTCTAGTGCCTCGAATCCCACTGTTCTGGTTTGATCTGTGCTAACCCCACATTTAATTAATCTTACAAATTACTTATGGTCTGCATCATTAAGCCACTGCTGCAAATACTTCATAGGTAGCTTGTAAGCCGGCAGCAACATAGGCTAATTTTACACAGGGCCTTTTTTCTGTTTACCCTCCCTTAGCACCTTCCTTCACACTACCAGAAATTAATTCAGCAGGAGAAGATGTGCCAAGGAAAACTTGTGTATATCTGATGCTTATCTGAACACTTTTCTGTTCTCACCTCATTTCACTGTGATTGGGTAGTAGCAGTTTCTATAATATTGGATGTGCTGACAACACTTTGGCTTGCTCCTTGTGTTTTTGCAGAATGGATTTGACTGCCATTTCCACTTTCCCTGCTTGTATCACTCGAGTGGATAAACTCTGGTTCAATGCTACTTGCTTCCCCTGTTAGATGTTGGTTTATGCCCTGCAATACATCAGTAAATGTATGATCTATAAGGTTTTGGGGGTACGGTGGTGACATGTTTTTGCAATGTGCATGAATAATGACTTTCAGGACCCTTTTACATCCCTTACCCATTACTTCTCAAAACATCGCGATATTTTCGGCATTTATGCTAAATATTATTCAGTAGTGTCGTTTAGAGCAAACAAAGGTTTGCTAAACGCATGGCCAACTCTAAAATGTTGTTAAATGAGAAATATCTGAATTTGTAACTTAGCCTGGCCTAAGGGTGCACATTATCTTTAATTAAATGGACTGCATTCACCATAATACTTCGCTAGAGTCTACACTAAACATGTACTGAATCTAAAAACAAATGTATCTTCTTTAAAAAAAGTTATATATGTGAGTGCTTAAAGGCTGTATGATGTAGGTTCAAGTACACAGAAAAAACACATTTTCGCATACTTGACACACATACAATGTGTAACGTGCCTCCTGCACTTGGAGTAGTTTCAGATGTGTATCTGACTCCAGACCTGACTATCAGTTGCTCCAGGGGTGTTGGTGGTGGTTCAGTACTTGGTCACCCTCCAATGCAAACAGCCTCTTGCCTTCTTGACGCAAAACTTTAAAATGCACCCAAAGCGAGGTCATACCAACTTTTGTGCATTTCCCCCACACTCCTGTTCGTCACACCAACTGCTTTTGGCCTCTATATAAGACGTTCGCAAATGTGTCTTTTGGTAGTCTCAGATACGGATTGTGAAGGCTTGCCAAATACTTACTCATTGTCAGCAACGCCCTCTGTCATAATTTCAAGTTCTTGATCAGTAATATTCCTTTTATGCTTCCTGCTTCCTACTTCCCATTTGGGGATTCTGGCTAGAACGATGCAGGATCACGGTGGATTTCAGTGGATTATTTATCAAAATTTGCGCAGCGCTTCTCTCAGGTGGCCTGCTCCACTCCAACAGCCTCGTCCCTATAATCGCTGATGTCATAAATGTGAGGGAGAGCGGCATTCATAGCTTGTGATACAAGCTCCTTGTTTGTGCATCCGTTTTTATTGAAAAGCAAGCCTAAGCAATCTCTGTTTAATAACCTGGATACATATATTAAATTTTGTGATTCCTTAACAGCTAATCGCTATTATTTGCCATTCAGAAACCACAAAGTATGGTTGTTGCACATTAGGTCCCTATATTCCACTTGCCACTGTCACAGTGCTCTGTACCTTGGACATTCTTTAGAATTATGTGACCATCTGGCACTAAAAAAACGTAATAACAGGAAGGTAAGCCTTTTTCATTAAAATTTACATTCATAATTGCATTAAGCCGTTTCGAAGAGTAGAGAGCTCTATTCGACCACTTTTGCCAAATTCCAGTAGAGGTTGTCACTGTGCATTGTCTGGCCTCTGCCTGTATTTAATGCATTTTTATTTAATTTGTAGGGTTGAGTGCCGGCTTCGCCCCTAGGGTCTAGCTTCCACTGAAAAATATTTACTCTTTTACATCAACATTAGGAAGAGACATTTCAGAAAAACAGTCCCTCCATCACAGCGGATCTATATGTTCCAATTATATTACCTGTCCCCTGGAGGTCTTAATAAATTCACTCATGATAGTTGAAGGGCTTTTTCTCTCCCATGAGAACCGTTTAAAGCATCATACAAAGAATTGTCCCTCCAGCATCTCAGTGTTGCCACCACAGTGACATTTATAAATAAACTCTGACCTGCAGACTGTAAGCACCATCTCACAGAGCCTGGCGTCCTTTCTTCGCAGTGAATCACATTGCATCATTGTTAATGCTCCTAACCTTCCAAGTCTCCGAATTGTTTCTTTTTAAAAATGTGTTTTGGTCTGTCCGAAAGACACATGGGGGGCTGAAAGTGCAATTCTTGGCATTTGGACATTTATTACACGCCGGCTAGTCAAAGTAGACGGACCATCACTATACAGTCCCCATCTTTTACTGCCAGGATGCACCGGCTACCATTGGGGCGCACTTCAGAACAACCGCCGGTACCACCGGAGTTACGCATTCGTTTTCTACGTCATACGCATGAAATCCTGTCGTTTTCTAAGTAAGGTGAGCCTGATGTCAAGTCGAGGCAACTTGTATTCAACAACTTTTATTCTACTGGTAAAAGAAACGGAAGGGCACCATTGTTTAGAGGGGCTCGCCATGGGCCACGGACTCTCAAATTTTTATAACACTGCATTCAGGGAAAAGAACATCTCAGCAAGTGACTTGTTAATGTAATCTCACCAGCCAAACATTGATTTCCGTGACTGAGCATTTTAACACGTGCCTTGTCAATGTAATCTCACCCATCCTTGAGTCTGCAACTGAAAACATGTCACTTGCATGCCTGAGCTACATCGTTACTCCGGAAGGTAATTACAAGCACACACCTTGTGCAACGTCATAGTGGCTTTCCTGGAACTTCGTTGCAATTGTACTATTCTGTCTTGGACAGCAACGCAGATGCATATAACTCCTACATAACAAAAGTGCAAATAAGATGGTCGTTTTCTAAATAAAAACAACCCGACGGAATATGCAATCTGCATTAACGTGTTATAGTTAAGAGAGAATGATGCACGTGCGTATCATCAGGCTTAGCTCACCGACATCTAGAAAATGGCCCTGAATGAGATTGTGTCCTCTGATTGATTAATGCAACTAATTTTTTATTTTTTATTTTCATGAAGCAGATTTTATATAAGTGGGAAAAAAGAAATACAATGCCTTAAACCGAATAAGTATGTCTGAAATTATAACCATACTTCTATGAAAATATTCCTTGGTAAAAATCTAATAACTTGCACGGAAAAGAAGTGGGGTACACACACTCAAGTACAAGTGGATTGGTCTGCACGCTGAGTACTCTCCTGCAGTGCTACACACCGAGGGGAATATTTACAAGCAAGTAGTGCATCACCATTGATGCACCACTTTTCTTGTGCCCCCGTGCCCTCCCCTACCGGTACCATCAGTGCACCACATTTACAATACAGTGCACCGATGGTGCACAACACCCCAATAGCGTCAACATTTTGCTCGCTATTGTGGCACTTTGCTGCACTACCACCAAAAATGTTGATGCTAGCCCAGCAAAGCACAGGGAGGCCCATAGGAAATTATGGTGTGTCATTTTAACACCTGCCCTGAGCCGGTGTTAAAAATGATGCCAAAAATGGCACATTGAAATCTAGTAAATTTCACTGCACCATTTTTTTGGTCCTCCCTGCTTGACAACGCCCCCTTGCATACATTATGCAACACAGAGGCATAATGTGGCGCAAAGGTTACAAAGTGGCGCAATGCATGCATAGTGCTACTTTGTAAATATGGCGTGTGGGAAACTGCTTCTTTGATGCCACATAAGGGTAAAAAAAAATGAAGCCAGTGTGCCACAAGGAGGTGCAAGGGGCTTGTAAATATGCCCCTAAGGAGCTTCTTTACAAGCCCCTAGTGCCACAGCTGCATCTTTATTTTGATGCAGCTGTGGCACTAAGCAGACTGCTCCAGTGCCGCACATTTGAAAACGGTCGCAAAGGGAACATTGGGTCAGTTTGTAAAGCCTTGCGCCACATTATACCTGATCCAGATATAATGTATGTAAGGTAGGTGTTCCTCCATTAAAAGCCACACAGAACTGGAGCAGTGAACTTTACAAGATTTCACGTTGTCGTTCTGAGCCTTCACTGAATCAAAATTATAAATCCTGCTCAGAGCAGGCACTAAACTGATGCAGGGCTTTTGTCAATGGGGGCCTCCTCACATTGCTGGCGTAGCGTATTTTTTTCACACTACTCCAGCAGTGCTTGGCTTTAGCGCCAAAGATGCATCAAAACATCTGACACATCTGTGGAAATGTGCACCATAGAGCTCTGTGTTGTAAATACAGTGCATCTATGGCGACGTTAAGGGGGTGCAGGGCAGTGCAAGAAATCTGACACATCTGAGCCCATGCATCAGATTCTTGTAAATGAGGCCCTAAAAGTTTTAAATTTTGACTGACATCTCCACATTGATCCTTTTCCCTTCAATATTAATGTGTTGAGTACCATTTAGTTGAATATAAATAAATAATGTGTGCAGTGTAAACGTTGCTTGGGAAATCAGGAAACTTTGCCCTTTGCTAAAGCAAGTAAAGTTTCCTTATCTCAACTAAGGAAAAAGTTGAAGGCCTAATTTAGAATTGGCGATGGTTATTATGTGATCAATATCCATCTCCCTTATTTCAAGTGCTGTAGGATTTAATTAACTTGTTATAAGACAGGTGGGATATCCATCACATTTGTGATGGAGTAACCCATCCGCCAAACGCTAATCACGCCCTCACCTTCTGCATCTATGATTTTCTGCAGCCACATGTCATGCATGAAAAAAAGAGTTGTCAGGCTGCACGGAACTTGCTGCAGAGTTTTCTTACGACCACTCAAATCTGTCATTGCCTAAGAGTGTAGGAGGTAACAGTCTTGAATAGCCACCGACCATACATTCCCAGCCACAACAGAACTCCCATCCTGAACATCAGGACTTCTGGCAGGTAGGGAATAGATGGTAAACAGCCTTACACAACCTGCTGAGGTGTGTACAGCAAAGGAAAGATTTTCACAATGTCTTACAGGGATCATTGAATTGTTAATAAGTTCAGAAGGACTTGGATTGGCAATTTGATGCACCATTATTAAATATTATGAAAACATTATTAAATCATTGAGATTTGAGTCATTCTATAAGCAAGTTAGTATTATCATTTTTGACAAAAGTTAAAACAGCCCCACACTGCTACAGCTATGAGACCCTCCCAAAACTAATATTTATTTATTCAACCAACAGGCACATCAAAGACATTTTGAATTTCTGAATCAACCTTCTAAACTACAATACAGTAAAATAGGCAAAAGGAAAAAGAAGTCAATCGTCCATTGTGTATCAAAACATATTTTCTTTGTTCAAGTGGTAATTCTTTCTCCCTCTCCTGGGATCGCCGTTTTAACTCAATGTATGCTCCCATCTACCTATTGAAAACCTGACCCCTGGATTCCTGTTCATGATACCATTGTCTTTCTCTTCTCAACAATCACACATTTCCATTTCTAGGCAAATCACTGTATCTCTGTTTACTTACTATCCCACATCAGGGACAACTGGAAGCATTTAGAAATGTCATAATTAGTATGAAGTGCTGTAATAAACAGGACATTCACAAACAATGCATTACCTTTCTGTAATGCTTACTGAGTAGAAATAGGTCTGCTCTAGTATTTAAGTACTTTCTTAATTCTAGACTTACTAGTTTACAATGCTGTCTTCATTTCAGTATTTCATTTCTCAGTATGTACACATCTCTTCATTTTCCTGTGTTCTCCCTTGTAACATATTGGGTTACTAGTTGAGTTAACTGCCTGCATGACAGAAATTGCTCCCTGGATGAAAGCCATATGTCTCAAATTCAACACTAACAGGAGTAGAGATCTATGCAAGAACACCTTACTATAAGACGCAACCGCAGAACTGTCTCCATAGACAATCAGTGTACTTAAGAGCATTGAGTTGTGTGTGCTCAGCCTTGTATGAAGTGTACAGACTAGATGGCATCACTGCTTAAAAGAAACAAGCAACATGTACCCTGATATCTCAGGGCATTTTCACATCAATGAAAAGCCATTTAAAAGGTAATCAGCAGAAAATAAATGCTAAGATAAAATGTGCAATTAAAAATGGAGACTCTAAGCAGGCCCTAACGTGCTTTACCACACCTGAACCTTTTTGTGTCCCAGTACCTCACACATGAGGTCAGCCAAATTATGTTTGGAATTGATCTGTATAGAATGGGGTCAAGGCAAGCAGGTCTAATAGTCCTTCTTCAGACAGCAATGTGGTTCTTCCAGTAGCAGAGCAGTCCATCTGGCAGCAGGGCAGTCCTTCTGAATCTTTCATAGGCCCAGAAGTGCTCTACAATAGATATTTGCAGTCTCTGCAACACACATATGATCTTTTCAATACGTACAACTGTTGTATTTAGGTATTCACTTATATAAAAAACTTGAAACCTATTGGTGCAATCAGGGGTCTACGTACTACAAATTTGAAATGTAGGGTTGTAACTGTGGCTAACAGTATGAGATGTGATGTGATTATGACTACTCAACGTTACGTGGCAAGACTGAAAAAAATCTGAGATCCCTTCTTTCCTTATTTAGTTCCTTCCTCAGCCTCCATTGACTGATCCTTCCCACTTTTGTTCTCCCTTTTGTCCCCACTTCTTTTCCCTCCTTTTTGTTCTCCCCTCTCTTCATCCCTCAAAACCTCTAGGGATTTGAATCACTATTTGAGGAGCATGTGGGTGTTTTAACCCAGGATGGCGGGCTGTTGGTGTGGTCTAGCCTTCTAAATCAGGTGAAATAAGAGCAAAGATTCTCTTTCAGAGGTCTCCACTGTAGAAGCAACTGGCGGAGGGGCATTTAATCACACCGGTTCATTTTTGGAGACAATCTTTATCAACAACAAGACATCTTCTTAGAGTGAGGTGAAAGTTTTTAGAGTTATTGTATGTCATTAACGGCACTGGTAATAATTTAAACACAATAGTGATTTAGTTATATAAATAAAGACAATGCCCCTGTTAGTACTTCACTTACGTTGGTGGAGTATGCAACTGGGGACTTGAGAATACAACTCTGTTAATATTGAACCTCTGCTATAACTTCCTATCCCAATCATTAGGTATACTTTGCAGCTTACTTTATCAATTTATTAGACATGTCCCATTATGGACATTTGGTTACTCCACAAGGCTACAATGTTGCAGTTCATTGATAGAGCAGCTCCTGTACTGTAACACTGGATGGCTTTAGACAAGAGAATCTGTGAAATACAGTGAGACATTTCCTCTGTCAGAGCAGCAGGAGAGAAATAGGAGTGCTGTCCCGGACTCAGGTTTTTGAATATGTTTCACAAACATGATACAATTTTTTAAATATATTTGAATCTATTTTCATACTACCCTATCTTCAAGCTCATTCTTTCTTGAGTGGTACTCATTGGATACACTATAGGCTCACAGTAATATAACATACTGACACAACCAATGCATGAGTGGAGAAATATGTGTAAGGGGATATTACAGTGAATAATCATCCCACCATAGGTTCTCTTTTGGATGGTTGACTAGGGAAATATAGATTACTGGAATAGGATCACGATCAACAGCACCATATTGATGCAGTTATGCTTCTTGATTCATTACAATCAATTGTTTGACAAGACTACCCTTTAGGGCCTCTTATACAAACAACCTAAACATGTGTTAAGTTTTATCATAGTTGTAAGGTATGTTGAAGTAAATACCTCAAACCTGTAGACATTTGTTCAAAATGGCTTTTTTTGTACCAAGGAGACCCAGTGGATTTAGAGTGTAGGTTGTAAATGCAACATATTGTTTGGGAGGGTCCAATGCTGATGTATTCTAAACAGAAAAATAATTTAATACCAGACTGTTGATATTTTTGGAATTTGGGGACAGTCTTGATGTGTATATATCTATATGTATCATATATTTATTCTTCACAACACTGCACCTCTGAGCACTACACCAACTGCACTATTGTATCGAACAAACACTTAGCTTTTGGATTAAGAGGGTTTTCCTGATGCAAGGTTATGATTTGAATGCTCTTAAACAAATATTGAAACTATAAGTGTTTAGTAGTTGAATAGCATTGTTTTGATATTTGAGTGAGACCCACAGAATCTTTGTCTTTTCTCGACTGCACCCTGGTACTGTTACTGGGCATAAAGGATGTTTGTCCTGTGTATTCAGCGTTATAGATGCATTTAAAATACAATTCATATGTGTAAACAGCAAATCTCTACCTGCTCCCAATCTGAACGAGCCCTCATTAAATGTAATAAGGTACGTCTATGATAGAGATAGGCCTTACAACAGTGAAAAACAACAATAGGAGTTTTCCACTATCAGGATATGTAAAACTTAAACTTAAAATTCTAAAACAAGGATTGTGGTGCAATGAAGGGGTGAGGGGACTGTCCCAGTGCTATACCTGCACAGAGGGATTTTTAAGAATGCCTTAAGTGTCATCCTTTCAGCCTCTCATCCATCAACATACTGTGAACATGACCTCAACATGGACTATATTTAGAAATGTCCTTACTGTTTCTTCTTGTATCTCCCACCCATTCTCCCTGCGTTTGTAATTTGCATTGGTGGAGTTTAAACTGGAAACTGATGCAATGCACTGCTGTTTGCTTTGAAAGTACTTTTTCAACTGTTGCTACATGAGATGCTTACATTATCTTAATTGAAAACAGCTTAATTCAAGAGACAAAACAGCTTTAATGCTGTCTCCACTGCTTTAAAATACATATGAGACCAATGTAAGTTTTGTGCTCATACACCACTCTAGTGTTCCATTGTGCCTCACAGTCAAACACTTAATAATGTGCATGTTACTTTAGTGATGGCTCGTGAGGTGTAGTTAACCAAGTGGTGTTACCTGGGAAGGAAACAGCTTAGCCAGAGAAAAGTAGTGCAGACTGTCCTCTGCCCATACTTTACAACAGACAAGAATACAGTCCAGCACCAAATACATGCATGGGCTGCTATGTTGCTTTGCTCGTGGAGCGATACCATGGGAATTTGACACACATGTACTTGCACTTCACCCAATTAATACATGACATCAAAACCATCAAAATACAATTTGTAGAACTGGAGGTATGACTTTGTAAACTTTGCAGTTCAAAATGGCAATTCCTCAGTTTTGTAAAATGGCCACCTGGGCACCTCTAGTGCCACTATTAAGGGTCTAGGAGTGGATGGAGACCACTTGGGGATTCAAGACTCCCTCAGGTTGGGTATAGGTGCAGGTTCAGGATAATGGGGACCTATTATGCTCCTGTGCATCTGAACAGAAGGCCAGCTAAACTAGCCCTTGGAGTCACTTGTGAAGTCTTAGATGCAGGTAAAGAGGCAGGGGTCCACAGCAGCGTTTGCCTCTGAAGGTTCGACAAAGGCTCCAGGCAGCAAAACAATCCTGTAAGGTACGGCAGTAGACTGACAGCATGTACAGCAGGTCACAGCAGCAGGCAGTCCCCTGAGAGTCCTTCCACAGGTGCAGTAGTGAACTGAAGAGTAGATCTCAGAGGCCTATTTCTATACCCTGGTTCTCTGCTCCTAGAAGTTGGGAGAAGTTTCCAGAAGAGTTCTTTGAAGTTACAGGAGTATCCTGCCCCATTGCCGTGGCTGGCTGCACTGATAATACAGTCATTAAACCTATTATGTGGTGGCAGAACCCAGCTATTCAGATGTATGTAGGGCTGTGCTTAGCTCCCCCCATAAAGGCAGTTAATGTCCCATTCAGGCTCTGCTAATCCCAATATTGTGTGACTATCTCACATGAATTCACAAAGTCTCAACTGTCATTTAGGCCTGGGCAGTAAAATCTTCTCTCCGGGTGGAGTGCACAGAGTATTGCCACTTTGGCTCCAGTTGGAGAGAAAAGTTTTACAAAGAATTCTGCCAACTGCCAGCAGAGCAGAGTTTACTGGCATGCTCACTGCTTAGTCTGAATTATTCCTAATGCTCATTTCTCTGCTCCAAAATAATTAGTAAAGAATAGGCGCCAGGCACCATGATCCTGTGCAAACATGAAATACTTCATCAGGATTCTGATTATGTTACACTATTTAAAAATTAGGCTTCACTTTTCGAGGTATTTTTTAATAAGAAGAAAAAAAAGGAACTTATCAAGTTAGTATTTATTTTTATTCAAATCAGGAAAAATACAATTGAAAGAACAGGTGATTAATTAATATTCCGGCACAATACCTGAGGAAAATGTCACTGCTCAGGTTTAACATCCTCTGAAAAGTGCAGCTGCTCTGGCACTGCTTTCAAAAAATTTATTTACAGTATTATGGGGAGTAGCATTGCTACCATCCTTTTTGGATCGATTATTATTGTCCTATAGTGGCTCTGCCGGTGCTGTTCACTTCTTCTACAAGCCACTGGCACACCTTAAAGTTTTTATTGCTTTGTTAACAGTTTCTCAGATGCCACTTTCTCCCATGTGGCTCTATCAATATTGCTGCTTGTTTTTTTTAATGTGGCAGCTGTGGGGGCACTGCTTCCTTTGTTTTAGAAGTTGCAGGAGTGTTGATCCTTTGTTTGTTTTAGTGAGGGCATCACTGCCTTTGTTTTTTTTTTGCTGCTGCTAGGCATCTCACACCACAGCCTCTGATGTGGCAAAGGCCATACATGGCGTGGGGCTGGATGCATGTGGAGGGGTGGCCAACCCCCGGCTGCGTTAAAAACATAAAAAGTCACTGAAAAACAGGTTAACTATTTACTCACACTGTAAGGTATGCTCTGATATCATTCATTTATCTGCAATTCCTTAATTTGGCTCTAGAGATCCCTCTCAAGTCAGATGCCAAATCTTCAAAATTCTTTCACAGATCTGCAGTTCCTCAGGGCATTATTAGAGCTTATTGTTTAGTCAAACGCAAAAACATTGAAATTCCTTTATGAAGCCGTAGTTCCACTAAATGTTACTAGGTGTATTTCAAAAGTTAAATGCAAAGGCATTGAAATTCTTACAAGAAGTTGCAGCTCCACGAGTCATTACTAGGTGTCCCTCAGAATTCAAATACAAAAACTTTGATATTCTCACATGAAGATGCAGTTCCACTAGTCTTTACTAGTTGTCCCTTACAAGGTCAAATGGAAAGGCATTGAAATTCTTTCATGAATCCACAGTTCCAATAATTCTTACTAGGTGTCCCTCTCAAGTCAAATGCAAAAGCATTGAAAATCCTACATGAATATGCAGTTCCACTAATCATTACTGTGGCCAGTATTATGACCCTGGTGGTCTTGAGACCACCAGGGTTGTGAGGGCGGCAGGACAACCGCCAATGTGGCGGTTCAGCCTCCACATTACAACTGTGGCGAATGCGCCATGGTCGGATCACCGGATGAGGGCCTGGTGGTGCCGGCAGTCTCAATCTACCTGATGTTCACATGGCACTTGCACCGCCATGTAAATGCTGACAGAGACGGGGTACAGAGGCCCCCATGGTCAGCACCTTCATGCTTTTCAGTGTCTGCTTTGCAGACAGTGAAATCAGCAGCAGGAGCTGGTGCACCCTACCCACCGCAACATTGCTGCTGGCTCAATTATGAGCCGACATCAATGTTGTGGACTGTTTCCCGCTGGGCCAGCGGGTGAAAACACTGTTTCTTCCTGCTGACACAGCAGGAGACTATTAATAGGGGCAGCGGGAAGGGGACTGCACTGACGGTCACATGACCACAGGAGTTTGGCGGGCGGCCTATTCTACCCACCAAATTCAAAATAAGAGGCTGTGTATCTCATAATTCAACTGAAAAACTTTGAAAAGCTTTCAGTAAGCCTAGTTCCACAAGTTACTAGGTTTCCCTCACAAGTTAAAAAACACAAAATTGAAATTCTTATATGAAGCCTCAGTTTCACTAGACATTACTAGGTGCCCCTATCAAGTCAGATGCAAAAAGTATTGAAAACCTTTCATCAAGCTGCAGTTCCACTAGTCGCTACTAGATGTCCCTCACAAAAAATTCTTACATGAAGATGGATTTCCACTAACTGTTGCTAGATGTCTTTCAAAACTTAAATGCAAAAACATTGAATTATTACATGAAGTTGCAGTTCTACAAGTCATTAATAAGTGCCGGTTGGGAGTCAAATGCAAAAGCATTGGAATTCTTACAAGAAGCTCCAGTTCTGTTTTTTGTCACTAGGAGCCAGATGTAGCAATTTCCGAATTTGCGATTCGGAAATTGCGAGTCGGTGCAACTCGCAATTTCCGAATCGCAAATTTGGATGCAGAACGGTGTCTCAGACACCGTCTGCGAATCGCTATGGGGTCGCAAAGACCCACCTCATTAATATTAATGAGGTGAGTCGCATTTGCGACCCCATAGTGATTCCCTGCACTCACAGGGATGGTGGCCTGCTGGAGACAGCACACCTCCATGTCTGTGACTGCTTTTTAAATGAAGCAGTTTTTTTTGTTTTGTATTGCAGCCCGTTTTCCTTAAAAAAAAATTTGGGCAACATTCACAAAGGGTAAGGGGTCCCATGGGGACCCCTTCCGTTTTGCGAATGGGTCCCATGGGGACCCCTTCCCTTTTGCGAATGGGTTACCACCAGTGTGACACTGGTGGTAACTGTGAATTGCTTTGCGACTGCGTTCGCAGTCACAAAGCAATTTAGCATTGCTGTGCGAGTCGCAAATAGGAAGGGGACACCCCTTCCTATTTGCGAGTTGCATTCACATTTTGCGAGTCGGTACCGCACCATGCAAAATGCTTCCTACATCTGGCCTTAGGTTTTTCCTCACATGCCAAATGCAAAAGCATTGAAAACTGTACATGAAGCTGCAGTACCATTAGTCATCACCATATGTGCCTATTAAGTGAGATGCAAAAGTATTGAAAACCTTATATGAAGTTGAAGTTCCCCTTGTTGTTACCACTAGCTGTTAATGAGTTTCTTTCAAAAGTCAAATACAAAAGCATTGAAATTCTTAGATGAAGATGCTCTTCCACAAGTCGGTACTAGGTGTCTGTCTGGAGTCAAATGCAAAAGAATTGAATTTCATATAGAAGCTGCAGTTCCTTTAGTCAATACTTGATGCCCCTCATAAGTAAAATTCAAAAGCATTAACATTCTTCCAGAAATCTGTATTCCCACAAGTTGGTACCAGGTGTTTCTGGGTCAAATGCAAAAGTGTTGAAAACCTTACATGAAGCAGCAGTTCTACTAGCCATTACTAGGTGTCCCTCAAAAGTTAAATTGAAAAGCATTGTTATTCTTACATGAAGCCACAGTTTCACTAGTTGTTGATAGAGGTCTTGGTCAAATCAATTGCAACTGCTTCAAAAGACATGCACCAAGCTGAGGAGGAGTGGTGTAAATACGTAACACAAAAAGGATGATGGACGGAGTGCTGACAATGCAAACACTCACCCCCAGTCACAGATCTGGGTTTAATCCATCGTTTTTTTGCTGCCCATGCCATTCCAGTTTGGACCCAGCCATATGCAAATCAGTCTTAAATATGTACACTTGCATACCCACTTTTCCTATTTTAATCATTTGTGCTTTGTGCATACTTTTAATTATTTGCCAAAGTAGGTTCATAATCATGGATCATAATTACAGAATTTAATACATTTCTTTATTTTCTATAACACCCTACTAAATGTAGGAGATTATATTCACTGGTAAGTAAAAGTGAATTTAGATAATACATTTTGGATGTTTAATTTAATTTTAAGTTGGTGTTATTGTGTGCATAAACTAGGACTTTTTACGACTCTTTCAGTGAACTATGAGGAGAAGAAGTATTTTCTTTATGATCAGCAGCCAAGATGGGGGAGAAGGAGTAGTGTTTTATTTCTGCCTCTGCAATGCAAGTTAAGAGGAAGAAGAGTGAGTCCCTTAATACTTTGTGCACTCTCAGTGTTGTTGCATATCCTACCTCGAGTTGAATGACCACCAATACTCCAATAGAGGGCAAAACATTTTTTGAAAAGATACAGTTCTGCACGTAGTTACTAGAGGTCTCGCTCAAGTCGGATACAAGTGGTTTAAATGTCACTCACAAACCTGAGTGGGGCGTGGCTTGCTTCAACCTAGAAATCTGCCTACATACTCTTGCTACTCTGAAGACTTTTCTCATTCGTTCGGATAAATAAATATATCAAAGCTTGTTTATAGTCAGGAATCAACATTGTAATTTACAATACATTTCTTGAGAGTTATGGAAATATTTGATGAAACACTATTCCGTGTACAGATCAAAAGACATTGGGAAGTGCACATGTCTAACAAGTTCTGTTGTTGGGGAACTATTTTACGTGTATGTGTACATGTGCAAGAACAAAATGTAGTTACTCAAAGTGAAAACATCCAATGCCTGGAGTGGGTTGGTCTGTTGATCTATACCTTTTGCTTAAGTGGGAGGGAGTATAATTTGAGTGACATCTCCAATGACTAATGGTGTGAAAAGGTGTTAATTTGAAGTCCCTATATATGTACATATTTTTATATGATTGCAACCAATACTTGGATGGTAATAGACAGAATATTCAGCTCCTACCTTAGGATTAAAAGAGGTGTGCAGTTCTACTTTGCTGAAAATACCCACTCTAGGATATCAAGGAGAAAAAACACATGTGGCACACCATTAAAACAATACTATTATAATTGTATTGACGGAATTACAACAGGAAAAGGCATTGCAACTATGATAATATAACTATTCCCTTGCAGGTACCATCAGCTCTAGTTGGCTGGCCTTTTCTATTCCCAATGCAACAAGAAGTACATTTAAAATGATTCCAAGGTATGAGTGTGTTTCCATCCTCTTAATCTTTGACACTATCAATAAAACAGGAAAGTAAGGTGCACACTAATCTGCCATCAAGGCACAATACCTTTGTATTTGTGTCTGATTAAAATTGACTAGTTGCATTTTATCTCTGTGCAAACACCTGTCTGCACAACGATTGCAATTTAAGTGCTGGGATCTATCTCCTAAAGTCTGCGGTATATTATGGAATCAAACCATAAGAATATTGAAGGTTTATATTTATTCTTATAGTTTGTTCCTGATTGTGATACAGTATGCCCAATCACTTCTTTTTTGGGCCATGAGGTGGCATGGTGTTACTGTGAGGTTAGTTGACAGCAGAGGACTGTTGCATTGAACACCCTGCTTATCAAGTGACACCTTACTGCATGTCATATCTCTACCATATAATGTGTACTACATCTCGTGTGGCTTCCTACTGATTTCCCCCGTATAAATACTGTTATAAGGAGGATGTCTCTTTTTTGTATTGACTCGTATGTATTGAATTTATCCTTTTGAAAATAATAAATGAATAGTGAAAATGTTCATTAATTAATATTAAAAATGTCTTAGTTTTAAATATCCATGTTAAATTAATAAATTATTTTAAAATAAAACAACTATAATAAAATGGTAGAGCCCACTAAACCTTATCAAACATATAGTAAAGAATTAAGTTATTTAACTGCATTAACATGTTTTATAAATATTAACATTAAAAAATAAAATTAATCCTCGCTCATTAACACTTTGATCTTTAAATATTATATATTAAATTTAAAGTTGTGTCTAGTTAATGTACATTATTTTTATTTTTTTAAATTTAAAATATTTAAAAATGTAATTTGTTTAAATAAGTTAAATACTACATTTTAAAATAATAAAATAATAATTAGGTTTGTATGATTTCCAAGACTAACACAACACACACACACACACACACACACACACACACACACATAAAATGTAAAAAAAAAAAATAATCTAATTATTTTAAAATTATTTCCTATTGGGTGTTATTAATAAGTTCCTGCCTCCATTGTTTGTTTTTGAAAGGAGTGTGTTGCAGTACCTGTGGGTGGCAATGTGTGTAATAGTCTTTCT
Source organism: Pleurodeles waltl (assembly GCF_031143425.1). Lineage (NCBI taxonomy): Eukaryota > Metazoa > Chordata > Amphibia > Caudata > Salamandridae > Pleurodeles > Pleurodeles waltl. The sequence continues at coordinate 753,937,208 of NC_090443.1, read as the reverse complement.
AGAAATCAGGTCTAGGTTAAATTCACTATTGTTTTGTAATGTTAAAAGTCTGATATTCCCTAGAGAGTAAAAGACTCTCCTAGACTGGAATTGCAATCGAACTGCCCCTCACCATAGTTCATAGTTTCTGTACATATATGCGTATGTTATGAACTATTGGATTGGGATACCGACACACTAAATTAATTCCTTTACATGCTTGGTCATAAATTATAGTTTTCATTATTCTAGCTTAACGGAATTCACTCTTCACTGGCCTGTGTAAGTGTTGATAATCGTTTTAACCCCTTTTGGCAGATCACAGACCGCTTACACAACAAGCCCACATTTGAAGGGGATTGGTTTGTGATGCAGGAGGACAGGGGCAGTGCATTGAATTGTACAGGCTATTATAACATTCTCCTGATGATTATTCAAGGGATGCTATCAATCTGGACAAAAAACTAGGGTAGACTCCAGCCTCTCTCTTACCCCTGATGGGCCCCTTGAAGGCCTTGGAGGACAACAAACAGGACAAGTCAAATGGACATCGTTTTGTAGAGTTTTATGATATTCCATCACCATGGAAATCCCCTAGAATGTTCTCTGACATAGTAGGATAACCAATGCACTGATTTCCAGGAGTGCATAATACTGGTGGAAGGGATGGTGTGGGAGAATTAGATTGGAAATGGGTCTCAACAATCTCTAACATATCAGCCTTACCTTGAAACCTGCTCTAAGGGTGAGAAAACTGGAAAGGAGACAGAAGGCTCACATCTGACTTGCCAGGAGAGAGAAAGGATCATCTTTGTTTTTGAATCCACCTTGGACAGTACGTGGCTCTTGGAGTATTGCTATTAAGGTGTGGATCTGTTCTGGTGTTTTGGAGAAGCCCTGATGATCTGTGATTGCTGACATATGAGTTCTGTTGTGAACAATTAATTTCCTATGAACAGTTGGAAGAAAGTGGTTTGCAGAAGGGAGAGCCAGAGCCCCAAAAGAGGGGCTGCTGCCTGCTATGACAGAAGTAAATATTTCTGTCTGTGGAAAAGGAGCATGTTGAGAGCCCCTTAAGTAGAGCAAGCATCCTGTCTGGATAAGTATTCTTTTTTACCCAGGAGCTATGCAGGGATGGACTAATGTTTAGCTTGGAGGTGGAAGAGGCAGTGCTTGCCAATGGTGAGCCTCTTTACCTCCCCTGAACAAAATCACCGACAGCATAATGGATAACTATACAGCTTTTGAGGAGTTATGACAAGTGGAAGTTGCCAGTCATGAACTGCTTTGTTCCCTCCTGGTCAGTCTATGAGGTGTGGGCATATTTTTCACTGGAAAACAATGTTGTATTCCTTCCAATTCCTGACACTGAAGTAAAACGTAACATCATTGGATGGTTTTCAAGTGGCAACCTTCTTAAAAGAATACACCATGGTATATGATCACCATGGGTCACCTATCTATCTTGATGGTCCTTTGTAGGAAAGTCTTCCTTTTTGTCCTGGTCACCCCCAAATATTTTAACTGATACTAGTGGTTACTGACTCTGACAGTGCCCTGGGCAATGGTAACCAGTCCCAGGGCCAGTGCTCTGTGTAAAATGGAATATGCTAATTAGGCTGATAATAATTGGCTGTATCATCCTACCTATAAGTCCCTAGTGTAAGGTAGGACATGTAGGTTTAGGCACCCCGCATAGATAGTACACCCATAGGTGCACTGCTGTGGTGCCCAGTATCATTTTAAAAGCAGACCTGCCTTGCTTGCTGCTTTTAATTTAAAGTTAACATCAAATTGAACTTTGGAATTAAAAGTACTTTCAAAGTCTCAAACTACCTTATTATTACATTTAGGTCACCCCTACTGCCGTAAGTACTCCAGAGGTTAGATGTAGTGTAAATATAAGCAGGCACTTTATAAAAGATGTTTTATAAACCCTGGTGAGGGAAAAACAGTCAAAATCATTTGTCCCCATTTTAGTCAATGGGCTCTATATCCTAACATTGGGAGACTTTATTTTAAAATAATAAAGTCTGATTTCCAATATGTTTGATACCAAATTAAACGTTATAATATATCCAACAACTCAACAATGTTGGATTTAATATAACTAGCATTCAGAAAGAGTTTTAGACCTCTTTCTGAAAGTTACCACATTCAGCACTATAGTGCCCGTTCCTGACTGGCCAGCCTCTGGCAGGCTGAGCCAGGCTACCTTAATGAGGTGTGCAGTGGCCTGGGCTGAGACAAAGGAAGCATTTGGTGGGAGGAGATCTGCCTCAGCAGATGGTAGAACAGGATGGGGGAGAGCAGCCAAACTGGACTTCAAAAGATTGAAGGTCATTTGGGACAGCAACTGGACTTCCCCCATTTCCTGCAGTCCCAGAAAGTCAGGTGCCCCATGATTAGATTAAGAGAGGGGCTGGGAAGGGATGTTGTTGGACTTTTGCTTATGCAGGGTCATCCCCAGACTTTTTTGCCTCCTGCCTCCTATATTTTTCTGACATGTTGCTGTTGGCTTTTCAACTCTGAGCACTTTACCACTGCTAACCAGTGCTAAAGTGCATATGCTCTCCTGTTTAAATTGTATGTAAGTGGTTTATCCATGATTGGCATATTTGATTTACTAGTAAGTCCCTAGTAAGGTGCACTAGAGGTGCCAGGGCCTGTAAATCAAATGCTACTAGTGGGCCTGCAGCACTGGTTGTGCCACCCACATAAGTAGCTCTGTAATCATGTCTCAGACCTGCCACTGCAGTGTCTGTGTGTGTATTTTTACACTGTAAATTCGACTTGGCAAGTGTACCCACTTGCCAGGCCTAAACCTTCCCTTTCCTTACATGTAAGGCACCCCTAAGGTATGCCCTAGGTAGCCCCAAGGGCAGGGTGCAGTGTATGGATAAGGTAGGACATATAGTAATGTGGTTTATATGTCCTGACAGTGAAATACTGCCAATTTCGTTTTCACTGTTGCAAGGTCTGTCTCTCTCTCATAGGATAATATGGGGGCTACCTTTAAATATGATTAAAGTGTAGATTCCCCTAGAGAAGAGATGGACAGGTGGAGTTTGGGATCCCTGAACTCACAATTTAAAAATGCATCTTTTAGTAAAGTTGATTTTGAGATTGTGCGTTTGAAAATGCCACTTTTAGAAAGTGAGCATTTTCTTGCTTAAACCATTCTGTGACTCTGCCTTGTTTGTGGATTCCCTGTCTGGGTCAGTTGACAGTTGGGTTGTTTTTCACCTCACACCAGACAGTGACACAAAGGGAGCTGGGGTGTGATCTGCATTCCTGATTAGCCATCTCTGCTAGGAGGGAGGGGTGGAGTGGTCACTCTCATCTGAAAGGACTGTGCCTGCCTCTGACAATGCTGTCTCCAGCCCCCTGGTGTGTGTCTGAGGCCTTGCCTGGGCAAGGCAGGATCTCACAAGAAGGTGTGAGTCCCCTTTGAAGAAAGGTGACTTCAAAGACTAAAATGAGTATAAGAAGGGCACCCAAACTTACAAACTTTAGAAACACTTCTGGAATCAAGAGGAACCTCTGCCTGGAGAAGAGCTGATCGCTGAGGAACAAGTGCTGCCCTGCCTGTGACTGTGCTTTGTGGAGCTTTCCTGCAGTGCTGCTTCTGCCAGAGTAAGAGGGCAAAGACTGGACTTTGTGTGCCTTCCATCTTGAAGAAGAAATCTCCAAGGGCTTGATGTAGAGCTTGCCTCCTGTTATTGAAGTCTCAGGGATAGCAAAGACTTCTTCCTGCCAGCACCTGGAGTCTCTGGAGAGACCCCTACTCTGCTCTGTGGTGCCCTTCCAGTTCCTGGGACCCTAAAAGGAGAGGCTGGCAGCCTAAGGACAAAAATACACGCACCGAGCACCGTGCGGAGAAAAGATCGACGCGAATCCGATCGCGGCTGAGAAAACGACGCGACGCCGGTTCCGCAGCTGAGAAACGACGCCGCAGGAAACGCGACCGAAAAACCGACGCCCGGAGCAGGAGAAACGACGCGCAGCATCGCTGACGGAGGCTGAGAGATCGCACCCTGCGCCGCGGGACTTTCGGATCGTCGTGTGGCTGGCTTTTTCAACGCGCACCGCCGTGCCGAGTTGTTTTCGACGCACACAGCCGTGCAGGGTTACTCTCGACGCACACCGCCCGTGCGGGGTTATTTTTGACGCAAACCAGGTACATTTACACGCTAGCAGCGCTAGTGTGTTGTTACAACTACCTAAAGACTCTTTTTATTTTAAACCTTTTAAAAATCATAACTTGACTTGTGTATGTTGGATTTTTGTCGTTTTGGTCTTGTTTTGTCTAGATAAATATTTCCTATTTTTCTAAACTGGTGTTGTGTCATTTTGTAGTGTTTTCATTAAGTTACTGTGTGTGTTGGTACAAATACTTTACGCCCAGCACTCTGAGGTTAAGCCTACTGCTCTGCCAAGCTACCAAGGGGGTAAGCAGGGGTTAGCTGAGGGTGATTCTCTTTTATCCTAACTAGAGTGAGGGTCCTTGCTTGAACAGGGGGTAACCTGACTGTCAACCAAAGACCCCATTTCTAACAGATGTGTTAAGGGAAACCTAGCCACACCATTGGGTGTACCTAGACAGATCCAAACTCTAATACTGCATTTTTACCATCTTGGACTTTGGAGGCATGTTGCTCCCTGGGATACATTTTTGTCACACTTCCCAGGAAGTGGTGACTCAAGAGGGTAGTGGCCTGCATGTGATTGGACAGGAGTACCCCCATGCTTCTCACTCCAGGGCAAGAATAAATATGGCAGAGCTGCCCCACACTTCAGATCCCTGCTGGAAGATAACAAGAAGAAGAACTGCCCTGTTGGACCCCTGGCCTGCACCTGGACCTTGCACTCAGAAAGACTGCACCAGCTGCACACTTTGGGCTTCACCAAAAAAAAGACTCTGTCTTACTTCTACAGCCCCAGGAAGGAAATCCCTCTAAGCAACAGGTACAAAAGAGTTGAACAGAGTCCTCTGCATCAGGTCCTGGGTAAATACCCAGCTGACCAGTGTCTAGTGACCAGTGTCAGAAAAGCAAGAGGCAACAGTGACTTTGGTTAGCTGCACATCCCTCCAGTTTTCTCAATTCAAATTATATCCATTTTCGGTGCTCATACACTACAATACATCCGTTCCCAACATTTACAAACTGGAATTGGACGATCAAACCAGTTAATCACAAAACAAAGAAATAGTGGAGCACCCCATACCTCAATTATTTAACATCAAAATGTTGAATAGTATTTGTTATACCCACATGGGTCATTTCATAAAGTGCAAGATACAAAAGGAGATAAATGAAAGGGAAAAGTCAATACATAAACATAAGGGTGTATAATTTGAAGGTTCTTTTTATCATTATTAATTCTCTTTACAAAAGAACTATAAATATTCACACTCATAGTTTATATAACATAATTACTTATAAATATTCACATTCAGAAATATATGATCTCATACAAATACATAATTATAAACAATTTAGAAAACAAATAACAATTCATATAGAACTCATTGAAAAGTGGTTGTAGATCTCAAACGTTCAATCTTTGTAAATTCTCGAACAATGGATGTAGACTTCAGCTGACACGTGTTTCGTCTCTTTCCAGGACTTTCTCAAGGCTGATTGGATGTCAACATGAGAAAATAATATTATACAATCTCTTCCATATGTCTATCAAACCACAAATTGTTACTAAAAGTTTAAATACTGAAATCACTAAGTGTAAAAATTATGATAATACAATTGTCCTACAAAGAACAATTTTCGAAACATTATAGAACAATAACATAAAATAGAAAGTGCTCCAACACCCATAGATCCATTCCAAATATAAGTATAGAGTTAGGAGAACAAAACCTAGTGATCATGATATTCCATAAACCATACTATTATTATACAGGAGTGAAAAGTTAAAATAGTAGAAAGACTGTAGTGTCCATTGTGGTAAAAGTTCTATAGGCTAGATGTACCTTATTTGCGTTCATAAGTACACCCTAATTCCAAAGAACGCATCACTAAAGAGGGAGTAAGAAATTCATCAGAAGACCGCATGTTATTGGTTATATATGCTACCCAGTAAGTGACCACAGATTGCAGATCCACCAACCTTATATTTTCCTCAAAATTTATTTCAACAAGGTCCCAATTTGACACAGTGTCTAATTTTATATCACCGAAATGGAGTCTCCAAGTTTCAATTGCATTATGCACTGTAAGTGCTTTGCTGATACGTATCTGGACAGGGCAGACAACAAAAAAGATCCAAATCTGCATTAAGATACAGTGCTAAAAGTTGTAAATATTTCTTTCTAAAAAGTCTATTTGTAATGGCGCCTTTATCCATACTTTAATTTGCAGAACCACATCTACAAAAACATAAATAGGTCCAATTAATTCTAATATCTCAAAACCAGAAATAGGGATATCTGTATGTATCAATACCATATCTAAATCTCCGCTATATATTACAGCTGCAATGTCTTTTTACCTCTACAGCAATGTTCATATCAATATGCATGTTAGCTATACGTGAAGTCCCACAAGACATGCCCAACATACACTTCTGAACGCGAGTTAAATGTATCACCCCATCTCAAAGAGCAAAAGTTCAGTCATGAGCAGAAAGCAGTTGTGCTTATATTATGGTATAATTCAATAATATCTAAAAATAAACAAAACCATGCACTGCATATTAGTACACGTATGCTTTAGGCAACAGCTCTTTAGTTACAAAAGTCAAAAACTCTTTAACATCTGAATTATTGCATTCTATTTTAATATTCTTACCTATGTCTCCATTCTTCTGCTTCAGACCCCACATAGCGTGCACGGTGCACGTAAGCAAACCTGAATCAATTACGGCACACCCATTTGAGAGGCAGAGTGTCCAATCAGAGCACACTTCATATACTTTCAATTCAATAAGAAGTCCAAATGATTCCAACATCCAAGCGGTGGCCATCTTGGAAAAGGCACAGATCATATAGAAGTCATCTATTTATTTATTTGATATCAATATAGGTCAAATTTGTCTCTCTAATATAATATATAAGCATTTAATATAGACAACATAAAAAAAATACAGCCCTATTAGTAAAAAACAATCCAATGTTCATTAAATATATTCTTTGATTTTATGAAAGCAATCACTTTCGCATGTCCATCTCCCTGCACAGAACCTGAAAACAAGAAAAACGCGGAACCTCCACAGCATTCACCAAAGCACTAAGACTGTTTACTATATCTATTTTTATAAACAAAGTACCCTGTGCAACACATCTCAAGGGCCTTTACTACCTTGTATCTAACCAGAACTTACATAAATTCCACTGCGAAGTCAGTCGCCGTTTTGAAAAGGGCATTATCTTATTTGTAATCACAGTTTCATTAATGATCCATTTACAATGTCCACCAAATTATTGGTAAAAGAGGTCCATGAGCTAGGACTATTCATAAAAGTCACTGCATAATTTGACTAAAGCGGCCAACTTCAAAGAATATTCAAAAATGTCCTAAAAGCAAACAAACATTATATTAAAAATAGATCGCAGATGATCCTGCTTTCCATGTTACTTCAGTTCTGGTCGGTACCATTAATGCCCGACAATATGGGGTAATTCAATTTTAGTGGTATTTTATTAATTGGATCTCTATACTAAAAGCAAACCAAATATCAGTCTATTGAGCCTCATGTCCGAGGGTCCAATGGTCCCTTTTAAAGTTACCCATGAACACAAAATTTGGTTGTACTAGATCTTAGTTACATTGAATGGTAAAGAGGGACAAGATGAGTTAAAAAGTCCCACCTGTGTGTTTAAAAGAAGATAGTCACTTGCAGAGATTCCTAGTTATTAAACATAAGATATTAGTAGTGTTTTTTTAAGATTAATTCACATATCATATAGTTTCCATGTGTAACTAAGTTGTTCCAAACATTCCAAATTGTCAGCTTTTAAATTATAACCACTGATAGTCGTTGTATGCCTCCATTATTTCATCATAACAATCACATTTAATTGAAATAATTATCCACCATGTAATACATCTATATCACATATACCATTGATTTTGTATACAAATATAGAAAGTGATGCATTTCATCATCTATATTCATCCCCAATTCTATCGTTTTTAGTCTAATTATCCATCTTGCCTCATTTCTTCTCAATTTCATCGTCCTATTCCCACCTCTGGGATGCACAGGAGTTTGGCTAATGCCTGCATATTTAATCACTGGGATCTCTGATGTAGGATGTGTCTTACTGATGTGGCGCACTATGGGGGAAGAAAAATCATTATTCCTTGATGAGCGTATGTGCTCCTGAATTCTCTCTTTAAGGGGCCTGATGGTACTACCCACATAGAGTTTACCGCTTTCTAGTGGCCAGTGTAACTAGGTGCATTCTCAGAATTGAAGTTCCAACCTCAAAGGAGCAACTCAGAGCTTCTGGAATATTTGAGTACATTTGTGGACATTTTGAGTACACAAACATTTCTTCTGGAAGAAGATCCCGAGGTTTGTAGAAGTTTGGAGCAACTTTGGAAAAAGCTCCATAATCGTGCCGACCCGACGTCAAGAGTCAAGCCATCCAACGTCAACTGTGACCCAGCCTGACTTGCAGGTTGGTCCCACTGAAAAGCTCCAGAGCCCCAGACTTTCAGGATTTGACCAGGAGCTCACAGAAAGGAAATCCGATGATGTGGCATCGCAATCAGCTTGCTGAGGAGCACCGTCCAACATCATGGAACAAAAGCTCTGAAAAGGTTTCTAAGTCCGAAGGTAAAAGTTTGACTGAGGCATCCCGTGCAGTGATCCAGTGTGGTCGGCCTCAACTTGTGACTTCGTCCAGGTAGGAGAAAAATCTTCAAGAAATGTTCTAAGTGTGAAGGTAAAACTTTAACCAAGGCCTCACGCCCAGTGTAGCCAAGCAGGGAGCCATCGCAGTCAGCTTAAAATTTTGACTTTGCCCCGGTCGAGTGTGACTAGATGATTAGAGTGGTGCTTTTGATTTTTAGGCGCTAGAAAACATTTAGGGCCTGAATACGACTTCGGCAGAGGGGATTAGTCCGTCCCAAATGTGACGGATATCCCGCCCGCCTGTCGTATTACGAGTTCCATAGGATATAAAGGACTCGTAATTCGGTGGGCGGGATATCTGTCACATTTGGGGTGCAGTAATCCCCCGCCGAAGTCTTGAGTAGACCCTTAATCCTTAAAAATTCATATCTCCGGGTTCCTGCATTGGATTATTGTGGTTTTGGTGTCATTTTAAAGATAAACATAGCCTCTATTATTTTATAAATTAGTGCTTTTATTGTATGTTGTGTTTTACTTATTTACTGTTTTGTTTATACTAAATGCTTTACACATCTGTCTCCTATGTTAAGCTTAACTGCTCATGGACCAAGCTACCAAGAGTTGAGCAAGGATTAATTTACTGAGAACTTAATTGAATTTAGTGGGGATTTTTGGCCTATTGCTTCCTGCCCTTGACAATAATCCACTTTCCAACACCCCTGTGTTTCAGTGATACCCTTTTAGCATCCAAGGTACACTGCTGTGTAGTGCAGATGGGTTATTCAGATCTCCAGTTGCACAGGACCCAGGGAATGCTTTTCACAACTTTGTTTAGGTATGTGACCTCCCAACTCAATGCAGCAAATGGAGACAGTTGACTTCCCTCCATCTGCTACTGCTCCGTGCGGTCTCTGAGCAAAGAATGACAGGAACTGACATGCATGCCTGTACTTTATCGTCAAAATATTTATGACCGTTGGATAGTTGTAAACAAGAAGCCAACTAGCGGTGAGACTGTGTAAAGGGAAGGTACTGTTTGTAGTAAATTATAAAATTGGGTCAGGCTAGATTGTGCTTTGCTTCTTGAAACAGAGTTTTGTTACACAAATTATGCCTGGCTGGATGTTTTTTAAGTGGTCACTCTGCAAGAGCTATTCTAAGAGTATAGCGGTGAATCCCTGTGTCCCACTCCAGAAACCTAGATGGCTGCTGTATCTCCAGCTTTGCACTAGTTACAGGTTTTCATGGATACACAACCTGATACTATGATTTCAAAAATTCCAAGTATTGACACTACAGCTGTTATCTAGAGTGAGTCACCAACAGAACCTACATCACTTGTAATGATCTGTTACAAGAATTTATACTGCAAGAGACTGATTCTTGTGCAGATTTTGAAAGAGAAGCAATAATACATTAGCCTTCATTTAATCAATGCAACAGATGGCTACTTGTTTTATGTTGGTTTTGCTACAGATACCTTCCTCCCCCAAGGTCACAAATCTGGTTTGCACCTGGAGTCCTTAGCCTTTTCAATGTGGATTAAAATTCTGATTCTAGTTTTTCTTCTGGTAAATGGGAACTACATTCCAGAGAAGATAGTGCCATATCCTATGGGACAAGAATTGCAAGTAATTTCTTATTTTCACAGAGCATGTTGGGATTATCATGCTGTGAACATCATGCACATTTGTACTGAATGGTTCCTTACCAAATTATGGGTCCAACTGAAATGTTTCAAATTTCAAATATTTTGAAAATCCGCCTAAGTTATGTTTAAATTCCTGATCCTTTTGCAGATTCATGGGACATAAATGCTATTAAACAATTGATAAATTACTTTTCCACCTAAGCAACTCTATATAATTAAGATCCCCATCTAAATCTGAGTTTTTTTGCTTTGTTTTCATAACTATAGACATAACTACATTCATAGAATAAAGTGGTCTCCAAGAAATACAGAATTATATTTAGTTGGAGATTCGTAGGTCTTCATTCATGAATCCTTCCAGGAATTCCATGAAAAAGCTCCCTTATTTTAACTGTGTTGACAGAGCCATCTGCTTTATATCAATCACAAAAAAACTGAACTATTTCAGAAAAACATGATCACTAAGCACAGTTTATTGAAACGATTGCTATACAAGATTGTTAGACCTGACATCCTTGGCATGGTCCTCTCCCCGTTTGAAATTGATTTGCTGGTTGAGGAGGGTAAATCCTAACCAAGCATAACCACAATCCTTGTCAGTGTGAAATTAAATTAAGATGTGCTTAGAGGCAATGTGAAGGTATTTGTGCTCTGCTTCAAACAGCACTACAGTGAAAACTATCACAAACCAAAAATAAATGTTGTGTCCGCCAATGGTAGTGGTGTTGCTGGCGTTGAACATGTGTCTCCTCAGTCTTTCCCCCCCTTCTTGTTTTGTCACCCTGTCCTTGTGTGCATTAGCATAATCTGGCAGAAGAGCTGAGGCACCGGAGATGGAGGGAGCTGCATCCCACATGGCCCAGGAGGGTGAATCCACCAACGGTGAGGGCACCAGTGGGATGAAGGGCGAGGGGAGCTCCACAACAGGGACAGGAGGGGACACCAGCGACAGCGACTTCTCCTCTGATGGGAGCTCCTTTGCGGTGGCAGGCACCTCTGTGCCCACCGCAACAAAAGGTACAGCCACCACCCCCCCACCAGCACCGCCCTCCCAACTCCCCCTTAGCGTGTTTCCCATGCCCGCTCACCCAGGAGGGTGGGCATCTCCTTCACCCCAGGCGCTCCAGGCCCAGCCCCAGTCAGCCCTTCTGCCCTCAGTTAGGAGGCTATTGACCTCCTGAGATCCCTCACTGTTGGGCAGTCAACCATTTTGAATGCCATCCAGGGTGTCAAGAGGCATTTTCAGCAAACAAATGCATACCTGGAGGGCATTCATTCTGGCATGGCGGCCCAACAGAGAGCATTTCAGGCTCTGGCCTCAGCACTGATGGCAGCCATTGTCACTGTGTCCAGCCTCGCCCCTCCAATTTGCACTACCCAGACCCAATCCCCTCTACCTCAGCATATCCCAAGCACACTATCAGACCAGCATGCACACACATCAACATAAAAAAGTTGCTCAGGCAAACATAAGCGCCACACATCCCACAGGCACTCACACAAGCACCATACCATTGCAGACACACCAACATCCACTGCTTCCACTATCTCCCCCTCCTCCACGTCCTCCACCTCCCTCCCAGTCTTGTCTCCACTCACACCTGCATGCACTACATCCTCAGCTACTACCTCCATCACCAGCACGCCCATCACTACACACCGCTCGTGAGCAATCACCCCCCCACTACCATTCACGCGTCCCCTGTGTCCTTTCCCAGTGTGTCTGTGAGCCCTCCTCCCAAAGTACACAAACGCTGGCACACACCCACTCGACAGCCATCTACTTCACAACAGCCTCCAACTCGTGCACTTTCACCCAAACTCAGCAGACGTACACCTCCTACAACCACTACCTCTTCCTCCACTCCCAAACCCCCTCCATCTTCCCATCCCAGTGTGTCTCAAAAACGTTTCCTAGCTAACATTAACCTCTTACCTACACCTCCCCCGTCCTTCTCCTAGGGCCAGGATGTCTAGATCCCAGCCCAGCACCTCAGCTCCCAAATCTGCACCCGCTGTGGTTCCTGCTACTACAGTACGGTCAAAGGGGGCACCCGTCAAAGCTGCCAGCGCGCCACCAACAGAAAAGAAGAACCACCCTATTCCA